>NC_086328.1:49719104-50039104 GCF_036172605.1 Pelobates fuscus
GCATCTGACTTACCCAGCCTTCCTAAACACTTCCTGTAAAGAGTCATCTTATGTTTACACTTCCTTTATTGCAAATTCTGTTTAATTTTTAATATCTCCTGCTCTGTTAATGGTTTGCTAGACCCTACAGGGGCCTTCTGTGTGATTAAAGTTCAATTTACATATCAGGTGATAAAAACTTTTAAAGTAAGTTACATCTGATTGAAAATTGAACCATTTTGTTTTCATGCAAGCTGTGTCAGTCACAGCCAGGGGAGGTCTGGCTAGGGGTGCATAAACAGAAACAAGGGTGATTTAACTCCTAAATGACAGAGAATTGAGCAGTGAAACTTCAGAGGCATGATCAATACACGAAAACTGCTTCATTAAGCTAAAGTTGGTTTGTGACTGTAGTGTTTCTTTAACTGTATTTACTGCATGTGGGCATTACACTTAAATGCAGACATTTATTTTGCATTATGTTGCCATTATCAGAAAGTTGTACTGCTAGTAAATGTCGGGTCACTACAAATACCTACAATTAGGTTTTTGAACATTTTTATTTATATATTTTTGTCACATCTACTGTATGTGAGAAAATTGCATTTTTGTGGTTATAATAACATTTCATACATTGTGTGAATTTCCCGCTGTGCCATTTCCCAAATATGTTATAAAGGATGAATGGATAAGTGAAAAATAATAAATTATGTACATTTACATATTTTAGATTTTTAAGTTTTTCTGCAAAGCAATCTATACATGAAACTGCTATGTTATGATATTTTTAAATGATAGCTATGCATCCCCTGTTTAAGATAAATGTTACGCTAATATTTTTTTAATCAAAAGTGCTCGATTATGAAAGGTCAAATGAAGAGAAATTATTCACAATATACTTTTGTTTATTGAATTTTAACAGTGGCAGGGTTTTTCACTAAAGTGTGAACTATCTACAGAGTAACAATCAGCATCCGTGTTACTGACCTAGGTGCAGACTAGGTGTATTAGTATTAATTATTGGTGCAAAAAGTGATATTTGTGACCAAACAAAAGTGACAAGTGCATATACTTGCAACAATGGAAATTTTGGTATCAAATTTTGGTAAGATCTGGGGTGTTCTTTCCCAGTCCAATCTATACACAAAAACTGCTTCATTAAGCTAAAGTTGTTTTTGTGACTATAGTGTTTCTTTAACTGTATTTACTGCATTTGGGCATTATACTTAAATGCAGACATTTATTGTGTCCATATCTTATTACCAGGATTGGTTTTGTTGGTTGCTGCATTTATCAGATCTACCATTCTTTTTGCGCCATACAATCTACAGAAGTTTCTGTTATCAGGAATTGAATTCAAACTGAATATCAAGTTTATATAAAATTGAAAACACCGCTAATTTGGAGATTTTTTTTGACTAATGTTTGAAATTAATTTTTAGTTTACTTTGAAGTTCCCAACAAACCACCTTTAGTGAATAAACATTGACGTGTGTCATTACGAAAAAGTTATTTGCGAATATTTGAATGTGTGAGATGTGAAAGAAAGTGAATTATTTGTAGTCAATGAAAACTATGGTTCTCATAAAAAGTGTAGCACCCTTTTTCAACGCATGTAAATACATTTTTCTTTGACTACCATAACACATACCATGTTTACGAAATATGGATAAAAAAAAAACAAAAACAACAAAAAAAAAAATTATCTTTAACCCCTTAAAACCGGAGGGCGTACTGTTACGCCCTATTCTAAGCGGCTCTAAACGCCGCAGGGCGTAATAGTACGCCCTCTGGTTTTTTTTTTTACTTACCCCGATCCCAGGGACCTCCTGCAGCACCCCCCCCCCCCCCCCCGCCCCGGCCTTGTGAGGACCTCACAATCACATGGCCGGGTTAGCTGCCTGCTGCATTGCCAGCAGGGGGACTGCCTGTAATGACAGGTAGTCCCCCTGCTGCTGACTGGAAATAAAATAAAATAAGTGCAAACAAATAATAATAATAATAATAATATATATATATTAGATTATATATATTTGTGTTAGGTGCTTATGATAGTACAGTGTGAAATACCATAATTAAATGTAGGATAGTAAAAAGGGCAAGTCGGTTGAGGTGTGCCGGAACCGACAATGAGGTAGGCCTGAGAAAGAAGAGGGCCTACCCAGGAAAAAGAAAATAGAAAGGAAATAAATGTTAAAATGTGGTGTGGTGGGAGGGTCATTCAACGCTGACCTCGAACGGTAAGGAGCAAGGTAAGGGGTGTGCCTTAAGTAGGCTAGGAGTGGAAACCAGCACCTCCCACAAATTCAGGCAACATTGCCTTAATACTTGTGTTAGGTGCTTATGATAGTACAGTGTGAAATACCATAATTAAATGTAGGATAGTAAAAAGGGCAAGTCGGTTGTGGTGTGCCGGAACCGACGATGAGGTAGGCCTGAGAACGAAGAGGGCAAAAATTAAGTAATCAAATTTATTACAGACAACCAATACAGATACATTTATCAACCAGACATGTTTTTGAAAGCATCCCTTAATTCTTGTACTGGGTTCGGTATGTACCATGAGTAAGCGGATGACTTCCAGCGCCCCAGTGTTTTTATAACATGAATTGGAATGTTGACACTGGAGGCTGTGGATGCTGCTCCTTTGCGAAAGGAGTGCCCTGAGTAGTTAGCTGCGTTGAGGCCCAGTTGAGTGAGCAAGGACCTAACGTAGGTCATGAAGGTTGTAATGGTGAGTACTGAACCTTGTAATTGTAGTAATGGTTGTGATGGTAGTAAATTATGATGCTGTATGTATGCATCAAGAACCCTGATGGGACACCACCTGTTGTGTGTGGGATAGTACGGAATGTTTACTGGTATGTGCTGACTGGTTTTGGAGTGAGGTAAAGTCAGGATGTAATGATCCATGTGTTTTGTTAAGTGGGAATAGAGGAGGATAGGAGTAGATTGTGTTGTGGTGGTTGTAGTGAACTCTCTAGGTCTTAAAATCCATAGAAAGCTATGTATATTGCTGCTTTGATGATATAATTTGTATTGGTGTCAAACGGTTTTAAATCAAGCAGGTTAGACAATGCTTTGAAGATATGGTTATCTATGGGAAGCCTCTGTGATGTATGTGTGGGTTCAGATTTCTGAATGCCTCTGAGTATGGTCTTAATCTGGTGAGAGGCCATGAAACTATTGTTATTTGGGTGTAAGATTAGCATATGGTGTTGAATGCCAGTGAGATAGAGTTTGATGGTGTTATATGACATTTTAAGTTTAAGGTGGCAAAAAAGAAGCAAAACCCCAAAAAGATGTCATAACAAATGTTGCTGCAAAACCTGTGGTAGATGCCGCATCTGACCAAATGGTAGGAGATGAGTCAGTCAATTGAGGGAGGAACATACTTTTACCATTCCAAGTGGTCAAAATCTCTTCCACATGTTTAGATCTGCTGTAGCTTGGGTATCTAAGGACAACCTGTGTGTGTCATGTAGGAAACGTGGAAAAAGATGCAATAGTCGTGATTTAAAGAAGCGGCCTTGAGGTATGATACGCATAGCAAAATTTAGTGATCCCAGCAGGGACTGTAGCTCTTTGCGGTTGCAAGTACCGAGCTGAAAGTAGCTGTTGATGTAAGTAAGAATGTTCTCTATCTTGTCATGTGGTAGGCTCACTTGCATTGTGGCTGAGTCTAATTGAATACCCAGAAAAGTGATAATCGTGTCTGGCCCCTCTGTTTTCTTAGGGGAGATAGGTACACCTAGTTGCTCAAATAGCTTGGTGGTAGCTTTGAGACTACTAGGATGGGAAGTATTCTCCTCGACCAGTAGGAAATCGTCCAGGCAATGTAATACTGTAGGGCATCTGGCTATGTTCAATAGTAACCAGCACAATGCTTCGGCAAATGTGTTGAAAATAGCTGGGCTACTTTTGGACCCAAAAGTTAAACGGGAGAAAAAAAAAACTAGTAGTTCCCAGACCACTTGATGCCATGCAGGTGCAACAGTGTGCGATGGATTGGCAGTAATTTAAAGGCATTAGTAATATCGGTCTTACTAAGCCAGGCTCCAACCCCTGCTTGTATGATAGCTGTAAAGGCGTGATCTACGGTGGTGTATTGCAGGGAGAATTCCTCGGAGGGTATGAGGGAGTTAAGACTGGGGTTGGCCGATGAGTGTGGTGCAGACAAGTCAATGATGAGTCTCTGTTTTAAGGGAATATTTCCCTGTGACAATACCAATGGGGTTAGTGCGCCATTCTATGAATGGAGGAGTTTTGAAAGGCCCCAATACGAAACCCTCAGCCACTTCTTGGGCTATGAGAGTGTCAACCGCTGTGGGGTTGTGTTGTGCGGATTGTAGATTAGGGCATTCCAGTGCCCGGGTGGTATGTGTAGAATACCTGTGTGGAAGCCTTCTGTTAAACCAGAGATAAGAAAGTCTACTAGGTGTCTAGACAGGTGCTGAGACATAAATGCAGTAAATACCGGCATATTAATGGACGTTAGGTAAGGCTTGGAATACATTTTATTTGGACACATGGTTTTTGCATGTGCCCTAAAACATTTTAAACAGATATGCAATAATCCACATCCACTATAATTACAAGACCCAACATTGAAATTATTACATATCTGGGACTTGCCCAGAAAACTTGATTGGGCGTCCCAGTTTGTCTCTTGACAATTTCTCTGGAACACCAGAGGAACTAGCTCCTTGCGTGGAGGCATGTTTGTCCGCCGTGTTGGGACAGCAATTTGTCGTATGGGCTGTAGATGAGCAGTATGCACAAGCCGGTGTTCTTAGACCTGCAAAGTGTCTGCAAAATATGACGGTATCAATCCTTCCCCAGTTGGATCTTGTTCCATACTGCGAGAAGGCTCCAGACACTTTTGCAGAAAAAGACCTATGGTAGTCATAAAAGGCTGAACCACCATATTTGTTGCCCAGGTCTACCAGCTTGTGCATATAAAGATCAAACTCCTCTCTTCTGTTGGGATAGACCGCACAGATGACATCCCGGTAAATACCAAAAGCCAGTACAAACTCAGGGATAGTCAGTTTTCTGTTTAGGCGGGCATCCCTAGATCTGACAACAACAGACACATCATCGTAAGCATAAGTCTTATTTTCCACAATATCCTGGGAGGCAATCAGCAGGGAAGCCGGGTTGACGTCTTTACCTTCCAGGATATCCCTTTTTATGTGCTCAGGGATCATATGAGCAGGGCTAACTTCCTAGTCATCCAGGGTGATGGCTGGAGCAACTAATGGCAAGTCGGCTGGTGCTTGTGAAGCAGCAGCGGGTGGCCCTGCTAGCGTAAGGGCTGTGGTGACCGACTCAAGTTTCTCCAGCCTGGAGTTGACTTTTCTCATGGACGCCATGAGTGAAGACAACATTGAATGTATGTCTCCTGGGTTAAACTGGCTAGGTCCTTCCCCGGCACCCATGTTGTTAGTTGAGGTACGTAGCAGTTTGAAAAAGTTCTGCTTTCCTTGCTGTAGCGGGGTAGGGGATTTGCCGTCTCCTCAATTCCGTAGTTATACGAGGGATCGTCCAGGATCTGATCGATGCTGGACTAGCTAGCTCTCCTCCTTGTGGGGGAGTGATAGCTCTAGCCGGGGTGCTAGGCAGGGAGAAATCCTCTACCCCTTCCTGAGACATACTACAAACAAAACAATGAATTAGTGTATGAAGACCACCAAATTGTACTGGCAGACTAGCTAAGCCGGATGGCGAAACATTATACTTGTTTGGTGACAGGTGAGGCCCTACTAATTGCCAAGCGGCTTGAGAGGCTCTATCTATGCGTTGGCGCAAGGGGATTTGAGGCCACTCGTCATAGTGGCAGGAGTTTTAGGCCTCTCGGTGACTGTAAGACAGAAAACAGGGGAAGGGAGTGACAGGTGAGGCCCTCTCTATGCAACATGCGAGGCGGCTAGCTACCGTGTGGCCCGATGGGTGTTTGCCTCTGAAACATTGAGGCGGGGTGTTGGCCTCGTGGGACCACTAACTGATGGCGACTGCCAAGAAGGGGTAAATACCTATTGTGAAGCCTATGACCCTATTGCCAGTACTCTAACCTAGGGGGGAGAAATGAAATGTATGGTAGAATACCATATGAGCAGGTGTACGTACCTGGTAGTATGAACATCTCACATGAAAAACCGTGTGGTGCAAATATATTTAGGCTGGACAGCCTGAAACGGGTAAAAGGGAGTAGTATGATGAGTGTGGACTGTTGGAAAGAAATAGACTTTGTAGCCTGTACCAGTAATGTTTTTAAGGCTTGCTGGCGTATGACTTGTAAAATGAAATGTTGTGATATACCATGGGAATATAAATGTGTTACCCAGGAAAAGTGTTACCCAGGAAAAAAATTACAAAAATATATAGATGTGTGTTATTTCGTTCTAACTGTATTGTGATATATATATATATATATATATATATATATTTATATCAAAATACACCTTGAACAAAATAATATATATATCTATATACATAAATATATACGTATATATCACTATATATATATATATATATATATATATATATATATATATATATATATATATATATAAACAAATGGAAGCTTGGCACTCTCCTCCAAAAATAATTAATTATTTCACATATGCCTGGGTGCAAATTGCTGGCGTCAAATATATATACATAAATGAAAAAATCAAAATGCACTCACAGGTCTTCGAATTAGTGGACAAATTGGTGCTTTATTTGGTCATCAAAAGTGTACAAAAATCAATCGACGTTTCGACCCTGCCGGGTCTTTTTCAAGATCTTGAAAAAGACCCGGCAGGGTCGAAACGTCGATTGATTTTTGTACACTTTGATTTTTTCATTTATGAGTATATATATATATATATATATATATATATATATATATATATATATATACCTATATATATATATACCTATATATATATATATATATATATATATATATATATATATATATATATATATATATATATATATATACCTATATATATACCTATATATATACCTATATATATATATATATATATATATATATATATATATACCTATATATAAATAAAAATAATTGGGTATCTTAATTAATTACAATTAGCGGGACCTGGCTGACAACCCATGCTGAAAGTATAGGGAATGTAATATGCTAGCACTATATTTAACCCTATAACTTTCCAAGACACCATAAAACCTGTACAGGGGGGGTACTGTTCAGGCTTCGCTGAACACAAATATTAGTATTTAAAAACATTAAAATGTATTACAACGATGATATCGCCAGTACAAGTGACTGTTTTGCATTTTTCACGCACAAACAGCACTTACACAGACGATATTATTGCTGTGATACTTTCTTCAGCGAAGTCTCCTGAGTACAACAGTATCCCTCATGTACAGGTTTTATGGTGTTTTCAAAAGTTACAGCGTTAGATATAAGGCTTGTGTTTCATTTTTTTCACATTAAAATTTGCCAGATTGGTTACGTTGCCTTTGAGACCCTATGGTAGCCCAAGAATGAAAATTACCCCTATAATGGCATACAATTTGCAATAGTAGACAACCCAATGTATTGCAAATGGGGTATGTCCAGTCTTTTTTAGTGGCTACACTTAGTCACAAACACTGGCCAAAATTGGCATTGTTTGCATTTTTCACACACAAACAAATACTAACGCTAACTTTGGCCAGTGTTTGTGACCAAATGGCTACTAAATAAAAGACTGGACATACCCCATTTGCAATACCTTGGGTTGTCTACTATTGCAGATGGTATGCCATTATGGGTGTAAAGTTAATTCCTGGGCTACTATCAGGGCCGGCCTTAGGCATTTGGGCGCCCTGTGCGAAAAATCTTCACAGCGCCCCCCCCCACTCCTTCCCCCTTCCCAAACACCCTGTCACACACACACACACAGGCAGACAGCCATACACACACACAAACACACTCAGGCAGTCATACACAGACAGCCACACACACACAGACATAGAATGTGACAGCAGATAAGAACCATTCGGCCCATCTAGTCTGCCCAGACAGTCACACATAGGCAGTCACACACACAAACACACACACACACACAGGCAGACAGTCACACACACACACAAACACACAGAGGCAAACAGCCAAACACACAGTCACACACACAGACAAACAGTCAAACACACACTGGCAGACAGCCACACACACACAGGCAGACAGCCGCACACAGAAAGTCACACACACACACTGGCAGACAGCCACACACAGAAAGTCACACACACACACTGGCATAAAGTCACACACACTGGCAGACAGCTACACACACACACACGCAGACAGCCACACACACACACTGGCAGACAGCCACACACACACACACACGCAGACAACCACACACACGCAGACAGCCACACACACACACACACAGACAGCCACACACACACACGCAGACAGCCACACACACACACACACGCAGACAGCCACACACACACACACACACAGACAGCCACACACACACACACGCAGACAGCCACACACACACACGCAGACAGCCACACACACACACGCATACAGCCACACACACACACGCATACAGCCACACACAAGCAGACAGCCACACACACACGCAGACAGCCACACACACACACACACATAGGCAAACAGTCACACACACACAGGCAGACAGCCACACACACACACACACACTCACAGGCACACACACTCACAGACACAGACACACACACTCACCCACATTAACAATTTTTTTTACATTTATTTACCTTTGGGAATGCTGGGGGGGGGTGTCTCTTCCTCCCTGGTGCTCCAGTGGCTGCAGGGCGGCGCTGGCGGGCGGCTGGCGAGGGAGCACTTCCTCTGAGCTGTCTGCTCAGCTCCCTCGCGCGTCGCAGAGTGAGGCTGGGAGGCGGAGCCGGAATATGACGTCATATTCCGGCTCCCAGCCTCACTCTGCGGCGCGCGAGGGAGCTGAGCAGACAGCTCAGATGAAGTGCTCCCTCGCCAGCCGCCCGCCAGCACCACCCAACCGCCCAGCATGTCTGTTAGCCGCGAGGCTAACAAGACATTTGCCTTGGGCATTTGGGGGCGGCTTTTTTTGCCGCCCCCTGGAAAATGCCGCCCAAGGCAAATGCCTTGTTTGCCTCGCGGCTAATACGCCCCTGCCGTGTGAGCTATGCGGCCGCAGGGCGCCCCCTGCTCAATGGCGCCCTGTGCGGCCGCACAGCTCGCACACCCCTAAGGCCGGCCCTGGCTACTATACAGTCTCAAAGGCAACGTAACCAATCTGTCGAATTTCAATTTCAAATGTAACGTGCTATATTTGACCCTGTAACTTCCCAAAACACCATACAACCTGTACATAGGGGGTACTGTTTTACACGTGAGACTTTGCTGAATACAAATATGTGTATTTTATTGCAGTAAAAGCAAACAGTATTATGACATTGACAGTTAAAATGTCATGTAGAACTAAACAAATAACAACATTTCTTATTTTCTCCCATTTTTTTCATATTAAATTATGTTTCATAGCTAAATATTTGATATTAAATGAAAGCCCTGTTTCCCCTGAATAAAATGATATATAATAAGGATGGGTGCATTTAATATGAAAGAGGTGAATTACGGTTGGACAGACATATAGCGCAAATTCCAGGTTTTGTTTACGTTTTGTTTTGTTCACAACGTGTACATTTGGCTCAGTCCTTAAGGGGTTAACTACACTGCACGTAAAAATCTGAATATATATTATCAGATGAAATCCCTATAATATCCATGGGTGCACCAAACGAGGTTATATGGAACTTATGGTTGCACAAACATAGAAAAACAATGTCAACATTGTTCTGGACATTTCAGTTGAAGAGTTAATGAATCCAGTTTATACTAGCCATTTAATTGAATTTTATTCACCAAATCATGAGTTTCTGTACGCTAAAACTCTGCCGTACTGTCACTCTTATCTTCAAGTTCCAGCATTTCTTAGTCAATTTTATGAGAGTAACCAAAACTTTCTCAATTAAACTTTACATGTGTGCCAGAGTTACTGGATTCAGAATATATTTTTTTAGTGAGCTAAATGAAGATATATAAGCTAGTTTCCAGAATGAAACTTCTCAGAGACGGTTACTGATAATAAAAAAGAATTTCCAACTATGCTATGGTAGCTCTTCAGATACAGAGATTTTCTGAATGAAGATACTCTTACTCTGGTTTCAGGCCAGCATTTCACTGTGTTATCGACGCTACAGCCCAAACAGGAAGAGAGGATTTGGGAAAATTAATTTAACAATACCTTATGATTACAGGGAAGTTATGTTCACACCTTTCACACTTCCTCTGGTTAAATAAAGAGCATATACAAACTGCAATAGTGAAATAGTGTGAATGTAATAGTAAACCAATCATATCCAAATGTATCAATTCACCTGAAGTAGATTTGTGTAATGGAAGGGCCGGTGGAAGGATTTTTAGCTACTGAGGCCCAAAGGGGCTGTAGAAAGGGTGACAGGGGCTGTAGAGAGGGGGACAGGGGCCATATAAGGGGGGGGGAGTAGGGGCATAAAAGGGGGGCATGGGCTGTAGAGTGGGGGCATGGGCTGTAGAGTGGGAGCATGGGCTGTAAAGTGGGGGAGTGGGCCATAGAGAGGGGGGTATGGGCTGTGGTGGAGGGCCAGGGGCTGTGGTGGGGGGGGACACAGGAGCTGTGGTGGGCGGGGGCAGAGGGGCTGTGGTTGGTGGCACAGGGGCTATAAAGGGGGCACAGGATTGGGAAGGGACAATAAAAGGGGCTGTAGAAGGCAGGCCCCAGGGGCTATAGATGGGGTAGGTAGGGGCTGTAAAAGGGGCAGAGGGGCTATAGAAGGGGTGGACAGGGGCTGTAAAAGGGGGCACAGGGGCTGTAAAAGGGCCATGGGATGAAAGTGGGCACAGGGGCTACAGAAGTGGTAGGCAGGGGCTGTAGATGGGGACATGTGTGATGGACTGTCCATCAACTGATGCTCCTACCAAGGACCATCAGCCCCGCACCGGACACCATAGCCACCGCAGACTCCACGAACCGCCGTAGCTTGGTTGGGGTCTTGCAGTCTCCTTCCCACCCTTTTCCAACCTCTGGATCCAGGACCGTGTGGGAAGGACTTCTCTTCCAGGAGAGTATAGCTGTGGGAAGGTCCTCTCCTCCAGGAGAGTATAGCTGTATAGCTAGAGAGAGAGCTCTTACAAGAGGTAACAGTGATATAGCAGTTATATGTGTTCGATACAACACGAGACGAGGCTGCGAGTTGAGGGTAAGAAGGTCTGGTGTATTGAGCACAAAGGCATTTCTTTTATACACATTTTTAGGACAGAGGCACACCCCCTGGACCTGATGGAACACAGGGACCAATGGGACAAAACCAATAGTGACAATAATTAACACAGTAACACTCCCATCTACAGTCAGCAAGCCCTCCCCTCTGCCTGTGATATAATCAAGGTAGCTAATGGAATAACTTAATTATCCACAGGCAGAAAATATCAATAGCCCTGATCCGGGTGAACAACATATCCAAAAATCACCCAGATCAGAGCAGGGGTTTAAAAGTTCCATGGAAGTCTTGACCGACCGCATGCATGATTTCATGCCCAAAACAGTTCCAGAGAATTTGGTTGTGCGGCCGGTCTATTTCCAATAGTTAACTTCCGTTCGAATGCACAGTTCATGAACTCGACGACCAAACACCGCTAAACGCATTCGACTGAATTAAAATGGCAGCCGCCACGTGTTCGTATGTTGAATGGTGGCCACTTAAACTACTTCGGCACTTCGGTTGTATCGGAAGTGCCACTTTAAAAGTACAGTTCCTTTCCATTAGAATTTAAAGGGGCAGAGACAGTGTTTTAGAATCCAATATGCCCAGATAGTGTTTTTAAAGGGCAATCCATCCCAGGGGCAAGAGGCTGGCAATCAGGCCTATCAAAAACCCAGTGGTGAAATGCAATTCATCACAGCATGGTTGACAAAAAAAATCCCCCCACCTCTGAGTCATAATTTATTTCAGGGAGGGGTGGACAGTTGCCTGGAGCCGAAGCCTGCAGCCAGCACAGAGTGGATTGCTGGGGAGTCTGTAGAAGAGCAGTGGAAGTCATGCCCCCTCCTCCTGACACCATCAGGAGAGGCCGGCCGACTTCCCTGGCTGTCTGTGTTGGCTGCAGTGAGACAGGTAATATGAAAAATTAAAAATCCAAGTCCCCAGCCAGAAGCTCTGGCGCTCTAAGGCGGTCGCCTGTGCCGCCTTATGGACGCCCCTGCCCTGTGTACATGCCATGTTTATAAGCTTTCATGGGCCTATTCAGATAAATGGCAAATGAATTATATTTAGTGACCATATTTGCCCTTCAGGAGCAATATATAACAGTAGTGGTGGCACTGCTTTCATTATATAATATTTTTGTTAAATTAGAAGAACATTTTGATAACATCTTTTAGTATTTTGTAGAAGGTATGGCAAAAAAGACCAATTGCTTCTGTCCAGGTAAAACTCCCTGTGCTCCATTCCCATGCACCATCATGAAATCACCCAGCACTTACGCGTTCCAATAACAGGCTTCTCATAGAGAAGCCTATAATTGGAACATTTTGCCAGCTCAGAGTACATGGGGGTGCAATCTGAGCCATTGAGGGAAAGGGTGTGGGACCGATTTGCAGAGAAGGGGTGGAATTCACTATTGAAAAAAATAAATGTATATGCAATGAAGGGAGGCAGGAGGGAACACACAGTGGGTGGGGGGAGCAATATGAGTGCAAGGGTTTAAGATTAGCACGTCTGTCAGTAGCGTGCAGTGCACGCTGATGACAGATTTATTTTTATGCACAGAATTGACATTTGTACCTTAGAACAAAGTTCACTTTACTGAGAAGATTTCTACAATCAGGGAAGAGATCTCTAATCTCTCTCCCTCATCTACCAATACTTCCTCCAACCTCACTCCCTCCTCTGTTCTATGCTCATTCGCACCTGCTACAACGGAAGAGGTTTCTGCTCTGCTCCGATCCTCCCACCCCACTACCTGTTCCCTAAATCGTATCCCCTCATATCTCATCTCTTCCTTTCCTCTGGCACATTGTCTTCACCCTTCAACCATGCAACTATAACCCCGATTCTGAAAAAAACCATCCTTGACCCCAACTCCCCATCCAACTATCGCGCCCTGTCTCACTACTGCCATTAGCCTCCAAGATCCTTGAGAGAGTTGTGTATGCAAGATCGACAGTCTTCCTCGAATCCAACTCTCTGCTTCACCCGCTTCAGTCTGGATTCGCGCTCGTCACTCTGTAGAAACAGCTGTGACCAAAGTTTCCAACGATTTAATAGCTGCTAAATCTCACGGCTATTACTCTATTTTAATTATCCTTGATCTTTCTGCTGCCTTTGACACTGTTGATCATCAACAGCTTATTTTCATTCGCCCTTATCTCGGTATACGGGATACTACTCTCTTCTGGTGCTCCTACCTTTCCCAGCGCTCTTTCAGTGTTTCTTTCTTTGGCTCTGCCTTTTCTCCACAACCCCTCTCTGTTGGCGTCACCCAAGGTTCTGTCCTTGGTCCCCTACTGTTCTCTATCTATACTGCCTCCCTTGGTAAACTCATCAGCTCCTTTGGCTTCCATTAACATTTATATGCAGATGACATGCAAATCTAGCTGTCCTCTCCTAATCTCTCTACGCCCATCTTGACTCATGTCTCTGACTGCATCTCAGCTATTTCTATCTGGATGGCTGCTTACTTCCTTAAACTCAACCTGTCCAAAACAGAACTTCTGGTATTTCCTCCCTCAAGTGTTGCTACTCAAGTGTCTCCCTCCCAGTCAACATGGCTACCATCACCTCTATATCGCAGGCTCACTGCCTAAGTGTTCTCTTTGACTTGAAATAACCCACTAAGCCCTCAGTGAATACTTTTCTAGCAACCTACTTCATTACTCCTACTTTGATGCTTTGTGTCACTATACCCCACTCCCTCTAGCATGTAAACTCATTGAGCAGGGCCCTCATCCTCTCTTTTCCTGTGCGTCCAACTTGCCTGATTACAATTACGTGTCTGTTAGTCCATCCGTTGTACAGCGCTATGGAATTCGCTGGCGCTATATAAATAATAAAATAATAATAATAATTAGAAGACTTTTTATCTATATATTTTTCCTCTTTCTGTATTTATTCTAGTGCTGCTAAATATATATATATATATATATATATATATATATATACTGTATTCATATAAAAAGTAAAGGTGACCAGCACTCAATGGAACTAAATGATAAGTTGTCAAACCACTTTCAAACGGTTTGACAGCTCACTCTAGGAAGGTTCCAGGATGGTGCTTTAAATGCCCCTTTAAACATTATGTCAGTGGTCTAGAGTTATGAAAAATAAAAGAAATGGAAATACAGGTTGTCAGTTGAAGAACATAAACTGGGTAGCAAATTATCCATAAAAACAAATAGAGTGTTAATGCTTCCACACAACATGCGGCCTTCATCTAGTTCTTTAGTACATATGGATAAATCATCTATTTTTTTGTGATTACAGCGAGTTAGAAATAAATTAGTTATTGTGACATTATTGTTTCTGAAATAGTCTTGCAACATGGATTTAATTAGTATCAGAAATAACTCAGTTGTTACTTCATTTTGCTGTTAGGAAAACAATTACTGGGGCTTGCCAATGATATGACTTTTCAAAAAAAATTTTACATAAAGCCTTGTTTTGGAAATACAATATGTGTACACAGTTGACTATGCATACATTATACATGAATACAAATAATGTCCGAAAATTGGCAATTATACAGAGAGAATTAAGTCTGGTACTTCTGGTATCAATATGAATATAAATATTTGACTCTGAGTATCGTAAACTACATAATGAAAATTAATATTATGGATCCTTCAGCAAGAGTTGATAATACAATTTGAGGTACTAAAATCTTTATATTTCTAAAATAGACAACATTATAACCTAGTGTCTGTCAGAATTGCAAAATCACTATTCCTGTGATTTTATTCTTTGAAGGTCAGAAGGTTAATTTCTAAATTGAACAACAATGTGTTACTAGCCTCTTTGTCCATGGAAGGGATACAAAATCTTGCCCAATTATCTCTTTGAAAACATTATTTTTCAGTGTCTGAAAATTGCAAACATGAAAAAAGAACACAGATAAAGGAAGCAGATAAAAATCTACTGTGAATTGGCTTTGTTTTCTAGAATGATAAATTGTTCCTGAATCGAGTTTAGTCAACTTGATCTCTGGTTCTAAGCCACCCTGTTTGCTCTTTACTGGGGTCTAAGTAAAGCAAAATAGAAATGAACTTACAATAGCACGATGTCACAGGAAAGTCTCTTAAACAATATGAATTTATCCAACGTGGAGCAACAAGGAAGGACATTTTTTTCCCTTTTGATCACATTCTTTACAATGTATTTCTTGTTTTATGTTTTGTACTTAAACTGACCTTGTTGTTGTTGAAAACATGAATATGAGATTTATTTTGTGGCCTACAACAGTGGTTCCCAAACTATTAGGTTCAAGGCACCCTTAATATTTCAGTATTTTTCCCAAGGATCCCCAAGTCAAAATTTCTATGTTGCCTATCTGTACAGCGCTGCGGCATTTACTGGCACTATAGTGTAATGTACAGTGTTGGTGTTTGTATGTAATGTTTGCGTTTGATTGAAGGGGTGTGTCTGAATGTAATGTTCACTTTTAAATGTGGATGTACATTTGTGAGAAGTATCTGTGTTTGAGTGAAGGGGTGTGTTTGTATATATATGTTTTAGTTTTAATGCAGGGGTGTGTGTATGTAATATTTGAGTTAGATTGCAGTAGTGGGCGTGTATGTTGTGCTGGTGTTTGACTGCTTGGATGTATGCACATACACACACACATACATACTTACACAGATATTCATGCACATTAACACACAGCTGCATATAAAATACACAGACACTTACACACAAATTCATATAGACACATACACACATATAGATACACACAGACACATACACACACCAACATATACACATATGCACCCTGACACACACAAACATTGATACATGCCCACACCATGACACAGATATACACACTGGCATAAAACCACACACTCTGACACACAGATGCACATACACAGATGTGTGTGCAGACACAGAAGCACACTGACATATATACATATCTATATATATATATATATATATATATATATATAAACACACACACACAGATGCACACCCTGACAAACACACACTCACAAACACCCTGACACACACACACTCATCCTCAAACACACACAAACTCATACTCACACACATACACACACTCATAGTCTCACACACACACACTCATACACACATACTCACTCACACACATTCAAACTTTTACACACACTCACACACACAAGTGATTTTTTTTTTATCTCCAGCCACCCACCTATTAGCTTAACTTATATGCCATGAAGGTGGCTTGGAGTCCTGCTGGCTGCTGTGGGAGTGAGAGGTCTGAAGCTCTTCATGCTTCCCTCCCCTCATGCTGCAGCTGTCCCCTCCCACGCTTTATCCCTACAGGATGCTGGGAGGAAGTCACAGGCTGACACTTCTTTCCAGCCGGCCGACATTACAGGGGTCCGGTCGCGGTCTTAAAGGACTGTGGAACCAGACCGAGCCCCTGTTCAGCAGGGAAACATTCTGCGGCACCCCTGTGTGCACGTTGCAGTGCCCCAGGGCGCTGCGGCACACAGTTTTAGAACCACTTGCCTACAATTTTTTTATTCTATGGTATATCTACTGCATTCACTCTAGAAAAGTCTAAAATACAGTGGAAGCCAATAGTTAATAATATTACTGTATAATTGATTTCACATAGTCTTATTTAATTTCCTTTACAATTGCTTACCCACACATCATTGTTAGTGCCAGATGTCCATGTTTACTTAAGTAGGTGGAAAGAGATATAATGAAAATTGGGTTTATTCAGCAGAAGAGCTAAATCAACAGTTATAGATACTACTGATAAATGCATGCAGGGAAATTATATTGATTCATTCCCAATTATAGGCAAGATTATTGATTTTACACATTTATTTCAACAAGCTCTGCATGGTTTTGTGAATACAAAATATTTTCTTTCAAAGTATCTTGTAAATTAAACCGGTGGCAAAAGCAAGTCCTTGTAAGCATATTATGTGTGCCATCTTACTTTGAGTCACACAGATAACACAAATCTTTATTTTATTATTAAGAAACTGGTCATTTAAATTAAACTCAAAATAACATTGGCAACTCTTCCATCACACCTGACATTTTTAGAAATGTATATCTGTATGTTTTCCTGAAAACAGAGCAGTAAAATATTTTATTAAAAGGTAGTGTCATGATACTTGCAACTTAATTCTCATCTTAATGTGTTATTTTTATGTTATCGGTTAGACTCTTGGTAGATCTAGTTTATAATTGTATCAATATCAACCAAGCTTACTTACAGTTGCAAGAAAAAGTATCCCTTTGGAATGATATGGATTTCTGCACAAATTGGTCATAAAATGTGATCTGATCATCATCTAAGTCACAACAATAGACAATCACAGTCTGCTTAAACTAATAACACACCATGTAAACATTCACAGTACAGGTGGAAAATGTATGTGAACCCCTAGACTAATGACATCTCCAAGAGCTAATTGGAGTGAGATGTCAGCCAACTGGAGTCCAATCAATGATTGGAGGTGTTGGTTACAGCTGCCCTGCCCTATAAAAATTACACACCAGTTCTGGGTTTGTTTTTCACAAGAAGCATTGCCTGATGTGAATGATGCCTCGCACAAAAGAGCTCTCAGAAGACCTACGATTAAGAATTGTTGACTTGCATAAAGCTGGAAAGGGTTATAAAAGTATCTCCAAAAGCCTTGCTGTTCATCAGTCCATGGTAAGACAAATTGTCTATAAATGGAGAAAGTTCAGCACTGCTGCTACTCTCCCTAGGATTGGCCGTCCTGTAAAGATGACTGCAAGAGCACAGCACAGACTGCTCAATGAGGTGAAGAAGAATCCTAGAGTATCAGCTAAAGACTTACAAAAGTCACTGGCAAATGCTAACATCCCTGTTAGCGAATCTACAATACGTAAAACACTAAACAAGAATGGATTTCATGGGAGGATACCACAGAGGAAGCCACTGCTGTCCAAACAAAACATTGCTGCACATTTATAGTTTGCACAAGAGCACCTGGATGTTCCACAGCAGTACTGGCAAAATATTCTGTGGACAGATGAAACCAAAGTTGAGTTGTTTGGAAGAAACACACAACACTATGTGTGGCGAAAAAGAGGCACAGCACACCAACATCAAAACCTCATCCCAACTGTAATGTATGGTGGTGGGGGCATCATGGTTTGGGGCTGCTTTGCTGCGTCAGGGCCTGGACAGATTTTGCTATCATTGAAGGAAAAATGAATTCCCAAGTTTATCAAGACATTTTGCAGGAGAACTTAAGGCCATCTGTCTACCAGCTGAAGCTCAACAGAAGATGGGTGTTGCAACAGGACAATGACCCAAAGCATAGAAGTAAATCAACAACAGAATGGCTTAAACAGAAGAAAATATGCCTTCTGAAGTGGCCCAGTCAGAGTCCTGACCTCAACCCGATTGAGATGCTGTGGCATGACCTCAAGAAAGCGATTCACACCAGACATCCCAAGAATATTGCTGAACTGAAACAGTTCTGTAAAGAGGAATGGTCAAGAATTACTCCTGACCGTTGTGCACATCTTATCTGCAACTACAGGAAAGTTTGGTTGAAGTTATTGCTGCCAAAGGAGGTTCAACCAGTTATTAAATCCAAGGGTTCACATACTTTTTCCACCTGCACTGTGAATGTTTACATGGTGTGTTCAATAAAAACATGGCAACATTTCATTCTTTGTGTGTTATTAGTTTAAGCAGACTGTGATTGTCTATTGTTGTGACTTAGATGATGATCAGATCACATTTTATGAACAATTTGTGCAGAAATCCATATCATTCCAAAGGGTTCACATACTTTTTCTTGCAAATGTATGTATGTCTTAATCATGTATCACAAGCTTGATTAAGCTAATCTACAGCCAGATGGGGCACAATCATAGCCCCCTGGGCTCTGTTTTGTGAGAGATGTGTATGTTGTGGCATATGTGTGGGGGAGGCCAAGTTTTGTGTTTTAAAGTGTCGTGACTGAGTGTTGTGTGTGTGTGTGGGTGGAGGCGGGGGTTGAGGACGGTATGTGTGTGAGAGGCTGATTGTTCTGGTTTAGAGATGTGTGTCTGTGTCCATTGGATTTTGTGTATTATGTTTGTGTGACGGAGTTTGTGAGGCAAAGGTTTTTCTTTTGCCCCACTCCTGCTTACCTTTTGGCATGAGTTGGTGTAATCCCGTGTCGTCCAGTGGAGACCATTCTTTGCAGGATCTCTGGTGGTCTAGTGGAGGGCAACCATGGTTGGATACCTGGTTGTTATTGGTTTTGGCATGTTGATGGAGGAGCACTGGGGAACCCCAAGGGAGCTGTTAACATAATCTGTGTGCCATATAGGTGCAGACCACAGTGCTCCCTTGAGCAGAGCAGAGATATATTTTTATATCCTTGCTGATTCAAGGAGTGCCTTCCAAGTGCCACCTTTCAAGTAATCTGGCTCTGGTCTCAACGGATATTATTGTGCATATATATATATAAATAAATATATATATATATATATATATATATATATATATATATATATATTCCCCAATTGACTCCACTATTTTGTTCCCCTTGTTTTTCACAGCTTTCTTTCATTTTACCTTAGTTCTCTTCTTTTTGTATTAATTTATTGCTGTCTTGCCATTTTTTCTACTCAATTTCCCACCTATAATTCATAACAAGAAGCTAAATTAATGTGTAGTTACATATATATTTATTCTTTTATGAAAAATAGCTAGACATTAGAATGTACATTCCTAAGCAGCAACCCAAAGTTTTCTACAATATCTGGTGCTTAGTTTTTCCAGTTAGTCAAAACAGAAACATTGTAGTCAACATAACCACATCTACATTGAAATGGTTATGGCTACTGGAGTTTGCTAGTTGTTGGTTGTGCATCAATGTTAAATGATTTCCCCAATTTTTAGGAGAGATGCTTGACAGCCTGTAGCCTGACTCCCACTGACAAAATGGCGGAGGAGGAGGTATGTTCCACCTCACGTCCCCTAACAGGTATATTGGGTGGTGATAGACCGAGAGTCAGCTGAGCACTTTCCGCCGGTCACTTTCAGCCGTCCCAGTATGAAATGGTATGAAGCAAGGTTGAGTCCTCCTTCGCCATATTATAATTGGAGACAGGCTGTAAACCACTTAACATTAACACTCAGGGACTCTAGGCACCATAACCACTTATAGCAAATCAATTACAATAATAAAGATGATGATCTACAACTCCCAAAATTTTTTGATTGCAATATACAGATAGGGAATTATAGGGTTTGAAGTCTAAAAATATCTGGGGGCAAAGTTTAGCTTAAACCTTTCGCTTAAATTAATTGAATGTAGCATCAATTAAAGTTAATTTATACAGACCAGTTCCTTATAAACAGGGATGTCACAGTTATTATAGTTAATTACAACATGTTTGGTAAAGGGCTTACATCCCAGCATTATACACTATGTAAGCAATACACTTAAATTCGGAAATCTGATCATCTCTATATTAATGCCTGTATACCTTCTCTGTCCCTGCTAAAAGCACAGTAAGGTATTTCCCACACACACAGACTTGCATTTGATTGAGCAGGTGTAAACGAGCAATATCATCAAATCCAGGCTGAGAACCTGGCAGTATCACAGCTGTGATCACTCACATGACTAATTGCAAACCTCAAACAGAATTGCTGGCTTGAATTCCCTACTTTTTTCCCTTCTTCCTATATTTGCCTGCATAATAAAATGTTGGTGATAAAGGAGGTGCAAGAATACCTCTTGAATCACCACTGGGATCATTAAAGAGCAAGAGGAAGAGATGAAAACAACGCATGGTTTATTTGGGAAATGGAGGCATATAACGAGATGATGTCCCCAGAGAGTTTACCCATTTTAATAATACATTAAGGAGCCTAAGTAAATAGTCTGTTTGTGGAAGCCAAACAGAGACCAATACTTAGTTACCACATAGAGAGGCAACTCCCAGCGCTATGAATTAACAAATTTATAAAAGCACTTAAAGTAAAAGCTGTTAGTGGAATTAAAACAAAGACATTATTCAACCGAGAGCTGATTGGTCACATTTGCTTATTACAGATGGGAACATGAAGAGAAAGGTGTCGACCTCCGTGGTGCTAGATTCCAGGACATAATTGGAAAAAAGGGAATGTTTTAATTTATGTGTTACTGGTATATAATGTGTACATATTCAAATTAATATATTTTTAAGGCATATGGAACTATATTATGCAGACTATCTTTGAATATAATGTCTCTCAAATTACATCCATTGAGGTTCAGACATTAGTATTTATAGTATGTGAGGTTGCTGTCTGTCTGTCTGTCTATCTATCTGTCTGTCTCTATATATATTTATCTATCTCTCTATCTGTCTGTCTGTCTGTCTGCCTATCTATCTCTATTGTATGCAGCGTAAATAGAGCCAGGCCTTGTTCAGCTAGCCTGTTAGTTCTAATATAAACTGATAAATACAGTTAACAGAACAAAATAAAGTACTTTTGTTGATCTCTTAAGATCTCCATTAGACAGTGGGGATACATTATCCCACCACATAATTACCTACCATGATAAATGTGAAAGTATACTTATTCTTCGACAGAACTTTTACTTAACCCCTTAAGGACCAAACTTCTGGAATAAAATGGAATCATGACATGTCACACATGTCATGTGTCCTTAAGGGGTTAAAGGACAGCTGTCACCTCAAAATATTTTTTTAATATAATAATAATTTCATAAAAGTTTGAAAGGGATTAGATTTTTTTTTTTTAGTTAAGTATATGCAAAAACAAACAAACAGGAAAACACATCCTTACCTTTCAGTATATGATAGGATCCTCCAGCCATATACATGTACCTTGAGTCAGACAGTGTTTGAACATTGACAGTTCGTTAGATAAAGGTGTACCGAGTGGTATAAAACCACTCCCGAAAACCCAGTGGAGCGCTGAATAGGTATACACGTACCCTTGGCTCTATAGTCTTCAATGCTTCAGTGCAGGGAGCATATGGCTGAATGATCCTTATTTTTTTATTATATTAAAAAATAGTTTGGAGATGACAGTTGTTCTTTAAACCAAATAGAACTGAGAGTGTCCCAAGGCTGAATCACATATATATATATATATATATACACACACCATATATTGGAAGGATTGTTCTGTATACATAATGAGATTTCTAACCAGCAAGAGAGTTTTGTATCCATTGGCAGTTATTGTACCGTTGAGTTGACAACCACGAGCGCTGTGTGGCTCCCATTTTGTGAGTCCTAAAATTTTTAATTTTCAAGTTTAATTTTAGATATTAGCATGTTTACATGTCATTCTTCCACATGTGAAAATATATCAATGCTTTTAAGTACAAGTTAAGTATGTATAATTTATTAGCTAGGTGCAAATACTCTGGTATTTAGTGTTTATTCTTTTCAAGACAATGGGATGTAGTTCCTGCCACCTCTTATGTTTTTTCGTGTTTGTTCTATATTCTGGGAGCTTTGTCTGTTTTTCCAGTTTTCACAAAAAATTTGTTTGCCATTCTTGATCTGAAATGTGCTAATCAAACTGTATAATAATAATAATGATAAAACTATGCAGAGTGGGTTACCTTATGGAAAAAGATAGAGAGGAAGGAGAAAAATATATAATTTATTCAGAGATAAGCATACCTGCTTCAGACATACATTTTGTAGTGATTCCTAAAATTTGAATGGGATATTTGTTTATTCAAACAGAACATATTTTGATCCTAAAATTACACCATACTACAATTTTAAGAACCAATATACCATGCTTGGAATAATAGCTATAACTGAGTATACTTTTCTTTGAGAGACACTTGAGAAAAAGATTCAAATTATGTGCATTAATTATAAAAGACTAATTAAAATCAGTAGTTAAATATGCAAAAAAGATGAATGATAATGAGGCTGAGCAATACCGCAGAGTGAAGCACTTTATAAATTACTCAGACGGGCCACGGAGATTGATCTAGTGAGAGAAGGATCAGGAGTCTTATGGGGGAAAGATTAAAATGCGATAACAGTAATGTTCATTTTTCAAATACCGTGGATGATACAGTACATACAGGCTTCAGATGCCAGTAAAGGCCTAATACAAGTAAAACTTTACACAATATGGTTCAAATCTTGGATCATCATCAATATATTTGGTGAAACAGATCATGATTTAAAGCAGAGCCTCACACTACAAGTTTAAGATAGGCGGCACAACTGACACTGTCACATGTATCAAAGTTGGAGGATTTCCCGGCTGCAACCTAATTATCTCACTGTGTGTTTAGATCATTATTAGCATGCAGACTGCATCACAATAAACAAGCTGACACAAAGCTGAACAAATGTATGGGTCGATGTGCAGCATGTTTCATATCTCTAAAACAAGAAAACATATATCTTTATCATTCTCAAATAGCCTGTGTTTATTAACTCCGCCAACACAAGGATCCATTCTTTTACAAGCAATGTGCAATAAAACAGCCAAAGTGATAGCAGTTTGGCTACCCTGCTATTCTGTTGCCATTACAAAAGTGTGGGTTTTTTTTGCATGTGAGAACTATTTATCGGACGATATTATTTGCGCCCTATTTACCTGACAGAAATCAATTGAACTCACCATAAATTTAGCAAACCGATTGCCTGCGAAAAGTCTCGGCACACAAAAATAGACACTTTTACCACAAATTATGTTATAGATGGCTGGCTCTGGTGCAAAGCGGGTTTAAAAACACTTATTGCATCTAAAGCTCAAGGGAAAAATGCATACACATGTCAGTATTAACTCATTCAATACCTGGTAAATAATCCAAAATCATATATATCACACAATCTACATAATGAAATACCCCTATAAACCATACATATAAACCTTCTTGCACAATTCACATGAACTTGCCAAAAGTAAAATCCCTATAATGCTTCATCATCTTCAAAGCTCTAAAACAAACTGAGAGGTTATTCTATGACCACAGTACTTTTCCCATTTTTAAAGTGTGTATAAAGGGGCATTATAGTGTCAGGAACACAAACGTGTATTCCTGACACAATAGTTCTAAAAACACTGTTTAGGTTGTCGGCTCCCCATATCTTGGGTTAGAAAGGTGATTTACTCACCTTTTTCTAGCGCTGTGCGGGGCTCCTCACGTCTGCCTTTGACTCCTGATCCGCCTCCATGGCTGACATCATCAGAATTACCCATAGGAAAGCATTGGATTGGCTGAGATCATCAATTCTGATTACCTCAGCCAAAGAGGCGGGTTAAAGGCAGAGCCAAACGTCACCCAGGCCTATCAGCATCTCCACAAAGAGATGCATTGAATGAAAGCATCTCTATGGGGAAAGTTCAGTGACTTCATGTAGAGCGTGGAGATACTGAACATCAGTGCTGGAGGGAGTGGCCACTAAAGATGTTCCTAGGCTGTAATGTAACAACTGCCTTTTCTTTGAAAAGGCAATGTTTACATTAAAAAGCCTGCAAGGACTGACTATACTCACCAGAACAACTATATTAAGCTATAGTTATTCTGGTGTATACAGTTTCCATTTAACAATGTTGCATTTTATCAGCATTGGTTCTATGACAGTATGGAGGAAATGTATTGTTTCTAGTGGCAAATATGCTTTTTAAAAACACCATGTGTGTAAATGTTAAAAAAAATGAAAATGTGCATATTTTTAATTAAATATTCTAAAATAAATCTACATTTTACACTTTTTTTTACAAGATCATAATATGTGTATTTTTTCGTATTAAAGTTTACATCATTCTGTAAAATCTCAAAAAGTTTGTGTTACAATATTATTAAAATGTTACATGTACTGTACTTTAATGTGTATTAGCACATTGAAAGTGTAAATAATAAATAACTACTGATTTTAATGAACTATGTAACAAGGACAAATTCTAAAGACAGTATCCTTGTTTGCCTGATATTTTTTCCCATGGAAGAAACTCATATTTAGTTTGGCACCTATTTAGCTGACGTCAGAGTGACACCCTCTCCCCCCCTCCCCCCATCACTCCAACCATTGACTTTATCACCCTGCACGATTCCCACACGCTGTCATGACATAACACCATTCTTTTAATTCTCCCCATTTTTAATCAGAGGAAAAAGATCTGATGCGTTTCCTTAAACAAAAAACAAAAGAGGAAGAATATGTCCAGTAGCTGTATATTAACCTCTGTACGGCTGTGCACTCCCGCTGAGTTTGTGTGCTTTATGATATAACACTGCCAGGACAAATACAAAAAAGTGTAATAAAAGATAAGTAATATAGCATAGCTACCCACGCATGTAAAATAAAATGCATTTCCTCCTGGGAAGTAGCATATATGTGCTCTAGAATCTGTATTTTACTGCGTTGAGTACACTATAAATTCAGGAATGTGTAATGTATCATTTCCATTGACAAAAGAGACTAGAATTTCTCCAGAAAAGAGTTATGTTTTATCATATGTGATTATCTGTGTATAAACAGTAAAGTTGAAGTAATGACACAGATTTGTGAACAGGCTAAAACATGGCATCCTCGAATATCATCATATATTTCAAATGCATCTTTCGCTCATATCTCACCAGTTCCCGAGCCCCCAGTCTTCCCTAAGGAGGTCTTAAAGAAGCACTGATGGTTGTATGGCCAAGAACGGACAGACGTGATACATAATTAATAGTATTTTCTGTACAATGACTTGGCAGGGAAGGAAGCCTTACATCAATTGCTTTGCATACAAGGCATCAGTGATGGCAGAACAGGAGCACATCAAGGGTGTAGTCTTTATCTTGAAGCAAGCTTGCTGCAGGAGCCAGAAAAGCAAAATGTTCTGCTTCCTCACTGAGATATCTGGGATTACATAGATTATATAGTATCCATCAAGCTCAGCCTTCTTATACATCTCTCACATTGCTCCAAAATAAGGCAAAACAATTCATTTGAAACAATAATTGCAATAATTAGTCCCCACAGTGATAGGTTCTCCTTACTTTTTTCTTCAGCTGATAATTTACATCTGAGCTGGATGACGGCCTATGAAGTATAGTATCCCTCAGCAGCAATAGTGTTACCCACTTTAGAAACAATCAAAGAGAATCAGTGACACAATGTAAAAACACCTAAAATGTCCAGCATGTTTCAAGCATTCTTTTTTCTGCACGATGGTGAGACTACAGCACTGATGCACCTTCTAGTGGTCCTTTATTGAAATTCAGTCCATGGTGTCTACCTTGGAATAGGCTTTGAGAAGTCCACCAGCAGTGACACTGCATGAGCCATATATCAATGATATCACAGAGTTCCTTTAGTTTGCCATAATCCAGTGGTGTTATTATGGGCTGCGAATAGGCAGCTTAGCTCCTACTTTCAAGCAAAATATATTAATAGCTGTTAGAACTCTAAAAGAGACCATTCATCTGCTATAGCCATCAAGATCTGTCCTCATTATTGTATATTTTATAACGTTGCTTATCAATGTGATTTTACTTACTCAAAATGCTTCATGCAAATGTTTTTTATCATAACATTCAAATGCAAATTGTAGCAATGGCATATTTTTGACACAAGTATGGAATCATCCACTATACCAAGCATCAGTGCATGTCTCCCTCCTTCTACTCCCCTGGGTCTTCCTGACCTTGCGCTCCCTCTTGCTCTCCCTGTCGTCTGGCTTTACCATTCCCACTCGCTTGCAGCTGCTAGCTTAGCTTAGGGCCATGCTGGAAGCTAAATTTGACCACACTTACTCACTGCCTTCTTTCAACTTTAACTTGCTCACTAATGGGTTTCACTAATTCGCTAAAAAATGATTTATAGTAAATTGAAAATCAAATTACAAAATTTAGCCCAAGACAGCGGATTTGAAAAAAAATTCCACTGTAGTCACAACCTGGCCAAACTTCGCAGTTTGTTTTTCAGTTCTCTACAATTAACTGTTTAGTGAATAAACCCTAAATTAAATATTCAAAATCAACATCAAGTAAAATAGTAGGATTGAAATGTGTTATCATTTACAATCAGAGTTGCTCATTAAAAGGCTGAAACGTTCTTAGCAGAATATAATACATAAACGTATCACTTATTACTCACTCCATATACCTTGGGCATTTTGGGGGAATTGTATTTCAAAAGCAGAAAACTAATTGGAACACTTTTAGAGTTAACTATTTATTGGTCCCTCTAAAAAGTCATTGCAAAATGAGGGACTAAAAATTTTATTATCAACCTGATTCTAGATAATGTAAAACAACCTAATCAATGAAAATTTTGCATTCTGTAAAAAAAAATATATATATATTTTTTTTTAAATGGGAAATATTCATCACATCCAACTTCTTGCTAAGAAACTAATGGTACTTTTTATTGCAACCCAACTATCTACTGAGAAGTTTATCTCACATGAAAAGCCTACATTTTCTGAAGTTTAGCTTACAGGTTACTGAATGTTTATGAATGTGACCCAAATATATGAATCAATTCAAACCCCTTATCTGGGTATATCCACCCTGCTATTAATTAAAAACTCAAAATACACTCAAAGCACAATTCAGATATTTTGTAAGTAAAACTATGTACGTAAAAATGTAAACATGAAATAATAGTAAACATTTTTCTAGTTTAAAGGACACCATGGGAATACCTACAAGACTTAAATAAATTTTTTTGAGTAAAACTAACTTGTGATTTTTGCTCAGATTGTGATATTTCTGCAAGATGTAATTAGGGATATACTCTTCCTTGCAAATAATAAAAAAAAAAACAATCACATTACACACATTGTCAAACGTTTTTTGAAAAATTTGTTATATGTAGAAAAAACGTTTTGTGTTAATATAAATATATATGACTATGGGTTTGTCTGAACATGTATATTATATGGTGATATATAATATATTACACTATCCAACCCTCCAAATCTCTTGCCAATAAACTCCCATTCCTTGTCCTATCTTTAACATCTATGCCCAACTTCTAACGTTATTCTTTACAGCAGACTTTGCTTCAATACAACCTGAACTCTAGTACAAGAGTTACGCTATGACGAGCAGCTTGCTTTTATTATTCAATATAAAACGCACATAACATTAAATCATGAAAATAATACCATCTTAGAGTTCTGTAGAAATCCATACCACTCAGTCTTTCGTCTAATGGCCTAAGATGCTTTTGAATCCCATGACCTTCACTATTATGCACAACTCCTATATATTTGCACATGTATTACCAGTAATTTATATAAATTAACTATTTCACTGTTAAATGAGATAATGATTTACTAAACTGTGATTTAACTATATGGTTTGATGGTATCCTCTATAGCAGGCTTCCCCAAACTCCGGTCCTCCAGATGTTGCTTAACTACAACTCCCATGATTCTATGAATGAAATAGAATTCATGGGAGTTGTAGTTAAGCAACATCTGGAGGGCCAGAGTTTGGGGAAGCTTGCTCTATAGTAAAACTGTCAATATTTGCCCATTTCTATAATTGCTCAAATGTCCTGCCAGTTAAAAAAATAAATAAAAAAAATTACATTTTGTAATCTGAAAATGCTCATTTGTTATTTTACCTCTTGTTAATTCATTTGCTTTGTTGTAAGCAAATTTGAGATTATAGGAAAGTTCCTGAAAATTGATTTCACATAAAATAAACACTTAATTAGTCAAAAGAGCTGTTGTTTTAAACATCTGGCTGGCAACAAGAGTCAGCTTTAGCACTTCATATGCCTCATCATATTTCTCGTTTCTTGCATTCAATGAGGTCTGACACAAAATTTGCTAAAGTGGCTATTTCCTTATAACCTTTAGATTGCAATAATATTTGTTCAGTAATTAGGAAGAAAATGTCATTTGTTTGCAAAACTGTAATTATCTAATTTGTTGTAAAAATTGTTATTTGGTCTCTTTCAAAGTTGATGACAGATGCAGTTTATAGGCCTTGAGTAGGTTGGGCCTGAAAATTGCTTCCATATTAGCTCGTTTTCTTTGCTGGTAGAATGAAGACTTTAGTAATTTGCAAGTTAAATCATAGTACCAACTTCTCATGGGACCGCAAAACTGTGCTTTCACTCATCTGTGTACTGTATCGTACTCTTTTAAAAAGAAAAGAAAAAAAACACTTTTTAATTCACTCAATTTCTGCTGCTGATTAACTCTCTCAGAAAAAGGTAAACCATGCAAAAAGGTTGGCTAAATGTTCCATAATTTATTTCTGTGCTAACCCTGCTGTTGTCATTGAACCAAATAGCCCAGCATGCAACAAGCTGGCTTTGTGGTAAAATACATTTTTAATTTTTGTAATATTTACTTATCTGACCATTTCTTAGAAGAGAATGTACGGTTGTTTCCTTTTACATCTGTTTGCTCAAGGATGTTGTTGTGTACATTAGCCCTTTAGACATTCGCACCATTAGGGGCTACGTTTGGCTCTTTGTTTCCTCAATTGCAAAGCCAACCATAACAGATCAGGGACTGGAGATACATCCTACCTTTGCTCCCTTCATAACCCTTTATCTGAGATGTCTGAAGATATTTTCTTTAGGAAGTTTAGCCTAGCTGACAGAGTAGCACGTCTATTTATAAGAATACATGCTGCCCTTAGTAAACCTTATGTAGTTTTCTCTGCAAGGGTCACATCCTCCCCAATTAATAACTGCGAAAGCCTGTCTGGGATATGGCATCTAACCTTTATTGTATTCATTTATCCTTTGTTTGGACTACACCTACACACCCTGGCGCTTTG
Source organism: Pelobates fuscus (assembly GCF_036172605.1). Classification (NCBI taxonomy): domain Eukaryota; kingdom Metazoa; phylum Chordata; class Amphibia; order Anura; family Pelobatidae; genus Pelobates; species Pelobates fuscus. The sequence goes on from NC_086328.1 coordinate 49,749,092, forward strand.
ATTTAAGGCTAACGATATTGTTGTAACATTATTGTTTTAAAGAAGGTCACCGAGCAATACAAGCTTTCAAAATTAACTTCTTCAAATGGCATGTCAACATGTGTTATGCCGATAGTTGGAAAATGTTGTTTTATCCATGTGTCAATTTTTATATACACTTAAAGAGGCACTGTAATTTGTGGACAATTGATAGATCCTCATTCCTTCATTCCCATAAATGCTATCTCAGCATTTACCTGGGTGAATAATGCTGCAATGCTGTAAACTTACCTCCACTGCACATGGCGGACTTCCTGAAATCACATGACGATTGAGAAATCTAACGGATAACTTCTGTACTTACTCATAGTTGTCTCCAGCGGTGCCGCAGGCATGTATACACCCTGTGTACAAGAGTTATATGAAAGCAAAAATACAATATATAATATAATATGTACGTGAAAATATAAAGAGAGGAATGGAATGTTAAAATATAGGACAATCAATAGCTAACATTTTATTTGCAATTTGATTGTGCTAAAATCAAGTCATCAAGTAAAGTTTCTATTTTATATCATGATTGCATTATGTTTACTGATGTTTTTCACTTCATATTTGGGGATTATATTAACCCCATTTACATGAATTTATTTTTGTTTACAAGAAAAACAAAAAAATCTATTTTTTTTAAAACTTATAGATTGATCGGCCGCCATATTTAAACCACCCGCCTAATATTGTGTAGGTTATTGCCCAGAGCATAACACTGCCTCCACCAGCCAGCCTTCTTCCTATAGTGCATCCTTCTGCCATCCTTCTGCCCACGTAAACAATGCACATGTACCCGGCTACAGAAAACTGTCATGCACTGTGTGTTCTGACCCCTTTCTTTCATGGCCAGCATTAAATTTTTCTTGAGCTACATAGCTCTTTTGTGTGATCGAACCAGACTGGCTGGCCTTCGGTAACCATGTGCATCAGTCAGATTTGAGCACCCATGACTCTGACGTGGGTTCACCAGTTGTTCTTCCTTGCACCACTGCATACTGGAAATACCCCAAACGACTTGCCGCTTTGTAGATGCTTTGACCTAATCGTCTAGCCATCACTTTTTGGCCCTTGTCAAACTCACTCCAATCTTTTTGCTTTCCATTTTTTCTGCTTTCAAAACATGAAAACTGAAAAGTTAAACTGACTGTTCATTTGCTGCTTTATATATCCCACCCATTGACAGGTGCCAGTGTAATGATATCCTTAATGTTATTCACTTCACCTGTCAGTGGTTTTAATGTCGTGGTTGATCAGTGTAAGTTCCAAGTCAAAATTAATTACTCAAGTCATAAGACGTTGTTTATGTACTAAAGCAGTTGATCCGGGTCTGGTTGTCTTTGGGTAGCTTTTAATAAAATAATTAACCTTTACTTCTGAAGAAAATCTTTGAGCTATCTAAATGCAAAATGTTTGCTTTAGAGTTAGCTGTCAGGACAGAGCACAGTCCTTGTATTTTAACTTGCTCATGAATTAGTGTAATATATCTGTAGGTTACATATTCGAAAACGCCACATTTGTGTGATCTTGGAAAGGGTGAGCCAGGGGCAATATAGCTGATGCAAGAGTAAGTAACTTGCTTGCTTGAACTCTTTTCAAATTGTTTTTATTGATACATTTTTATTAAAACATAACAATATAGTTTTTTAATACAAACAAGCAATGATCATAGTACAATTAAAACATTCTAACACGTTCTTGGACATCCCAAAACCAGGGCCAGATTCAGAGTTTTGTGGGACTGGTGCTGAGTATTTGGTGGGCCTTTTTATGTAAATGCATAAAAATATTTTTTTCATTGACCCATACACACACACACATAAACACGGAACAAACAGACACAAACTCACTCACGGTCAGTACTCACACTCAGGGATAATAGCTGTACTGGGCATAGGGGGATAGCTGTAGTCCATGTAGTGGGAGAATAGGGGCTGTAATGGGTGGAAAGAACTACAGGAAGTAGCTGGTTCCTGGGAGATAGGGGCAATAAAAAATAAATATATACTTATGCATATTGCATAAATTACATTTCTTTCCCTTTCCCTCTTCCTTACCTTGGCCAGGGAGGGCGGAATGCTTGTCACTGGTGGTCCAATATTTTTTTTGCCCCTTGCAGGTGCAAAAAATGTTTTTTGTTTCCTCAGGCCGATGCTACATAAAGTTTCAGAGCATAGCCATGGTAACCCACAGCAACACTTGTGGAAGAACTGGGCTGGCCAGTGAGGGAGCCCTTTGATCTCCCAACAGACTGGAGAGTGTCACAACTCCCTCTTTGGGCTAGCAGGGAAGATCCTTTGATTTCACCTATTGGCCTTGGCCTGTGACCCACTGGTCGGCCTGTTTTGGACATGGTCCTGGAGCAGGATATCCATCAACCCTTATGTTAATCCAGCCCTAACCAAAACAAATAAAAACTGAATTCAGCCAATTGGGTGATCAGCTGAAATTCTGATTTCCAAGACAACATGTGCCAAATTCTCATGGTAACCAACTTGTGAAAGCCTGAACATGCTAGGTTTGGTTCTTGACTAGCAGTGCAATTCCTCGAAAAATAGGGGATAGAATGGAGAAGAGGCTGTTTTTGTTGTTGGTAGGTGTAAATAAATGTTTAGTGGTCAGGCACTACATTTTTAATTTTATTCACAGATCAAGTAACCACTGATCAATATAGGAAAAAAGAAGAAGCAGTCAAACAATCTATACTTCTAGGCAGGATTTTTCCAGACTGCATCTATTGAAGGAGACCGACAAGCAGTGATACTTTACTTTTGCTGTGCCACTGTGGGAGTGGGAAACAGTCTGGGTTATTGAGTCTAGTATGAGACTAAGATTAGGTTGCAGATGTATCTAACTATTCACTACTGCCAGGTGCACTTCAAACAACTTTGAGTGGGAGATAGAAGATTAACATTTTGTCATTGTTCCTAGGCTATCGAAATACAGTTGTTTAAAAAAAAAAAAAATGTATTAGTTTACTGTTTAGAGCATGGGTCGTCAACCTGGTCCCTACCGCCCACTAGTGGGCGTTTCAGGATTCCAGGTGGGCGGTAGGGATTTCCAGGTTGATCGGGCGGGCGGGCGCGAGCCGGCGGTACCCGTGCGACTGGGTACCGCCGTGACCATTTGCGGCCCCGGCCCGCGCGGCAAACCGCCGGGGCCGCCTTCCAAAGTGTCCATCGGGTGGCCCATGCTGTCAGGGCCACCCGATAGATGCGGATTGTAAGGGGGCCCGGTCAGCGCTGGGCGCTTTAACAGCGCGACCGGACCCCTGTGATGACATCAGAGCTGGGAGGAAGTGATTCCCCGGTCACTCCTCCCAGCTAAAACTGAGAGCCGCGCGGGAGGAAGCAGAGGGAGTCAGAGTGGGAACTCTGACTCCCATCCACCTGAGCCACCACTGGACCCCAGCAAAAGTCACCCTCCTGCACCTTAAAGGTAGGAAACAGGAGGGTGACTTAAATATAATGTGTGTGTGTGTGTTTGTAGGTATGTCTTGTGTGTGTGTATGTCTTGTGTGTGTGTGTCTGTCTGTATGTGTCTTTGTATGTATGTCTTGTGTGTGCATGTGTCTGTCTGTATATATATGTGTGTGTGTGTCTGTATGTATGTATGTGTGTCTTGTGTTTGTATGTATGTGTCATTGTATGTGTGTCTTGTGTGTCTGCATGTGTGGCTGCATGTGTGTGTGTCTATGTATGTCTTATGTGTGTGTCTGCATGTGTGTGTGCATGTCTGTGTGTGTCTGTTTGTATGTGTGCCTGTCTGTTTGTATGTATGTGTCTTGTGTGTGTGTGTATGTGTGCCTGTCTGTGTCTTTGTGTGTCTTGTGTGTCTGTAGGTGTGTATGTGTGCCTGTCTGTGTCTGTATGTGTGTCGTGTGTGTGTCTTGTATGTCTGTGTGTGTCGTATGTGTGTCTTGTGTGTGTGTGTATGTGTCTGTCTGTATATATGTGTGTGTGTGTGTCTTGTCTTTGTATGTATGTGTCATTGTATGTGTGTCTTGTGTGTCTGCATGTGTGTGTGTGTCTATGTATGTCTTATGTGTGTGTTTGCATGTGTGTGTGCATGTCTGTTTGTGTCTGTTTGTATGTGTGCCTGTCTGTTTGTATGTATGTGTCGTGTATGTGTGCCTGTCTGTGTCTTTGTGTGTGTCTTGTGTGTGTGTGTGTGTCGTATGTGTGTCTGTATGTGTGTCTTGTGTGTATGTCTGTATGTGTGTCTTTGTGTGTGTGTCTTGTATGTGTGTCTTGTATGTGTGCCTGTCTGTTATAGTGGACTATAGTAAGTGGGCTACCTAGCTCAGCCTTCCTACTGGGCATTGCTATAAGGACGGTTAAAAAATAGAAAAAAGGGGAAAAAAAGGTGGGGAGGGGAATTGAGGAGGGAGAGGAGATGAGCTGACGCACAAATGAGAAATCATATTATGCGCAAACAGAGAAGTCGTCTGAATATCACTGAAAGAGACCTTCGTTTGTTCCTTACGAAAATCGAACCAGATATCAAATATTTAGTCTCGCAGCATCAACCTCAAGGATCTCATTAATCACTAGTAAAGGTAATTTCAATTTACTTTATTGTTTTCTCATGAAACTTTATAAAGTTAAAAACCTTATAAACCTGCATTAAGTAGAAATAAAAAGATAAATGTACGTACATTTATTTTTTTTTTAAAACACCCTCCTTTCTTAAAAATATTCCGCATTTGCGCGAAAACTGGTGGGCGGTAAGGAAATTTTTTCAACCAAAAAGATGCATTAGTGGGCGGTAGGTAAAAAAAGGTTGACTACCACTGGTTTAGAGAAAGAAAATATTTGTTTGAGGTGTGTGGTGTAACAAACAAAGAAAAAGTTACTCTTGACTAGCCTAGGTAATTTATTCTAGTGTGAGACTAGGTTTAGCTTGCAGCTGTGTCTAGCTACTAGCTACTTCCAGAGGCATTTGAAACTATTTTGAGGAAATTGCCATTTTGTTATTGATCTCAGAGTGAGAATAGGTTATAATTATATACAATTGTTAAAAGTTTTGTTTTTTTTTTTTACGTAGAAAGTTGTAGAAAGAAAATACATTTTTGAAGGGAGTGTAGCGTTCACAGTAAAAAAAAAAAAATCCGCTTCCTCGCCTGGGTCATTAATTAGCTTGCTCCTATATCTAGCTTATTGATACTACCAGGGTAGAGTGCAAACTTAGACCCTGTGAAGCTAGAACCAGTTTAAGGAAACAAAGGTGGAAAAAATACTAACCACATGAAGTCTAAGACTGCACAGCAAGGTGAAGCGCTGACAGCTCAGCCATGCTACAGGATTAACCTATGGATGGCTTGAGGGATGTTGATGGTTTCACAACTGATTATTTAAGCAGCTCATTGTATTCCACGGCAAGTAAACCCATCTCCATACATAGGGCTGGATTTATAGGGTAAGCAGATTGTACATGCCCTGTGTGATAAAGCTAGAATAGACGGCCCAAAGGACAAAATATGAAGCCCAGGCCAACTGACCTTTATTCCAGCAGTAACTTTTTTGTAAGATTAAATATAAATAAATACATTTTTATTTTTTTGCTTTTGCAAATATATTTATAGAAACTGAACAAGAACTTGACTTTTGGTTTATATAAGCTTAAAGTAAAGTCAATTACATAACAACATATAATTCAATGATACTGTCAATGAATGTTTGAGCTGCTATTGGTGGATATGAGTAACTGTAGGGATATTCTTTTTTGTTATGAAATAATGAGAGATCTCATCTTAGCAGTCTAGTATAATAGATTATTCAAATTAAAATGTCACGCCATCAGCTTACCAATGCAAAATAAGATATTTCTGTAGGCCAAAGAAACAAAACAATTGTCATTCACTCCGAGAAAGCTTTATGGACCAATGCCAGAATGCAGCATAATAGGATAGGTTGACCTTTTTATGATAGTCTTTTCCATCTATTTGCCCTCCTTTCATATGCATCTTTTTCTGCACCCAGCACGGGTCTCGGAGCTGTATGTTATCACAAATAATTACCCAGTGCTTGCGCACGTCCCCAGTGAATTCAGTATAAAAAAGCTACTCATTGTCAAGGAAAGAGAGGGGATTTAAAACCATCTTTGAGTAGCCTGGTGGATCTTAATTAAACCACCCAGGTATTGAAATGCCCTGCTGATGCCCATATGGTAGAAACATGTTAGTACTGAATATGTTATATAAATTATAATATATAAAAGAAAATATGATCTTGGAAGAAAATTACTCATCAAACTTTAGTGCTATAATGTTAATGTGTATTAATGAATTGCATTTATGTTGAAATGAAAACAAGTATACTTTATATTTATGTTGATCGGTATATAATCCAGTATAATATAGCTTTCTCCATGCAGAACATATATTTCCAATTACTTGAAAAAGTAAAATAATAATTTAATCTATGAACAAATGTAGTTTGTCTTTTTTTTTAACAAATAAAGAGGGAAGACGTACATTACTTTTGTTTTCCCACTAATTAAAATATTCTGCTTAAATATAACAGTAAGGAAAATGGAAATGTAAAAAATATAGACATAATATTAGATGCATTTGTGAAATGTAGAATCTTAAAAAAGTGCAAAATGTTTGTAACATACATTTCAAGTTGCAATTTTGGATTTATGTGACTTACTAAAGTGTGCAATGTATACTTTTTTACTCGTAATTTTAAAATCTGAGCTGAGAATCACAAAAAAAAAGGGAAAAAAATTTTGCTTATTGATTTTTTTTTTTTTACTATAATACATTTACGTTTTATTTCTCTATATGCGACTTTGGTGTGCATGTCATATAATAAGACATATTACTTAAGGAGCATAATACTGTTTCTTGTAAGTTTTTTTTTTTTTTTTTAAATTAATTTTTACGACACCTAGAAATCAATGGTTAAGAACATTTCATTGAACTAATTAGTTATATGATATCAGAGAAAAAAAATACTGTTTGATTCAGAGGAGGACTAACCAAGCTGCTCCTTTTTGCTCTACAATTGTGCTAATGAGGTCTTAGATTTATACATTTGTTCATGAACATGTTCAACATCAGTCTAAAGCATAAAACTGTGTAACTATTATGTGTGAGTGTAAAATTAGAAAGAACGGAGGTCTTGTGATGTAACACCAAGCTGGGTTTATATTTTTATACTTCTTAGTATTTATCACTACTTGTTATGACTTTATACGGGGTTTGCTTCATTGTAAACTAACCTTATAGTTTGAACGTTGAAATTTTGTAAACATTTTTTTTAATGATAATATGTTTTGGTAGTGTAACTTATACAGGATATAAACTTAAGACCTACTGAGAAACATATCAACAGGGATCTCCTGGCACCATAACAACTTCATTTTGATTCAATTGTTAACTGAGATCAAACGTTATATTTATGATGTGAATGTTATTTATGATTAAAAAGGATATTCACTCTATGCAAGTTCAATGTAGCCATTGCTTATTCTTAACAGGCTACTAATGAAGGAATTAGAAACACGTATAGTATCCAAGAAGAAATAACCATCTTTAAAGGGAAATTGTAAGCACTAAAACAACTCTAGCTTAATAAAGTGGTTTTAGTGTATAGATTAAATCCCTGCAGTGCCATTGCTCCATTTTATTTTTTTTGCCAATTAGGAGTTAAAGAAGCTGTGTCACTATTCAATATTTCATAAACATATTTCTGAAAAATATTTGGGAAAGCATGCAGGCAGCCAAAAAATAAGGAATCATGCTGCCTATGAAAATAAATATATAAAATAGAGTATTAGAAAATGAATGCTTGTAAACTTGAACTTTTTGCTATCTTGCATTATGAGGATGGCTCATTTTAAGTTCAAAACAGGGGATTTATCTAAGAAAGAAAAACAGTCTATTGACCACCCATTTACCCCTTCCACCGTGGGGCAATTGACCACCCATTTACCCCTTCCATTGTGACAAGAATAAAGATGTCCCACAAATTCAGACTGAAGCATCAGTTGCCATCCTTCTGTGTGGAAAAATGCAGTGCCCTATGAGCTGCTCACAACTACCAAACGCCAAAGATATGAAAGGTGTTTGAAAGCAGGGAAAGCAGCAGAAGCTGAAGGAGAATGTAATATTTTTTTATTTGTTTTAAAGAAGAAAACTTTGACCGGAGAGGTGAGTAGCCAAGTAGTAGTAGTAAACTGAACATCAAGTTGGAGAGATTCGGTGTGTCACCAGGAACAGCTTCCCTGTTTTCCCTTGAATTTATGAGGTAGGTGAACAGGGGATGACCTATCCCAACCTGACATTACTGCAGCTGAAATTGTCTATCATGCCCTATTATTGTCCAATCCTTCCAGTAGGATGTCACTGCCAATGAAGTGGTGGGGAGATGACCTTGAATGATAACCTATGAATTGCCCTCTGTTGTTCCAAAATACATTCCAGTATATCCACTGTGTGCTGACATCCTGTCATAAATGGTATGTAGGAATCATTTTTCCTGCTTCTGGCCTAGCCTTACACTATGGGGGAAATGCCCAGTACTACTACTGCAACACTCAAGTATGGTTTGCACCTTTGTGTTGGCTTCCAATATTGCACCTTTCATTGCAAGATGTAGGATGTGTACAAATCATCTCAAAGAGCTTTGACCATGTTAGCAGCTCCATTGATGTCCACTAACCCAATGTGAAGATTGGTGCCTGCCTGCTCTATTAACCAATTCCCCACCATTTGCTTGATTGCATGCAATATGTTTGCTGAAGTGTGCTTTTCATCTATCAAGTCAGTATGTAGCAGGAGAGATTGATAGCCCTGCTGCGCTACAGATCCAGTTCCGGCCTGCCATGCTTGTAAAGGACACCAGTGTGCCATCACGGAAAGGAAGGCATGCAGACGATTAAAGCACTCCATAAATCTGTGGTGAAGTGCACCAATTGACCTACAACCATAGCCAGCTGCTGCTTCACTAGTATCACACAACAACGGTACAGTGATGGTACTAGCTTTCTGCTCAAAGTGAATTGCAAGGGAAGTACATATTGGTGAGCAAGGGCCTGTATCATTTGCTTAAAAGGCTCCCCTAGTACTTTGCAAAAGGATGCTTGCCTTATACAGATGGCAGGTGATTTTGTAAGCCTGCTGTTTTAACATGTTTTGACATGAAATCCAACAAAATGTTAAAGAGTGGACTGGCAGGCATGTCCCAGTGATAATGTGGCCTTGGAGCCTGTCTGTCCATATTGCCTTGTGGCACTAGGTTCAAATCCCTTCTGCATCTCCTAAGGGTTGTAGTAATGTTATGGTACTTTTTAGCAGTAAACCAAAATGTTTAAATGTCTATCTGTTCCTGTCCAAATTAAGAAAATTGAATTGCGTATATACGCTGAAGTAATTCAGTCTGACACACGGAGTTCAGGTTAAAATAACTTCGAGGAAATGTATTGGCAAGTGCAGAAAAGCGGGCGCGCAGGCCCTTTTAAGAGGCATTTTGCGTCATCATTGATTATCAGGATATCAGTAAATACACATCATTAATTGGATTAATTGTTAAGTGTCTGGACTAGTGTCCACCTATCAACATAATTAATTGGTTCAAAAACTAAGTGGTTAGCTAGGTGTCCACCCACCAATAGGTGGTATTGTTCTGGACACGGGTGGGGACAGGGGGCTCAAGCGCCATCTTTCCTAGCATAAGGCTTACTCGGTGGAAAGGGGGGCTTGAGCGTCATTTTACACAGTCAGTGATGTCAGGTCTTGTGGTCAGGTGCAAGGTTCTCTTATGAATAGAACATTTCATTAGTACAGTGTTCTCATGGCCTTGGTTATACTTTGTTGCGAGTTAGGGGAAATTCAGCAGTTCCTGAGTTAGTCATGTCTTTATAGAAAATACAGTCTTTGTCCATTGTGTTAGATGTGCTGGGAAATTCTGTCATGTAATGTAGGTTTAAAATGAAGAAGTCAGGTTATGAGGACAAAATGGAGGATTTGTCACAGTATGAAGTTAAAATGGAGTTAGTGCAATAATTCAATACAAGTTCAACAAGATTTTTTAATAATTCTACATCAGTCCCCCCTATGAAATGTTAGATTCTAAGAGATAAAACTTTATTTGTTAGTACCAAAAGACGTGTTAACCCAAAGGCGCAGAAACCCCATGGCCGCTAGCTAGGTGTTAATGCAAAGTGCAAGTCTGTCCCTGAATTTGACCCTAATAGGCTAACTCATCGTCAGTATGGCTCTCGAACACTTCACTCCCATGGGTGGCCCATGGTGGCTTGCCCACCACTTCTCCACACGGGGTCTTTACCATTCACTGACAGATGCTGTCCCTAAGCTGGCCCCTTCCTAGAATTCTCGCACTTTATCAACAAAAGGGATAGTTTGCAACTTCGAGGTGTGTGAAAGTGGGTGCCGCTTGGTCAACAGTCTTCATGAGGGATTTTCTTAGACAAGGGAGGATACAACAAAAGAGAAGAGCAAAGATAAAAAGAAAAATTAGTATTGCCATACCAATATGCATTAAAGCCTTTTGCCATCCTGTCATCCAACCAAACCATCTTTCCCAGGGATCTTTTATCCCAGAATTCCTTTTTAACTCTTCAGAAAGTTCATTAAATTTTTCTATGGCTAATGTAACTTTACCATTAGGGCCTGTGTTTTCTGGGATGTAGGTACAACATGTCATGGTGTCGGGCAAAATTTTACATACCCCTCCTTTTTCGGCTAGGATCATATCTAAGGCCATTCTATTCTGGAAGGCCATTTGGGATGTGGCCTGCAACTGTTCGGCCAATCCCTGGAGGGCATCTCTGGTATAATTGACAAAGCACTGTTGGTTATAATATATATAATTTATCCAATTTAAATTCTTGTTTGTGGTAACTATGGCAAAAAGTGATTCAAATCCTGCAGCAACTTCATCTCTTGCTTTAAATTCATTGGGCACCCCCCTAGGCACCCCAATGGCATCAATATAAACATGAGGATCAAAACTTCCTTTTACTGGGGCTTCGCGTTTAACCTTAGTGTGACTGGACTCATGGGTGTTGAGGAGTGTGTCAGAGATAATGTGTATGGGCATAATGGCTTCAGCCAAAGTACACTCCCCCCACCATTCTTTGTCCATTCTGGATCTTAGCTGTAAATCCCCACACAACCAGTAAATATCCCCTAATGATCTAGTATGAAACTGCAACAAGTTCATGGAGACATTTCTGTAGGTAGCGCAATACCCTTTAGAGAAGTTACCCAAGAATTTACCAATGCCATCATAATTAGCATAACAAGTGTAATTACCTTTATATACTGTAATACCATCTGGGGGTTTGACATCCTTGGTTAGAAGAGGATACTCTACTGTCCATGCTTTACATATGGACCTGTTGAAATTGTAGTGATAGGCAAAAAGACTCAAAACACATTATTCTATATCTACTGGCAGGGTTAAAGGCACAGTGCCCAGGTGAGGCCGGGCACCGCCACACACATAGCATGCGGTCTTGTTATGCTTATTAGCATTATATTTCATCCATTCTAACCATAAATTAACATCATTAAAACCTGTTTCAGCGGCCATGGTATCTTCAAAGGTGGGGTTAGCAATGGCCATCATGTCTTGAAAGGTCTGAATGTGTGGTTTCAATGGGTTAGGGACCATATGGGTGGCCCCTTGCCACTCAGAAGAGTTGCACATATCTTTGAGGTAGAAATGCCCTAACTTGTGGTAGGAACCCTTTTTCCAATACATTCCCATTACATATTGGTCTGCATCTGTTGGACTTGGATGTTCAATATTAAGGATTAATTTCATTGGTGTACCCCCCCCAGGCTTTCTCAAAGTCATTCTCTGGAGAAGGGATCTACCATGATCATCTACTTTAGATAAGGCACTTTTTGGTTTGTAACCCCAGGCAGGCCCGGCATTCCATCCCGCCGCCCCCCAATGGTCACAATTGTGCCCCCATTGTTTGTCAACTACACAAACATATGGGTCTTTTGCATGAGGGATATCTCTATAGATATTCTGAATTTGTGATGTGGGGAATGGGCATTCTATGATGTCACAATAATCAAAGGTATAGGTAGCCACATGGGTACATGATGAATTATACCAGAAGGTGTACCCACTAACATCTTTGGTGATGGCTACCTGTTGGGCCTTAATTGAACTAATTAAGGAAATTATGTACCAGAGGTACATGCTTGTGCGGTATCTGCTTCCTCTGGGGCAGGAGACTTCTTGCAGTGGGAAGCGTGGATCCAATTTGGCCTGCCGGCCACTTTGACGGAGGTTGCGGTGATCAGGAGAACTTGGAATGGACCGTCAAATCTTGGTTCCAGGGTATTTTTCCGCACAAATTTCTTAACCAGAACCCAATCTCCGGGAAGCAGGTTGTGGGTACCTGTATCCAAATCGGGATCTGGAATTGAAGAGAAAACTTGGGCATGTATTTTGTTTAAGGCACTTGCAAGTTCAGTTACATAGTCTACTAAAACATCTGATTGAAGCTGTAACTGTTGCGGATAATAACAACCTAGTCTGGGTGCTGTCCCAAATAGAATCTCATATGGGGATAATGAGTGCTTCCCTCTAGGTGTGTGCCTAACGCTAAATAAAGCTATTGACAGGCTTTCTGGCCAGGGCATCTTTGTTTCTTGTGACATTTTTAACATTCTGGCTTTTAAAGTGTCGTTCATGCGCTCTACTTTACCACTACTTTGTGGGTGGTAAGGGGTGTGAAAGGCTAGGGTCACCCCCAGAGCAGTCCAAATTTCTTTAGTCACTGTTGCTGTAAAAGCTGGGCCCTGATCACTTTCAATGACTTCTGGAAGTCCAAATCTACATACAATGTCTGTAAGTAGGCGTCTTGCGGTTGTTTTTGCAGTGATATTGGCCACTGGGTAGGCTTCTGGCCAGCCTGAGAACATGTCCACTATTACTAGTGCATATTCATGAGGCCCACTTTTGGGCATTTGGATGTGGTCAATTTGAATTCTCTGGAATGGGTACATGGGTTTTGCCAGGTGTTTTGAAGGCACTTTGATTGGTTTTCCTGGATTGCATTTTGCACAAATGACACAGGCCCTGCAGAAGCTGTTGATCAATGTTGTGATTCCAGGTGCTTCATAATACTTTTGTATGAGGGCGGCCATTAAGTCTTTTGACAAATGTGCAGGTCCATGTGCCCATTGGACAACTGCTGGATATAAATTTTTTGGAAGGCAGAATTTGAAGTTGTTGTAGTATATCCCATCCTTTAGGATAGCTCCTTTATTCTTCCATTTCTGGATTTCTTCAGGGGTAATTGCAGCTTGCTGTTCTCGCAGAATTCTTAAATCAGTAGGAAGAGTTTGCAGAGCAAAAATAGGAACTTCTTCTTCTTGTCCGGACACTTCTTCATCCACTTCCTGCAAATCTCTGGCTGCTTGCTTAGCAGCCTGGTCAGCCAAATGGTTGCCCTTTGCTTCATCTGTATCCAACTTCCCATGTGCCTTTACTTTCAGAACGGCCACCTCTTCAGGGAGTAGGAGGGCATCCATTAGTTCCTTGATTGCAGAGCTGTGTTTGACTGGTGTACCGGCAGTGGTAAGAAATCCTCTTGTCTTCCAAATGAGGCCGAAGTCATGTGCCACACCCAGAGCCTATCTTGAATCTGTATAGATGTTGGCACGTTTTCCTTTGGAAATTTTGCATGCTGAAGTCAGGGCTTGTAACTCAGCTTCCTGCGCAGACATTGCAGGTGGTAAGGGTAATGACTTGAGAACTTCATCTGTTGTGGTTACGGCGTATCCTGTATGATACTTTCCTTCTTCATCAGCATACCTTGATCCGTCCACAAACAGGGTAAAATCTGGATCTGGCAATGGATTCTCATGCACGGTTGGTAAGTGCACTGTCTCCATTTTCATCTGTTCAAAACAGTCATGAGGTGTTTCTGGGTCATAATCATTCACTATGACCAGATCTTGAAATTCCTTTTCCAGGAAATGGCGTGGCCATGCTTCAAGAAGATCAGTTGTTGGGTATTTGGCAATACCATTTTCCTGTAGCTGTGATTCATCCATGGTGGCCCATAATTTTGCCATGGGCCCAAGATCATTCCATGACCTTGTTTTTAACTTGGTAACGGGGACATGTGGGATAGCAGTATCCCAATGACGGTACAGGTAATTGAGTTCTGGAGGTAGTTGGATCAGGACCATGCTATTGCCTTCAGAGTCACAATAGAAGTCTTGAGCGGTGAGCTTCACCTCTATCCAGTGATAAAGCTCATCTTCATAGCAAGGTTCAGGAGTAATGTTTGGCTTGTACCACATGGTACAGAAGGCGTAATCCGGGCCTTCACAAAGAGGTGTGTCTTCTTCATGAAATGTTAAATCTGGATGCATTTTCTTGATGCACCCGCAGAGAAGGTAGATGTAGGTTTCATCCATGATAAACCCATAGTAGATACCCCCCTCAGGGAGTGGAAGAAGAGTGGATGGATTAAGAACTTGACATCTTTGTATGGAAATGTTGTCAGGCAGAAGAAGATGGCATTGTAGGCGCAGGTGTCTGGCAGGAGACACGTGCTTGAGCTGGACTTGGTTGATAATGGCAGAGATGTCATGAGGGGCCAAAACAACCAGAGGGTGGCCAAGGACTAGGTCTGCAGTTCTTTCAATGAGCTCTCTTGCAGCAAAAACAGCCCTAAGGCAGGAAGGGGTCCCTCTGGCCACAATGTCCAGTTGACATGAGAAATATCCAATAGGCCTCTGGCGGCCTCTTAAGTCATTAGTTTGGGTAAGAACTCCTGTAGCATGGCCTTGTCTTTCAGAGACAAATAATTTGAAAGGTTTGGAATAGTCTGGTAGGCCCAAGGCAGGAGCAGATGCAATAGCACGTTTTAGGGTGTGGAAATTGTCCAGAGCTTCATTGGTCAGGCCAAATGGATCTGACTTGAGTGCATCATAAAGAGGTTGCATAAGCAGAGAGGCCTCTGGGATCCATGCTCTGCAGTAGGAAATTAGGCCTAAGAAGGCATGAAGAGATTTTGAAGTCCTTGGAGGTGGAATATCCAATACTGCTCTCACTCGGTCCCGAGTGAGATGTCTGGTACCTTGAGATAGGCAATGACCAAGGAAAATTACTGAAGGTTGACAGAACTGCAGCTTGAGAAGTGAAGCTTTGCATCCTTGTTCTGCCAAATAGCAAAGGAGACTAAGTGAACACTTTTCAGTAGTGGGAATATCATCTCCACAGAGCAGTAAATCCTCCACATACTGGAGCAAAACAACTTCTGGGTGTTCAGCTTGCCATGGGTCAAGAATGGTACACATGGCTCTTGCAAATTGGCTTGGAGAATTTTGGGCCCCTTGGGGCATGACAGTCCAGGTATACTGTTGCATTTCATGGGTGAAAGCAAACAGGTATTGACAGGATGGGTCCAGTGGAACACTGAAAAAGGCATTAGCCAAGTCAATGACTGTGAAATACTTTGCAGATGGTGGGACCCCAGAGAGTAGAGTGTTTGGTACAAGAGGGGTGTCCGGGATAGTTGCTTCATTGACGGCACGGAGATCCTGAACCATCCTGTACTTCTCTGGCTCACCTTTTGGAGTTTTCTTCTTCACAGGAAATAATGGAGTATTACACTCTGATTTGCATTTCACTAGAGCACCCTTCTCCAAGAGTGCTTTGATTTGGATAGAAATGGCTGCAGCCTGGGCTGGTTTTAAAGGGTATTGTGGTTTTCTTGGTAACTTAGCTCCTGGAATAAGCTTTACCACCACAGGTGGGACATTTAGGTGACCTATGTCCTCTGGGCCTGAGGACCATAATTGAGCAGGCACCTGTGTTTTTAATACTTCTGGGAAGTTGGACCTCTGTTCTGCTGCTTCCCCACGGGGTTCTTCTAACTGCAGCATCAGAGGTATGGAGCACAAGGCTGAGGTGTCTGAGTCAGATAGAGGTGTAGACATTTCTACTTGTCCGTCCGGAGTGAAGGTGATAGATGCCTGCAGGCGTGAGAGAACATCAGCGCCTAACAGGTTAATTGGGCAAGTGGAGGATACCACAAAACGAGCAAGCAGGCTAGTGCCAACTCGTAGTGGAGTTGTTAAAGAGCTGTGTCTTGGCTGGCCATCCACTCCAACACAAGAGACATCAATATTTGACAGAAAAGATGGGTCTGGCAGGTCTTGTTCTCGCAGAACACTTCGGGCTGCACCTGTGTCAACAAATAAATGTGGTTGGTTGGCCCTCAATGGGTAAAGTCACTGTAGCAAGTGGCCCCCCCTTGTCCCCTGTAGACACTGCCATGACAGGGGTTAATGACACAGGCTTGCCAATTTCCTAATTATCTGGTTCCTCAACTATTGGACCTGTTTTAGTGGCTTTGGGAGCCGGGGCAGGCTTGGGCAGCCTCTTGAGTTCTTTCTTGGGCTCAGGGCACTCACCTCTAAAGTGTCCCTTGGCCCCGCAATTAAAGCAATGTCCATCCTCAGGTTTGGTGCCTTTTGGGACAGGGGTGGAGCGGGACACCATGAGAGGAGCTGAGGTGGGTCTTCTTGGGGTCTGGGCAGATTCCAGACCTCTAGCAACTAAAAGTAAAGTATCCAGAGGAACAACCTTATATTCAGGGCGTGCAGCAATGATTCCCTTGCGTATGGAATCTTTAACACCTTGGACAAATGCACCAGACAGCATTTGTGAATGGATCTTATCAGTAAGATCAAACCCCAAATCTGTAAACATTTGATACAGTCTTGCATGAAACCTTTCCACTGATTCTCCTTTATCTTGTATAACATCATTAAGGCCAGCAGCCTGATCTGCAAGTTTGGCCTTCGCCCATTCTCTCAATTGGTTGCAAAAGGTTACTCCGGAGGGGTAATCAACATCACTGGTGAGCAGATCTGTACTGAGGTGGCGGGCCATGCTGGGCCAATATGCATACCCCGCTTTAATAGCACAAATGCTCAGTAAATCACGCCATGCGGCGGAATAAGTCTTTTGAATTTGAACTATCCCTCGGTAAAAAGGCATAGGCTGCTTTTCTGGGTCAGGGAGTGATTTCATTAAAGCACTAGCTTGGGTGGGATTAAAGGCAACATATTTAGGAGGGGCCCGTTCTCCCCGACCCTTGTGTCCAAAGGGATCATCGATGGAACGATGAGCTGAGGCTCCCGCAGCCTCCAATGAGTCCTGGGATACCCTGTCATCCTCTTCCTCCTCTATTTCTACGATCTGGGCCCTTCTACGTGAGGGGCCCGCTTGAGGTGACAGAACCGGGGGATGGGAGGGAGTCCCAGATGCGGGGGTGGCTTGAGGGTCATAATCTTGGGATAAGTAGTCACCGGGAAGTACCGGCATCAGGGGTGCTGAATGACTGGGGGCCGCCATATTGGGGGCGTGAAAGGAAGCTGCATTGGGGTTAAGGGAAGAAGTGGCGGCCATGTTGGATGTGGGCACATCCGGGGCAGACTGTGCCGTACTGGGCATGACCGGAACTTGGGGAGTGGCTTGGGGAAGGGGGTATGGATAATTTGGATAGGGCAGGGCCATGGGATACGGGAAAGGGTATGGCCAGGCTGGGGAGGGCAGGAGAGTTGGGTGGGGATTTGGGAAGGAGGTGGGATATTGGGCCGGGGTGGGGGCGGTTACGGGAGAGGACGGAGAGGGATTGGTAGGGGTGGGTGTAGACAGAGTCAGACGGCCATACACACACAGGAAGACATCCACACACGCACAAGCAGACAGTCATACACACACACACAGGCAGACAGTCATACACACACACACACACACACACATGCAGACAGTCATACA
Organism: Pelobates fuscus; assembly: GCF_036172605.1. Taxonomy (NCBI): domain Eukaryota; kingdom Metazoa; phylum Chordata; class Amphibia; order Anura; family Pelobatidae; genus Pelobates; species Pelobates fuscus. Next base: position 49,766,917 of record NC_086328.1, read on the forward strand.
CACAGACACACAGAGGCAGACAGTCATACACACAGAGGCAGACAGTCATACACACAGAGGCAGACAGTCATACACACAGAGGCAGTCATACACACAGAGGCAGTCATACACAGTCACACACACAGAGGCAGACAGTAAAACACACAGACACACAGTGGCAGACAGTAATACACACAGACACACAGTGGCAGACAGTCATATACACACACACGCAGACAGTCATACACACACACACACACAGACAAACACACAGGCAGATAGTCACACACACAGAGGCAGACAGTAATACACACAGACAAACACACAGAGGCAGACAGTAATACACACAGAGGCAGACAGTTATACACACACACACACGCAGACAGTCATACACACACAGACACACACAGGCAGATAGTCATACACACAGAGGCAGACAGTCATACACACAGACACACACACAGAGGCAGACAGTCATACACACAGACACACAGAGGCAGACAGTCATACACACACACACACAGACAGTAACACACACACACACACACACACACACAGAGGCAGACAGTCATACACACAGAGGCAGACAGTCATACACACAGACACACACACAGAGGCAGACAGTCATACACACACACACACACACACACACACACACACACACACAGAGGCAGACAGTAATACACACAGGCAGAGAGTCACACTCACATGACAATCACACAGTTACCTGTGGAGTTAATTGTGGAGGCAGTGCAGCTCCTGGTGACTGGTGGGGAAGCAGGGACTCCTTCCTGCTTCCCCTGCAGCAGTTTTCCGGCGCTTTTAGCTCCGCCCCCGCCGCACGGTAAGCTCCGCCCCCGCTGCAAATGTAAAAAAAAAAAAATATATATTTTTTTTTTTTTTAAATCGGCTGTGCGGCTGCACGGCGCCCCCTGCTACATGGCGCCCTGTGCGGCCGCACAGCTCGCACACCCCTAAGGCCGGCCCTGGGTGTAGAAGGAGGAGCCAGAGCGAGGGAGGAGGGGGTAGTTAGCTGGGCGGATGCAGATGGAAGGGTAGGGTTATTAACGGAGAGAGAGTGTAGGGAAGAAATGGCAGATGAAATATTAGGATTAGGTACAGAAGGTAGTGTAGGGATGGATGAGGATGATGGGAATGTTAGAGACGGGGAAGGGGAAAAGAAAGATCCATCAGAATTCAGGACCGGGGACAGGGGAGGTGATGGGATGGGCATCGGGAGGATTGGGAGTGGGGAACATAGTCAGCTGGCTATCACCTATTGCTGACTGAACCTTGGGGATAGACATCCCCTGGGCGCCATTTTGGGGCGCTGGCTGAGGGAATACCCCAGCAACACAGTTATTATGATACACAAACAATTTCACACCTTTGTGATTTATTTCTTCCTCAACCCAACCTTCCTGTTGAATAGCTTTCGCTACTCTGTACCATGCTTCAGCAGTCTTTAATAAATCGTTATCTGTGAGCTTGCCTTTCTTCTCTGTCAGTAATCTACGCCAGCTTTCTGGTTGTAATCTACCACATGAAGGCACAGCAATTTTACACACTCTAGCAATTCTTTCAACACCTTTAACCATTTCCTCTCCCTCTCTGTCTTCAACTAAATCACATGCGAGCCAGCCCCTACCGGGCTTACTCAACTCCTGCCCCATATTCCCCCTCCCCCTACACCAGCGTCCTAGATATAGGGAAAGAAAAGGAAAAAGGAACAAGAACGTCTACAATGCTCGACTGCCACTCGAGGAAAGGGTGGGTCCCCCTCAAGTGCGTCTTCCCAAAACGTAGACTAGTCACTGAATCCGCCTACCCGGGGTGGTAGACACGGATTGGAGCGAGGTGAGAAGTGTGTGACCAATCACTTCTCTATCAAGAGAAATAGGAGTGGATAGTATAATAGTACAGGAAGTGTAGAAAGGGTAAAAAAAAAAGGTATGGAAAAATCCTTAGAGACAGACACAGGAGTTTGAATGACTCCTATTAGACAAACAAAACAATACAATTGAAATACAGTGCATGCATCACAGTTCAAATAAAATCAACAGTAAACCTTTCCTTTACTCGCGTGACCTAAGTCACCTCCCTCAACCTCGTAGTGTCCCCGCTCGGAGAACGACTTCCTCAAGTCTCACTACCAGCGGCCACAGGAAACAGCAACCATCTCCGACCCGAATCCTGTATAGCCTCCCTCGTTATAGCAGTCCACTAAAAGTGGCCACCTCTATCCTCACTCCCGTAGTGCCCCTATGAAACCCACTCATAAGTCTCACTACTACGTGGTGCTGGAGACAAGCAATGCCTGCTTGAATCCGCCCGCCACAAATAAAATAAAATTGGAATTCCACCAGCCTCAGCGCTCGAAGCTGTGGGTTACCACCTCTCTGCAAGCAGAGTTACGTGCACAATGGAGCTAGCTAGGCTGTCAAAGTGACACAAGAAGGATCACAGGAAATTATGAGTCTACACAAAATCCACAGTTCCAACACTCCTCTTTTTCCATACAGCCACAGCCACGAGGCTTCTAAAAGAGGTAAACAGGCAAAGAAGACCCCCAGGAAAACTTCCACAGGTCAACCCCCCTTTTTCCCTACAACCACAGCCACGTGGTTCCTAAAAGGAGTAAACAGGCAACAGGACTCCAGGCAAATCCCCCGGGTCCACCCCCCCCCCCCCCTTTATCCCAAAAGGGGTAAACAAGCAAACAGTCAAAACAGAGAACCCCAGGCAAAACCCCCGCAGGTCCACCCCCCTTTATCTCAAAAAGGGGAAAACAGGCAAAACAGAGAACCCCAGGCAAAACCCCCGCAGGTCCACCCCCCTTTATCTCAAAAAGGGGAAACAGGCAAAACAGAGAACCCCAGGCAAAACCCCCGCAGGTCCACCCCCCTTTATCTCAAAAAGGGGAAAACAGGCAAACAGTTCAAACACACCCAGGCAACAGATAGACTAAATGCAGGTAAACAAGTGAGTAACGAGACCCCGGGCAAGATATTACCTGTCTTTGATGTCCTCCCGGGAAGCAGTCACAGACACGTGGACGGGTCAATCAAAGGGGCCGGAACATACCGGTGGCTCTGCAGAAGTCTCTACCGTGTACCTGGAGGTGATCAGTCTCCTTTCCTTCCCCCCGATTCCTCCGTCCAACAGCGTCTTCCTTAGGACGGCTCACCGGCCAGACATAGCCCGGAGCCCCACGTTGGGCGCCAAAGTTGTTATGGTACTTTTTAGCAGTAAACCAAAATGTTTAAATGTCTATCTGTTCCTGTCCAAATTAAGAAAATTGAATTGCGTATATACGCTGAAGTAATTCAGTCTGACACATGGAGTTCAGGTTAAAATAACTTCGAGGAAATGTATTGGCAAGTGCAGAAAAGCGGGCGCGCAGGCCCTTTTAAGAGGCATTTTGCGTCATCATTGATTATCAGGATATCAGTAAATACACATCATTAATTGGATTAATTGTTAAGTGTCTGGACTAGTGTCCACCTATCAACATAATTAATTGGTTCAAAAACTAAGTGGTTAGCTAGGTGTCCACCCACCAATAGGTGGTATTGTTCTGGACACGGGTGGGGACAGGGGGCTCAAGCGCCATCTTTCCTAGCATAAGGCTTACTCGGTGGAAAGGGGGGCTTGAGCGTCATTTTACACAGTCAGTGATGTCAGGTCTTGTGGTCAGGTGCAAGGTTCTCTTATGAATAGAACATTTCATTAGTACAGTGTTCTCATGGCCTTGGTTATACTTTGTTGCGAGTTAGGGGAAATTCAGCAGTTCCTGAGTTAGTCATGTCTTTATAGAAAATACAGTCTTTGTCCGTTGTGTTAGATGTGCTGGGAAATTCTGTCATGTAATGTAGGTTTAAAATGAAGAAGTCAGGTTATGAGGACAAAATGGAGGATTTGTCACAGTATGAAGTTAAAATGGAGTTAGTGCAATAATTCAATACAAGTTCAACAAGATTTTTTAATAATTCTACATCAGTAATGGAGGGTGTACAGATGGTGGTAGTTTTTTTGTGCAGAATCAGATTCAGCACCAGTTAGCTTAGTATCTTCTCTTTTTGGTTCTTCCTTCAGTAATATAGAGTTGAGATATCTTTGCATGTGTTACTTCGCACCAGCACTATTGAGATAATTCTTCTCTATCCCCTACTCACTTCCCGCTGGACCATTTGCACTTTGCAATTCTTTTGGGAGGTTGTAAAAGTAATTCCAAACTTTGATTCAGTACAATCTACTAGCCTCAACTCTTAAAAAACCAACAACAACTTTTAACAAGTGTATGTTGGTAAAACAGCCTCATTCTAGGATGAATTACAAAATGCCTGCAAACCCAAGTGCCAACCTCTTATCTCTCACTCACAATTGTCTTTAGTGCTCCTTGCAGTATTAGCGGCTAGATGCAGCATAAAGCTAATTCTCGCCTCAAACTAGAATTAATGATCTAGGCTAGACAAAAGGAATGTCCTACTCCAACACAACGTTGCTCTGCTGCCCTTCATAGCTGATATCAAAGTGTTTAGAAATATCCTGCTTGGAAGTATAACAGTTTTTATGCTCCTCCTATACCCCTTCTATAGAACACTTAACTTGATCTGAGCATACAATCAACATTTAGTGCCTATCCACTAATCATTAATCTTATTTTTGCTACCTCTTGATTGGAAAGGAGATCCAGTCCATATGATTGGGAAGCACTCTTGTCCATCATAAGGAACTAAGCTGCTTAAATCCAACAAAACTCTCTCTTCTAAATTCCATATCACATTTTTCTGGTGCCAGGAATGGTAGTCTAAATCTAAAATGAAAACAAGCATGTTTGGGCTCGTGCAAGTTGGTTCCCATGAGATTCTGGTGCACAGTTGTTCAGAAATGAGAAATTCTTCCAATCTCCCAATTGATGTGAATTTGGACAAACTGCAGTTCATTCCCAAAATGAATCTCCAAGTCTAGTAGATGCTCCCTTTTTCAGTTGTAAGTTATGTACCTTGTAAATGATTATAATCTTACCACATTACTACAGCACTGGATTTTGTCATAACTAATAATGTTGACTTATTTTCAAACATTCAAGTTAGTGAGCACTTGGAAAATAGTGACAATAATACGGTAATTTGAGAGTAACTAAAAAAAGTAACTAAAAATAAGAGCACCTTTACAACTAATTGACTGGCAGGGAATTTTCACTGGCAAAAGCAAAGATAATAAATTGAAGGTCTTTAAACAAATTCTACAAAAGTACATGTCTCAATACATGCCACTGGGAAACAAATATAAATGAAGAAAATTAAATCCAATGTGGCTTAGTACAAGGATCAGTCAAATGATAAAAGTTAAGAAAGAGGCATTCAAAACATTTAAATCATAGGAGTCAATTGCACCCTATCATTAATGCTAAAAGAGCTAGCAAAAGGGTCATTAGATGGGCTAAACTTGAAAATGAAAACTCATTGTCAAAGCGAGCAAGACCAACACCAAAATCCTTTTTAAGTATGTTAACGCCAAAAAAAGTTAGGAGTCAATCTGTGAGCCCATTGGAAAGTGATATGGGGGAGTTAATTAAAGAGGATCAGGACAAGGCAGAAATTCTAAATATTTTTTCTTCAGTATATATGTAGATATGCAAATTCGTGTTGCAAATGCCTAACACCGAACAGGTTATTGGTTAACTTAGTTAAGTTAATGTAAATAAAGTCCCAGGGCCAGATGGTATTCACCCACGTGTGCCTAGGGAGCTTAGTGTAGAAATATCCATACCACTGTTTTAAATGTTTCAGGATTCTTTTCTTCCAGGAATTGTATTAGAGGATTGGAGAAATGTTTTTCTTACAGTAAGAACTATAAGGATATGGTATTTTCTGCCTAAAGAGTTGTTTTTTATCAGAGTCTATACAGATGTTTAAACAGAACTTGGATAAATACTTGCAACACGTAATATACAGGGATACTGTATAATTTCTTATTAGTAATAGCTTCCTGATCCAAGGAAATATCTTCTGGGGTCAAGAAGGATTTTTTTCCTAGTTTGTTGCAAGATTGGAAGGGCTTCAGACTGGGTTTTTTGCCTTCTTTTGGAAGAACAGCAAATATATATGTGAGGAAGGCTGAACTTAATGGATGCAAATCTCTTTTCAGCTATGTAACAATGTAGACCAGGGTGACCCAGTAGATGTGATGTTCTTGGATTTTGCTAAGGAATTTGATAGAGATCCACACAATATGTTACTAGTAAAACTAAACGAGTAAAACTAAAATCAGTTGGTTTAGATGAAAAAAATTTGTTCTTGGATAGACTAGAACACTAGCTTAAAGATAGAGTGCATAGTGTAATTGTAAATGGAACATTTTCAAATTGGACAAGGGTAAGTGGAGTGCCCCATACTTCTGTCCTGAGTCCACTGATCTTGAAGTGGACATTGAAAGTCATTTGTCAGTGTTTGTAGATGACCCACAACCATGAGAAAATACAGTCTGAAAATGATATAAACCTGTGATGGCTAACCTTGATACCATAAATTGTTTCTGGACTACATTTCCCATGATGCTCATCTAGCTTCTAGACTATCATCACTGATATAAACTCAGTTTTATCATCACTAATATAAATTCTCTACAGAGGGATATGGAAAAATTGGGGTACTGGAAAGGCAAGTCACGCCTTCTGGAAAAATTGGGTATAGTTATGGATAGCATTAAATGAAAAGGCCTTGGGAACAATTATATATCAAAAATTAGGCAACAGTATGCAATGCCGGTCTGTCATTGCAAAAGTTAGTAAGGTGCTTTAGTGTATAAAAAGGGTATTTGGGGGTGGGGCCTGACCGCCAAGATGGCCGGACGCACATGCTAAACGCTCCGGAGGCAGCGGGCATAATCTAAACCCTAATGACGACCTACCGAGCCTGAAATGGCATATCAGACCGAGGGGGCTAATCTGCAGTCGAAGCTGCACCTAACGGTACACGAATCTTGAAGTTCTGACCGCAGAAACCAGGGCCAAGCAGTGTGGCCTACTATGCACCGAGACAAACGAAGGGGCTGCGGGGGAGACGGCCACACTAAGCTACAACTTCGGCATGGGTCCCTGTCCCCCCCTATGGACTGGCGGGGGTCATCCCGGTCCCCACCAACCCAGGGCAAAAGACACCACAGGCCCTGGCTATATCCTGCAGCCAGAACAACACGGCCAGTAGGCCACAAGATGGCGTCCGCGGCTCAGTGGCAGAAGCCCGCGCCACCCCATCATAGCAGCCAAAGCAATCACCTAGAGGAGCAGTACGCTGAGCGACTAGACAGGTTCTAGGAGCGCTTGGAGCAACGCTGCAGGCGGGAACAGCCTGACCTGGTGGGAACAGTAAGGAGGGAGGAGGTGCGGAGCTGGGAAAGACCTCCATCGGGTAAACCCCACAGAGCTACAGTCGCAGCCCGCCCCACAATCCTTCCTGGGCCGAAGGCCTCACGGAGGAAACCTCCACAGCACCGACCACACCGCCGGAAGCCCGTCCGTCGCAGGCGACGGCAAAACACTCGAGCTCTCCATGGCACCCATCAGAGGGTAGACCCGGCCTCCACAATGAGACGTCGAGTCTGTGGACTGCAGGTGCTGGCCTTCATACCGGCCTGGGGCTGGAGTGCTCCCTCCTTATACCAGCAGATCACCGACCTCTTGCTAACTCATCCAGTTCGGGGTACCGACCTCCCCAGCAGAGGTATCGGCTGATGGATGGCTCGTTGGCCCACAGCCCCACTTCATACCGCCCACGGCCGAGAGCTCTGGGACACAGCTTGAATAGTCCATGCGGATACACTTAATTGAGCCCCCACCGAGCAGCCACGTTAACTTTGCTGTCTTCTTGAATAGAGTAGACTGGCTCTGGAAGGTTGGTGGGTTACCCAGCGTGATTCTCTACATGATCAGCAACTCCACTAGCAACCCACACCAGGACATTGCTTACTAGACACTTATGCAGCCCACCACTGGGTTCAATCACACTAAACTGCTAAACGCCTCACCTGTTTCATCCCTCACACTTGCCTTAAGCTAAGAGCAGGTTGAGTAATCTCCCAATGCAGTACTATACAGTTAGGTTTAGCCTGTGTGAATAAGCTTAATATACTCAAATGCACCTAACCGATTGGAGTTTAAGTGACACCGTGAAACACCACGCATGAGACTTATTTAACTGTTTTTTGTATCACATATACTGTTATAAACACTGCCTCAGCACTGCTTCCATAATCCTGTATTATAGTTATAGGCAGACCTTTATCTTTCTTTAAAGCATGTTCAGTAAGCCACTGTAGCCTGGCCTGTTATAATATGTTTATAATGTATAGACCTAGTATGTTTCACCCAATTCAGCACAGAGATGGGGGACTTTTTTGTTTATGACGGCTTTCTGTACCTATCATTAAATGTTAGGCTACTCATAGAGTGAGGTCGGGCCACAGACTAGGACAAGCTTGACCATCAGCCGGCTACATCTCTAGAGACCCCTGTAACATACACGCAGCCCTCAAGGCAGCAACATAACTGTGCACTGAATATTGGTTAACCTCGCACTAACATATGCATGATAGGAAACCGGGTGTCTCATCTACACTGCTTAGTCTCCATGCCAGGCTACAGATATGACCAAGTTTTGTTTTATGTTATTACAATGCAGTTACGTATTTGCCATTAACCGATCTACTAAATATCTAAAATGAGGCAGACGATTATCTGAGGTGATATATGCTGAGCTGTAACGATCCCTACATGTATGTATTTTTATCATCTCCCTCTCTACATTCTGTACCCTTGCAATTTTAAGCCTCAATTAAAAGAAAGATTTACAAACAAACAAAAAAAGGGGGTTTGATTCATGTGACCAAAACATAATTTTGCCTCTTTACAAATCAATGGTAAGACTTTACCTTGAATATGAGGTGCAATTTGCAGAATTAGAAAAAGTGCATAACATGTAGAGTCCACCATCACTTTAAAAATAAAACTTCTCTTTTCATTTAGAATCTATTAAAATCATTTCCACATTGAGGCTATAGAAAATTGATGCACACAAATATTTACTATAAACATCACCCTAGGATTACCAAATGCTTTTTGTGTTGTTCAAACAATTATCCCAAGGCGGAGCATTGCCATGTTAACCTATGGCAACACTTGTGGAATAATGTGATCAGGCAGCAATCTGCACGGATCATCCACAACATGAGAATGGGCTGGCCGGTGAGGAGGATCTTTGATCTCCCCGCCACATGTGCTGCCCCTTTCAAGCCTTTTGCTCAAGGCTTGGTGGCTTTGTCGGAAATCCGGCCATGCTGAGACACATCTATTTCAGCTAGCTTATTTCCTCACTGGGTATTTTCATTCCTTTAATCACTTTGCGTTGTCTCTTGTAATATAATTTGTAGTTCGATAGACTCTAGAGTAGGGGTAGGCAACCTTTGGCACTCCAGATTTTGTGGACTACATCTCCCACAATGCTCTTACAGCCATAATGCTGGCATCTCCCACCATCATAGGAGGTGTAGTCCAAAACATTTGCAGTGCCGAAGGTTGCCCGTCCCTGCTCTAGAGTGTTAGCTCATCTGAGCATGTTCCTTTTTTCCTTTTGTTACTGGTAACATGTATTATGTGTCTCTAATGTGCTGTATTCACTCCTCAGTGTAATTTGTAAACCACTTTTATTATGTTGATAATATAAAAAACAATAATAATAATAATAAGGAGGTGTGATGCAAAGTAGCTCTGAAGACTTTTCACAAGTTCTTTACCAGATCTAAATTATCGATAATGATCTCAATTTAATATTTTTTTTTCTAGATAGGCTTTCAAATGATTCCAATCTGTTTGAAAAACTATTCAAATTATTTATCTACAGAAGTCATCATTAAAGTCTATAGGATAAATCATGACGATAAATCATTTGAAAAGTTTTTCTATCAGATAGATATTTCACCACTACATAGAATAGGTATTTAATAATAAATCAGTTGCAAACAAATACATTTGCTGTAATTAGGTAAGACAGAAATAACACATTTGAGAATTGCCTTGTAAAAGATGGTAAAAAAAAATACTCCTAACTTATACTTGAAATGTCGGTATATTACACATCCCATGAACCGCTGACACTATCTAGGGCAGTGACAATTCTAAGCTTTGTTTGGGAACATCCCTAAATGTTAATTTATCTTTCTTTTTTTTTCATGCTGTCAGAAGGTATCCCTATGTTTAGGATGTGCGGAGTTCAGAGCGTACTGCCACACAGCAAGAATTCTGTAACAGCTCTTCTCTGACAGTGGCTGGGCTGTCACATCACAAAAAGATATTTCTGTGTATCAAGGTGGGTTAGATGTGTGATAATGAGGGGAGAGCATACACATGCTAATTTAACTATTCATGCGAGCGGGCCTTGTCTTCGTTAAGCAGACCCAGGTAGCAGCTGCAAACTGTCAGGCTCCTCTGGGCCGCACGCTTTTTGATTCCTATTTAAGTTCAGATTCTCTCACTGCCTGTCAGTGAACTCTCTTCTCCTAGGAGGTTGAAAGTGCTCTGCTGATTTGCTGCCTTTTGACATAACTAAATGTCAAAAGAGATTTAACCCCTTTTGCTCCATGTTACCTTACAGACTTGTATGACAGCAAAGCAGACATCTGTAAGGCAAGTAGATTTTTATGCAAAAGGTTTGGACGTGATGCAGTTTACGGCTAAGGGTGATGCTATGACATTCCAGCACTTAATACGTACTTAATATAATCAGAACTGCATGTATTAAAAAAAATCCCCCCAAAAAAAGAAACTACTATCTGCTTTAAAAGTATACTGGAGTCTATTCACTAAATCAAAAATTATGGAGATTGACAAGGGAACTACATTTTTTTAAGCCAAACCGATCAATTACAATATTCAACTTTGGCTTACACTAGTTAAAAACCATGAAATTGTAAACTGAAAAAAAAAATCTGTGTTTATTAAGAGAATGAAAACAAAATCTAGTTTTTGTAAATTTGTTTCTAAAAATGTATTTATTCCTTTTTGTAAGGTTCTAAAGTGATGTGTGTGTTTGTTATAGTGACACTTCCAGGTTCCCCTATCTCTCTTTCTATGCATTCAGTTATTGGCGTCTGTAGAGCTTTGTAAATATTGTAGTTCTAAGCTCACCCCAGCTTGATGATGTCACAAGGAAAAACACCGCCCCCCACCGCTCCTGCATGTACTTATACAGCATGTACATGCCAGACAATTTCACTACCAATACTCTATCATAGAAGCTGTTCTTTCTCTATTAGCTTTTACATCAAATGCATTCATGTATTTTCTTGAACAGAACTACCGGCATTGATGACTGCTAAATTGCATATACCCTGAATCATAGCAGGAGTATATAGGACATGCTCAGTAATACCATTTAGAACTATGAGATAGCTAGGGTTAAAGGGGAAATTTGGAGAGAATTCACAAAAGATAGAATTCACAAAAGAATAAGTAAAATGATTTTCATTAAATACAGGTACCAACAATTCAGACTCCACACTTAATCAGAGTATGGACTTGAGTCTTTGCTTTCAACCTAGACTACTACAATATATGTAGATTGTAAGCTGCTTCGAGAAGGATCCTCAAGATCTTATTTTCTTATTTTTTTTATTAACACTTCATAGTCATTTCCTGCTTAGATCCTGTTATATTTAAAGGTTGTATTTAATGAAATGAATTAATTTTATCCTAGATTTCTCTATATTCCCACAGCAAAATTATGAAACACTGTGAAATAAATTGTCACTGTGTAACTGCCAATAATAACTATGTATGTACATTTTCAATTAACTATGATGCATGGTGGCAAATTTCATATAAGGGAGAGTGAAATCAGGAGAGGAAGAATTCCTTAAGCATTTATTTAGTGAAATTAATTTTGCATCTAGTCTTATGAATTCCAACGCATGGCATTAAAATCATAAACTGCTAATATTTAAGAATAAAGTAATAATAATAAAAAAAAAAAACAATATACCCTGAAAGTAGTTAAGTCGCATTAACTATAATACAGTTGTTTAAGTGACACTGTGAGGTACAACATGTTTTGTTGCTTCCATAGTTTTAATGAGGTTTCTGGTTGCCTAGCAACATCAGAGACGTCTGTGTAAATAATTGAACTTCCATAAAAGGGCAGGAGTAAAAACATCAAGAAAAATATATGAAAATTAAATGTTTAATGTAGAAAGAAAACATTTTCTATTGCTTTTAAAGATGGTGCTTTTAATCAATTTGATAGGTTTTGGCCTCATTAATATGCTATATTCTTGGGTGATAACATTCATTATGTTTACAATTGACAGAGTTAAATGTGTTATAATATGTTTTGCTATTAACTATAAAACGCTATCAGCTATAAGAGTACATATAACTTCATGTTATAAGAACCTTGAAAATATTTGTAAATTATTTGGTGCTGTCCCTTTAATTTATGTGACAAAATGCAGTTTGTTCCCTCTCAATCTCAAATCTCCTCGTCGTCTTATTAAACATGGACTTGAAAGCTCAAGAGTATTCAGCCTGTTTTGTTTTCTTATTAAAATACCAGGTTAAGCCTTTGTCAACATCCATGTCAGTGCAGGTAGGCTCAAGACAATATCATCACAGCAAATAATTTGATTTCAAAATTCCTTCCAAATCTGCTATTGACCAGCCAGCCATATAACTAATTGGTCGAAAACGCAGTGATATTTCTGCAAAGCCTTCTCTTAGCTCTGTCTAAATTGGACTTAGGGCAGCATTTTATATACCAAGTGATGGTTAACACCTTGGTCCACAAAATTTCTCTCTGCATTGCAATGTCACCTTTAGTGGTTTTTTAAAAGTCACATCTCTTAGTAATGTTTGATCTGTCATTAAAATGACCTGCAAAACCAAGCACATGCTTGACAAAAGAGAATTATATGTTTCATTATAAATATGTGAATACAATTAGGTTAGATTACCTTTCAGGCAAAGGACCATCATCTGCATTGTGTTCCCATCAACTGCACGGGCAATTTTTATGATAAATCATTCCACATAAGTGTGGATGCTTTACTGTGGTTTGTTTACATGAGATTGCTATTGGCAAACCATGGTTGTCTCCTTCATGGTGGTGTTTTGTAGATGGAATGTTTTCAAGTAGCTACAGCACTCTAGACCAGGGGTTCCCAAGTAATTTTTCCCATGGAACCCTTTGATATAGTATACCAACATCGTGGAACCCCCGGAAAAAAAAATTGCGCTGTAGCAATTGCTCATAAACTGTCTTATGATACTCCTGAAGCTTTCGCTTAAAAAAGGCAATGTCTTTATCTTTGTACTCTGGGTGGTTTTGCTCAAAATGACGACGTAATTTAGCAGGTGCTAACGAACTGTTTGGCAATATTTTCTTGCAAACTAAGCATTGTGCTTGAGGTATATTTTTATTTCTGGCACTTGTGAATCCAAATTGTAAGTAGTTATCGTCATATTTTATTTTCTTTGTTTGAGAAGAAGATTGGGTAGCATAGTGTGCTTTTCTTTTTTTCTTTGACTTGTCACTTGTCTCTGCTATTTGAGGAACAGTAGATTCAACTATTTTGGACTTGTTTTCTTGACTTTTTGTTGTATCATCTTTCTCAGTTTCTAAAATTGTCGAACAATTAAAAGTTGTAATAGTTTTTCTCTCCTTGTTTTAAACAGTTGTCCAAATTCATGGTTGTTGGTTGGTAAAAAAAAAAAAAAAAAACACTTCTCTAACCTGAAAAAATACAGATCTCACTACCTGACTGCAATCGATGCTGTTTTTTTATAATGCTCTTAGAAATAACTTAATGTAAGAAGGATTTTGAATCTGTCTTGAAGTAAGGAGAAAACTTTACTACACATTTCACCAAAGTACGTTGTTTTGTTAACGGCTCTTGGAATTTGTATTTTTTTTGGTATATCACAGAATACTACTGATAGTACGCAGAAAAAAATAAAATAAAAAAAATACACACACATATATATATATATATATATATATATATATATATATATAATTATATGTAAATAAGTTAAAAAAAAAAGTAAATGGCCAAAATCATGTGGATACACTCATTTCACTCTTGCAATTATTTGGTAGTTAGAAGAAATTGCAGCTATTACCATGAACACTATATGTCACTATGCAAGCAAGCCTATGCAAGTCAAACCCCTGCTCTTGTGAGAACAATAGGGAACTACATGGAGCATTTATCAAAATAAATTAGATATTGCACATGGATCAATATGCCAAGTCAGTATAATACAGCTTAACACTAGGGGAGAGAGAAATGGGAGAATACTGAAGGAAAGAGGAGTAAAAGAATACAGGAAGGAAAGAGTAGTAAAGGAATACTGGGAGGAGAGAATAATTAATGAATGCTGGAAGGAGAGAGGAATGAAGGAATACTGGGCAGGGAGGAATTCTTACCTTAAATGACGGTGGGCGGGCTGACGCTGTGCGAGCTGACACAGGACAGGCATGCATAAGTGTGTAGCAATCTTGCGATCTCTTTATAAGATCGCGGCCGCGTGATCTCTGCTGTTTCCGACCTTCCGGAAAACAGCAGGGAGCGGCGGCCATCTTGGATGGAGCAATTCACGTCAGAAACCCAGTTTTGATTTTGCGGAACCCTAGGGTTCTGCGGAACACCAATTGGGAAACGCTGCTCTAGACAAATTTTCTGCTATTTGTGCACATAGGCTACTAATTATATGTCCAACAACACAATATAATATCATCACAGACTCCATCATGAGGATGTTTTTTTTTGCATATATATATATATATATATATATATATATATATATATATATTAAAGGTTTTTATTTTGAAGAATTCGTAAAAGTACAAACAGGTTCGTATGGAGTAACTTGACATAGATTCAACAGCATTTACAGTGTTTGTTTTCCAAATAACGTGTAAGCAGTTGAATAGCTACATACTGGTTTACATAGTTAAAACAGCTTATGTATTTGTGGATATGTTACATCGTAGGTAGGCACTGACTTCCAGCGAGATTGCTTACTTTTAGAGTTGAGTGAATCCGAACTGTACGATTTTTTGACCCCGAAACAGAACCCGGACATTTCAGTAACAGTTTGAGTTCGAGTTCGGTGTTCGACGATTTAATGGCGCGTTTTGAAAAGCTGCAGGGCAGCCAATCAACAAGCGTTTGACTCGTATGCCCTTAGAAGCCATCACAGCCATGCCTACTAATGGCCTGGCTGTTATTGGCCAGTGCAGCATGTGACCCAGCCTCTAAATAAGCAAGTCACTTGAGGTCTTATAAGTGTAGGGAGAGGATGCTGCAGCTGTGAGGGACAGATTAGGAAAGAATTCTGGTGTTGAATCTGCAAACTACAGCGACTATTTATGTGGGTGCTATACTACATTTTTGTACCCTGCCCTGAGCCCAGTGCCACAGAGAAATAAGCAGTCTGTTTGTTAGGTGGGCGTTGGCGGACATTTTTGCAAGTGCAGTGCACTTGCAACTGCATGTGTGCCAGGCACATTACTTTAATCCTGTTCTGGTAGCTCAGTGGGCGACATCTAGGCATTTTTAAATACTGCTGTGACATTGCAGTTTGACAAATTCACATGTTTTTGGTGCTAAAAGGTAAATTTGTGGCGTGCACTTCATATCTGAGAATCAAATAGAGCAGTCAAATACTGTGGTTACATCGCAGTTTGACCAATTCGCATTTCTTTGGTGCTAAATAGTACATTTGCGGCCTGTGGTGCATTTCTTGCAATCCAACAAAACCCTTAAATACTACTGTTACATTGTTGGCTTAAAAAAAAATCACACTTGTTTGTGCTAAATAGAACATTTGCGGCCTGCAATGTTTTTCTTGCAGTCCAATAAAACCCTGAAATACTACTGTTACATTGTTGGTTTAAAAAAAAAAAAAAATATTTTTTTTGTGCTAAATAGTACATTTGCGGCCTGCGGTGCATTTCTTGCAGTCCAATAAAACTGTTAAATACTACTGTTACATTGTTGTTTGACAAATTCACATTTTTTGAGACAGTGAAGTAACTGTATTAATTACACCTGTCACACTGAGGAGGAGGAGGAACAGTGTTCACAGCAGGGTGGCACCCAATGCAGCTCATGGGCATCACTGGAGCGTGGCTGGCGGGATACGGAGGGCACAGACGATACACCTCCCACAGAGGACAGCTTGTCCTTGCCTCTGGGCAGCCTGGCACACATGAGCAACTACATGCTGCAGTGCCTGCGCAACGATGGCCAAGTTGCCCACATTCTAACTTGTGCTGATTACTGGGCGGCCACCCTGCTGGATCCCCGTTACAAGGACAACGTGCCGTCCTTAATTCCCTCACTGGAGGGTGATCGGAAGATGCGAGACTACAAGCACACACTGGTAGACGCGCTGCTGAGGGCATCCCCAACTGACACCGGGGGTTCAGTGGAAGCACAAGGCGAAGGCAGAGGAGGAGGAAGAGGTCGCCAACGCAGCTGGGGCACCGCCAGCACTTCAGAAGGCAGGGTTAGCATGGCCGAAATGTGAAAAAGCTTTGTCAGCATGCCACAACAACCAGCACCACCAGCTGATATGGAACGTCTTAACAGGAGGCAGCATTTCAGCAACATGGTGCAACAGTACATGTGCACACGCCTACACGTACTGACTGATGGGTCTGTCCCATTCAACTTCTGGGTCTCCAAATTGAGCACATGGCCTGAGCTTTACCTTTATGCCTTAGAAGTGCTGGCCTGCCTTGCAGCCAGTGTATTGTCTGAACGTGTGTTTAGCACGGCAGGGGGCATTATCACAGACAAGCGCAGCCGCCTGTCCACAGCCAACGTGGACAAGCTCACGTTTATTAACATGAACCAGGCATGGATCCCACCAGACTTGTCTGTACCTTGTGCAGAATAGACATTTATACCCGCCTCACCCAGCCATTGTTATACCCAAGTGCACTTATTCTTTGGTTTCCAATTAAAAAAACAAAACAAATAAAAAACAGTGTTGGCTACCTCCTCCTCCTCCACCGCTTCCACCTACACCACCACGGTCACCGCCTCCTCAACCTCCTACTCCACATCCACCTCCTCCTCCTAGTTCAAGATTATTATTTTAATTTTTATGTATTTTAAGCTATTTCCCTATCCACATTTGTTTGCAGGGCACTTGTCCTACTCTTACCCCCATTTTACTTCCTTTTGCAGCCCTCTAGACCTTTCCAGAACTTTTTTAGAGCCATTTTAGTGCCCAAAAGTTCGGGTCCCCATTGACTTCAATGGGGTTTGGGTTCGGGGTCAAGTTCGAGTCCCGAACTCGAACTTTTTTCTGAAGTTCGGCCGAACCCAGCGAACCCGAACATCCAGGTGTACGCTCAACTCTACTTAATTTACTTTATGTTACTCTCATTTGTGACTTGGGTTTTTGCTATTATATTTTATGTTATGTTGGGATATCCAAAACTGGGGATCAAAATCTTTGGAAGCATTATTTAGTTTCAACTATAAATAAATTGATACATGTCAAGCATCAGCTACAAGCCATTTGAGGCTTAAAGATGTAGTGTGACTTAAAAGGACACTCCGGGCACCAATACAACTTAAATGCATTTGATATATTTTGGCCTCATGAAAATTATGTATTTTTTGCATGCTGAAAAAGGTTTTGCAGAATTCCGCACCATTAGCCAGGCTCCTTAGACATTCCCCTTGTGCCAGAAAGACACTATCAGCTCCAACAGCACTGAGTAAGCTGCTTTTAATTCACAACCTGGCTGCAAACAGTCAATAAACTACAACTAGGCAGTGATATCCCTACTATATGCTTTCCTGGGTGTCCTCTCCTTCTAATGCAGGTTGTTTTGTTGTTCAGATAATTTGGTGCTGTCAGTGGTGGAGCTGTGTGCATATTTTTTAAAAGGATTTTGTTTGTTGAGTGAGGAGGTGTGGCTGAAGAGGCAGGCTTATGGTGCATCATTCTGCAAAACATTTATTTATTTTATTAAAAAATACTATAAAGATTTTAGCCTACAAAAAATACAGCATTTTAATGAAGCCAAAATCAAATTGTTTAAAGTAGTATTGGTGCCTAGTCTATTCGACGCCAGAATTCAGACAAAATTTGCATTAGGACTTCTGCTTCCAGTGCGGTTCGGTGAGCCACAGAGAGCGAAGTGCAGTTTCCCTGGCATTTGGTTCTCAGAGGATCAAGAGACTGGTTCCCCTGCTTCAGGGTCGTGAGAATGATTGCGCTCGCATTTGTGCTGGGGTATTGAGTATCAAAGGGAAGTAGAGCAGTTGCTCAGGGCAGTGTTTCAGCGCTTCACCCCTGTGCAGGATTCAGGGTCTGCTGCGTCAGTGGGCGGGTCTCCTCCCTGTCCAGTATGTAATGTTGCTATGCTGGCTCTAATACATTTTTAAGGGTGAGTCAGTGGACAGCCCACGGCAAGGGGAAGTCGGGGAGGGGGACAAAGGTAAGCAATTGCTTCGAATGTGTGGAAATTGGTTCCAAGGCTTTGTGACACTTGCAAGTATTTTGACTGGTAGTTTTCCTGAGAGGGCTCTGTTGCTGTTAACCTATTTGGATCTAATTTGGATTGCCTATAAGGTATATGGAGGTCAGTGCTTGATCAGTATGAGTAGCAGTGCAGAATTTTTTATTTTTTTTTATTTTTTTTAAATTGGGCTATTTGAGTTCAATTGGATTTTTGAGTACATGTGACTCCATGTAGCCCACCCATTTTCACCAGCGCTCCTACAAGTGTGTCAGCAGGTCACCAGAAGGGCACCTGTTGGCTCTTTGATGAAAGCCACTGTAGGTGGTATAGCAGCTGGTGATTTAATAACTAGCATTCCCATTGTAGGGGAGCAAACATGACAGTGCATTGTTTCAAACTGGATAAGTCCCTCCCAAGAATGACGTTCCTCAGAGTGAGGACACCAGTGAAGACAGAAAGTTTGCTCACTTGGCTCGTTCAGTACCCCAAGTGTAGGGATGCTTTAATTTTCTGGAAAGGTGTTTTTACGGATGGTTTCCATATGCTGTTGGTTGTGTAGCAGGAGGCATAGTTTGTGCCTAATTGTTATTGGTTCGGGGTAAGGAGAATATCTTGTCAGAGAACATTGAAAAGGAGATTAGGCGGGGTCACTTTGACAATTTGCGGTTGTCTCCTTTGGGCTTTGTTTTAAAAAAAAAAAAAACACCTTGGGTTGAATTGAGTTATTTGTAATTGTTATGAGTGTTAATATGTGGTAGGTTTGAGGTGTTATTGTTTCAGTTAAAATCACACCTTTTGGTTGTGCTGGTTTAAATAAAGCTGTGGCCGTTGCCCTTACCCACTTAACATGGTGTTACCCAACAAACATGGTGGCGGGATTTGGTGATCGAAGGAGTCAGCAGTCATGTCCCTTTAAGGTGTGATTTTGACTAAAACAATAACAGTACTTTTAAACACCTCAAACATACCACACATCAACACTCATAACAATTACCTACAACTAATTTTACCCATGGAGTAACCATGAGGAACGTTTTATGCTGATCAGCATACTTACTCTTCCTTATTACAATCTATGATAGGTAGGTCGAAGGAGCAGTTGTTGCGCTGGACAAAGGCAATTTCAAAAAACATATCTGGGACACAGAAAATATTTGCCAATATATTATTCTATTTATAAAACAGAAAAACATCTGCTCCCCCTAAATAAATATCATTTTGGTTATTGACTCATATTTTAGGCTCTTACAAAGGTTAAAATAAAATGATAGAATCCTTTTATTATAATATTGGATTATAAACAATTAAATGAAAAATGTTCATTCTAAAAAAAAATAAAAAAAATAGTAGACCAACATAATATGATTTGAAGTCTGAGGATAGAAGACAGAGTCCATATGTGAAAAAAAACAATGTGTGGTAAAAAAAAAAAAGGTTGTAGGTATGTGGAATTTCTAAGGCATGACAAGAGTTTTGTGCTGCCTTGGTGTGTGAATGAGGGTATC
This sequence comes from Pelobates fuscus, assembly GCF_036172605.1. Classification (NCBI taxonomy): domain Eukaryota; kingdom Metazoa; phylum Chordata; class Amphibia; order Anura; family Pelobatidae; genus Pelobates; species Pelobates fuscus. Next base: position 49,786,943 of record NC_086328.1, read on the forward strand.
CTGAGGATCAAACTCGTTTACTAAGCATGAGTTATACAGGCCATAATAGATCTGTTGGTTGGCTCTTATCTGTAATCAGTTTATCAATGTTTCAGTGTTTCCTTTGGTAGAGGTGATTAAAAAAAATGTTCGGGACAATTTAATGAATTAATATAATTGGCAAATTATTCTGTGATTCAATTTACAATAAATTGCAAGCTTTTATGGGATACCAGAGTAAAACAATGGGTGCTGAATCCCTTTGAAATCAATTAGCTATCTATATGTATTTAAATTTATTAAATGTAAATGCATTAAATTTCATTGTCCTTGAGAATACAGTTTTGACTCCCTCAGACTAGATGGAGACCTACTTCTAGAGGAGTTTATAAGTACTGTAATTTGTATCAGTTAATTTATAATGAAGTCTACTTTTAAAATTTCACACCGTTCTTTATAATCCATGCAAATGTTTTCTCCAAAGATGACTATGAATTTATTCTATGAGAAGAGATTTGTCTCTTTAGATTTAAAGAGCATCATTCTGCTCATTAATTGTCCACAAAGACATAAATTAAATTTACCTCCTTAATGTCCATTTTTTGATTTTGTCTTCTTCTTTAAGTAAAACACTAGAGAGTGTTGTGGTTATAGTAACATGGCAAGAAAATATCCATAAATATTCGTGCACAGGAAATGTTTGCTGTCATGGCTTGACACAGGAAGGATCTCTGATAGTACAATCTCACGTCTGGAAATTATCTAAGGACCCCCTAATGTGCCTCATTGCAGCTGAGTGTCAAAAATGTCAGAAGCTGGCAGTAATGAGAGGCTGACATTACCATGGGAGGGAGATGTTAGAATTACTGAGGTGGTACATGCATTTTCATGAGGGAGAGAGCAAGGCGGCCATCAGATCTCCCCGCCTGTCACTCTCCGTAAAAGAAAACATTACTTATGCCAAAACACAATGGACGGGATTTGAGACTTTAGATGGGTAGTCAGAATGCATATTATGTACAAATTTTTACAAAGTTGTATTTAGTAACAGAAAAGTGAACCATACTTTGCAACTGCAGGTGAAATTGTGTCTTTGTTTGGCAATGTGAGAAGAAGATTTTAAGTTGTGTCAGTGTTTGAATTCACAAGGATAAAATATTTGGGAGGGAGGACCTGAGTGGTGCAAAGAAATACTGCTATAAAGAGATGTAGCTGTTATGATTACATACAGAGAGATTTAAATAAAAATTGACTCTGCAACATAGCAAAACAGATCCAGCCAGCATCTTTAGCACTAATATTAACTATTGTGAGAAAACACAGTGTTAGACAGACTAAGAAAACATCCTTAAGGAAAATTATTATTATTATTATTATTTTTAATTATTATTATTTTAATTTTTTTTGCAGTGATGTGAGTTGATTGCAACCTACCTTTTGTATGTGCAAAAAATCTTCACAGAGATCCTCCCTAGTCACAGTCCCACAGTCAGACACAAAGTCAGATGCACAGTTAGACACATACACTGTCAAATAAAGCCACGTGCACACAGTAATAGCCAGACAGTTTCACACAAAGATATAGGCAGCCTCACATAGAGACAGAAACAAAAATAGCTAGAGACACCAACACATACACACTTACAGCCAGACAGTCACATGGAAGAAAAATAAATATCCAGGCACACCTGAGGTTTCTTTTAAAAGGCTTGCTAAAGACCCAGTAGGGTTGAAACGTTGCTGCTTTTGCCCCAGTAAAGATGCTATTTTTGTTATCCCAGAGTTCCTGGATCGTTATTTATTCTGCATATCTTTTAAAAGGAAGTTTTTTTTATTTGAAACAAGGAAGTGGAGACAATGTTTTGGCTTCTCTCTGAGCCTGCATCAAGTCTTGATAAATGCTCAGAGATCGACCCCAGAGATTGACTTGTGATAGGGAAGGGTGGAAAACTGGCGAGTTGGCTTGGACTTCCAAATATAAATATATGAAACATGCACTCACCTGAACATGCATACATTAGAGGGTGCTGCTTGGCCCAATTAATACAACATACAAGATCCAGCACACTTGCTTATTCACTAAATAGCCTTTCAAGTCTCACAGAATGTAATAGTTTTATTTACCTAAGGAAAAAAAATTATTTAGTGAATAAACGAATGTGCTGCATGCTCATCATACAGATGCATTGATTCAGTGCATCTCTATGAGGAGATGCTGATTGGCTAGGATGGTATTTGGCCCACTTCCTTGATTGCGATCTTCAAAATTGACGATCTCAGCAAATCCACTGCTTTGCTTTGTAAAAGCATTGTGATTAGCCGAAATAATCAATCAATTGGGGGCGAGGCTAGCACTGGCGTACCCACGTGGCGCTGGGAATAATTTCTTATTATTTAAGGGGGTAAGGGGAGGTCTGGGATCCTACATGTGTTTTTAACACTATAGGGACAGGAATACACGTTTTCTGGACCTTATGGTGTTCCTTTCACATAACATCTAATTAACAAAAAAAAACGGATTATGTAACAGACAACTCCTGCACCTGTATAGTTTAAAATACATAGTTCCTCCACTACTTCCTCTCCATTTACATTATGGTTATACTTAAGGGTACTATTTGTTCAAACTCAGCTTAGTATGATTAGACAATTACATACCTTGGAGGAGTTCATGAATGAGCTTTTCTCTAATCTTACTGCCCCCCCCCCCCCCCACCCTGGCTAATGTTCTGGTTTATTCTAAATCCAGATCAAGGGGTTCTTCTCCCAAAAGCTCACTCTGCTGGGCAAGATTGTGTAAACAATAGCACACAATGATAATGTTGGGCGGAGTGCAGTAGGTCTCTACAAGAGGCAATGGACACGTAATTTAATTACACCAAGGTGTGTTGATGTTACCCACATCATTGCAATTTAAACAACAGTTTTAATAGCTGTGCCTCTAGTTAATCAATGTGTATATACTAGAAACGCCTGTAAAATACAATTACGATTAGACTAGATATGTCGCGAACATAAAAGTTAACGTTCGCGAACGTCGAAAGCGAATTTCCGCAAATGTTCGAGATCGGGCGAACCTGGCGAACCGCCATAGACTTCAATAGGCAGGCAATTTTTTTTTTTATTCTTTATTTTTCGTGTTGACAAAGGTAGCAATATGACATTGGCAACATGGCTTGTGCAAAAGCCCATAAGATCGCAACACTGATATACATTGTCACATGTATGATACATTTATGCATTACATCTCGTACCCTCTGGGTAAGTTTGTTCTGCTACTTGTCAAGGGTTTTTCGGTTAAGAATGACAACAATGGTATTGTTTGCTCATTTTGTCCCAACAGTTGCAATTTTACGAAGCACAATAGGGGAGGCAGGCGAATTTTAAAACCCACAGGGACTCTTTCTGGCCAGAACAGATGGAAAAGTTGTTTCAAGGGGACTAACACCTGGACTGTGGCATGTCGGAGTGGGATCCATGGCAAAACTCCCATGGAAAATTACATAGTACAGAGTCTGGTTTTAATCCATAAAGGGCATAAATCACCTAACATTCCTAAATTGTTTGGAATAACATGCTTTAAAACATCAGGTATGATGTTGTATCGATCAGGTAGTGTAAGGGTTACGCCCGTTTCACAGTGACAGACCAAACTCCCCGTTTAACGCACCGCAAACAACCGCAAACAGTCCATTTGCACAACCGCTAACTCCCCATTTGCACAAGGTTGGATACCAAGCTAGCCATGTCCCGTTCCTTGTCCTCACTGATGTCATTGAAGGTCTCTTCCTCCACCCAGCCACGTACAACACCAAGGGTCCCCGAAAGGTGACAACAAGCCCCCTGGGACGCCTGCTGTGTTGGTCTTCCACCTCCTCAAAGCCACCTTCCTCCTCTGACTCCTCTTCTTCAGACTCCTCTCTCTGCGTTGCCTCTCTCTGCGTTATTATAAGGTGTGTTAAGTAGTACTATTCCTATCAGTTTAATCCCTGTTACGTCCCCTATCAGGGGACGTGTATATGGCATCAATTTTAGGAACCGGGAGATGGAAAAAGATGCTTGGTTGGTCCTCCTACTTCAAATTTGGGGCACTGCGGGTGCAATCTAATGTGCCACCAGATAGGAGTGGTGTGTTAAGTAGTACTATTCTTATCAGTTTAATCCCCGTTACGTCCCCCTCATCAGGCCTTTAGTCGAATGTATCGCCCACTGTCAGTCCCTTCGGGATCCATCCCTCATTCATCTTAATAAAAGGTGAGGTAATCTAGACTTTTTTGACCTAGGCGACTTCTCTTCTCAGTGACAATACCTCTTGCTGCACTGAAGGTCCTTTCGGACAGGACACTTGAAGCGGGGCAGGCCAGAAGTTCTATTGCAAATTGGGATAGCTCAGGCCACAGGTCAAGCCTGCAGTAGTCAAGAGGTTCATCGCTCCTCAGAGTGTCGATATCTGCAGTTAAGGCGAGGTAGTCTGCTACCTGTCGGTCGAGTCGTTCTTTGAGGGTGGACCCCGAAGGGCTGTGGTGATGTGTAGGACTTAAAAAGCTCTGCATGTCCTCCATCAACAACACATCTGTAAAGCGTCCTGTCCTTGCCGGCATGGTTGTGGGAGGAGGAGGATTACTTTCACCTCTTCCCCTGTTAGATTCCCGTTGTGCTGTGACATCACCCTTATACGCTGTGTAAAGCATACTTTTTAATTTATTTTGGAACTGCTGCATCCTTTCCGAGTTGCGGTATTTCAGTAACATTTCAGGCACTTTCTGCTTATACCGGGGGTCTAGTAGCGTGGACACCCAGTACAGGTCGTTCTCCTTCAGCCTTTTTATACGAGGGTCCCTCAGGCACGACAGCATGAAAGACCCCATTTGCACAAGTTTGGATGCCGAGCTACTCATGTCCCGTTCCTCGTCCTCAGTGATCTCTCTGAAGGCATGTTCTTCCCCCCAGCCACGTACAACACCACGGGTACCAGATAGGTGAAAACAAGCACCCTGGGATGCCTGTTGTGGTTGGTCTTCCTCCTCCTCCTCAAAGCCACATTCCTCCTCTGACTCCTCTTCCTCACAATCCTCTTCCAGCGTTGCCGCAGGTCCAGCAAGCGATGCTGATAAGGCTGTTTCTGGTGGTGATGGTGACCACAACGCTTCCTCTTCCTCTTCACGCTCATCTACGGCCTGATCCAGCACTCTTCGCAGGGCACGCTCCAGGAAGAAAACAAATGGTATGAAGTCACTGATGGTGCCTTCGGTGCGACTGACTCGGTTTGTCACCTCCTCAAAAGGACGCATGAGCCTACAGACATTGCGCATGAGCGTCCAGTAACGTGGCAAAAAAGTTCCCAGCTCCCCAGAGGCTGTCCTAGCACCCCGGTCATACAAATAGTCGTTAACGGCTTTTTCTTGTTGGAGCAGGCAGTCGAACATTAGGAGTGTTGAATTCCAACATGTCGGGCTGTCGCAAATCAAGCGCCTCACTGGCATGTTGTTTCGCCGCTGGATATTGGAAAAGTGCGCCATGGCCGTGTAGGAACGCCTGAAATGGCCACACACCTTCCTGGCCTGCTTCAGGACGTCCTGTAAGCCTGGGTACTTATGCACAAAGCGTTGTACGATCAGATTACACACATGTGCCATGCACGGCACATGTGTCAACTTGCCCAAATTCAATGCCGCCAACAAATGTCTTCCATTGTCACAAACCACTTTGCCGATCTCCAGTTGGTGCGGAGTCAGCCACTGATCCACCTGTGCATTCAGGGCGGACAGGAGTGCTGGTCCGGTGTAACTCTCTGCAAGTCAACCCCAAGACGGCGTGACACTGCTGTATCCGGGATGTGGAATAGTACCTGGGGAGCTGGGGGGGTGCCGTTGATGTGGAGCAAGACACAGCAGCAGAAGAGGACTCAGCCAAGGAGGTTATGGAAGAGTATGGAGTAGGAGGAGTAGAGGAGGTTGCAGCAGGCCTGCCTGCAAGTCGTGGCGGTGTCACCAACTCCTCTGCAGAGCAACGCATTCCATGCTTGGCAGCCGTCAGCAGGTTTACCCAATGCGCAGTGTAGGTGATATACCTGCCCTGACCATGCTTTGCAGACCAGGTATCAGTGGTCAGATGGACCCTTGCCCCAACACTGTGCCAGACATGCCATTACTTCCTTTTGCACAATCGAGTACAGGTTGGGGATTGCCTTTTGTGCAAAGAAGTGTCGGCCGGGTACCTTCCACTGCGGTGTCCCAATAGCTACAAATTTTTTGAACGCCTCAGACTCCACCAGCTTGTATGGTAAAAGCTGGCGGGCTAAGAGTTCAGACAACCCAGCTGTCAGATGCCGGGCAAGGGGGTGACTTTGTGACATTGTCTTCTTACGCTCAAACATGTCCTTGACAGACACCTGACTGTGGGCAGATGAGCAGGAACTGCTCAATGCGAGAGACGGAGTGGCAGATGGTTGAGAGGGGGCAAGGAGGACAGCAGTGGTTGACGTGGCTGAAGATGCTGGACCAGGAGGAGGATGGCAGCTTTGAGTTTGTGTGCTGCTTGTACTCATGTGTTGATCCCATAGTTGTTTGTAATGTGCAATTATGTGCCTTCGCAAAGCAGTTGTACCTAGGTGGGTGTTGGACTCCCCACGACTTCTTCTGGCACAGGTTGCAAATGGCATCGCTGTTGTCAGAGGCAGACACAAAAAAAATGCCACACTGCTGAGCTCTGCAATGACAGCCTTCTGGTGGTGGCAACAGCATGCGTTGATTGGCGTGCTGTCTCGCTGACCCCGGGTGCCGATGCATGCTGTCTGACTGTGCCACTAGCTCCTTGCGACGACCTCCCCCTGCTTCCAACTCGTCTCCTCCTCCTCTCTGTCTCCCCATCTGAACTTTCCCCCTGTTTTTCTCTTCAAGCGGGCACCCACGTGAAATCCACGGCCGCATCGTCATCATCAACCGCTTCACTTGTATCTGCCAACTCCGCAAAGGAAGCAGCAGCGGGTACAACATCATCATCATCACACCGTACGTCCATGTGTGTAATGCTGCCTGACTGAGACATATCCCTGTTATCTACATCCTCTGGCAATAATGGTTGCGCATCACTCATTTCTTCCAACTGATGTGTAAATAACTCCTCTGACAGATCAAGTGAAGCAGCTGTGCTGCTAGTGTTGGTGGTGGCGGCAGCCAGGCGAGTGGTAACTTGAGAGGTGCCCGAAGCTAAGCTGGAGGAGGATGGTGCGTCAAGGTTCCGAGCGGAAGCTGTAGAAGATTGGGTGTCCTGTGTTAGCCAGTCAACTATGTCCTCAGAACTTTTCGAGTTCAGGGTGCGTGGCCTCTGAACACTGGGCATTATTCTAGGGCCAAAGGGAATCACAGCACCACGACCACAACGGCCCCTGCGGGGTGGCCTGCCTCTGCCTGTCTTTTTTTCGATTAGTGGTACTATGCGTGCAAGCTACTGTGACAACAGATATGAGTGGCACTGTGCACTGGCAGAAGTTGGCAGAGTAGACGCTGTAGGCCTGACACACGCTTACAGACAACTAACTGCTATTCAATCTATTACAGTCAAATTTTTTTTTTTTTTTAAATGTACACTACTGTTACACCAGATATGAGTTGCACTGGTGTGACACTGTGCCCTGGCAGGCCCTGAAATGCACACGTGTGAAGGAAACTGACTGCTATTATATTACAGTAAAAAAAAAAAGGTTTTTTTTAAATGCAAGCTATTGTGACACCAGATATGAGTGGTGGCACTGGGCAAGTGGGCACAGTATACGCTGTGAGCCTGACACACGCTGGCAGGCAGGCAACTGCAATTAGATTACACAGGAAAAAAGTTTATTTTTTTTTTAAAATGCAAGCTATTGTGCCCCCAAAACGTTCGTGTGTGGGGGTGCTGGAATGACGTTGGCCAATGGGAGCCTGAATCAACTTTTGGCTCCCACTGCCCCTTTAAGAGCGAGCTCGTGACTCGAGCCGTGCTCCTAGTGCCAGGCGGGCCACGTGACCTATCAGTGTGGTCAGTGCACGCGGCTAAGTCAGAAGAGTTGATCAAGCCGCATGCGGCTCGTGTGGAGGCAGGAGTGATCCAGCCACGCGTGGCTCAAGCTTAGGAGCCAGATCGGTTCCAGGATAAGGTAAATACTGCCACAACCACTTATCCCAATCACACACCTTTCCTAACGTCCTATCCCATTAAAAGCATATTACCGCGTATTTAATAAAACAGATAGACCCCCTACTTCATCCAGGTTACCGATCAATGGTTCAATATTCTGAGCCCTCTCTGATTTACTGTACACGACTATTCGATATTCCCACAAATTTTATATAGCATTTTATGTTTGTTTGAGACCACCTTAAAAATATTGGATATCGCTAAAAATCATGATCACTATATACTTTCTCTACAAACCTCTAAAACGAACCAAACTACTCATCCATCTGCTATACCACTTTATCCCACCTAGAACTAGTGCCCAGTTAAAATACTTGACTCTTACTTACCCACACTCAGTCATGCCACACACATTTCACCACTACTCTTACTGAATCCCCCTGACTACGGCTAAATTCATCTTCTACATCAGAACACTACTCCTAAGATTGGGTTGTATCCAGGGCCGGCCTTAGGGGTGTGCGAGCTGTGCGGCCGCACAGGGCGCCATGGAGCAGGGGGCGCCGTGCGGCCGCACAGCCGGCCGGGATTTAAAAAAAATATATATATTTATTTTTTTCAAATTTGCAGCGGGGGCGGAGCTTACCGTGCGGCGGGGGCGGAGATAAAAGCGCCGGAAAACTGCTGCAGGGGAAGCAGGAAGGAGTCCCTGCTTCCCCACCAAACAGTCACCAGGAGCTGCACTGCCTCCACAATGAACTCCACAGGTAACTGTGGGATTGTCAGGTGAGTGTGACTCTCTGCCTGTGTGTATTACTGTCTGTGTGTGTATGACTGTCTGCCTCTGTATGTCTGTGTGTATGACTGTCTGCCTGTGTGTGTGTGTGTGTGTGTGTATGACTGTCTGCCTGTGTGTGTCTGTGTGTGTGTGTGTGTATGACTGTCTGCCTGTGTGTGTCTGTGTGTATGACTGTGTGTGTCTGCGTGTATTACTGGCTGCCTCTGTGTGTGTCTGTGTGTATTACTGTCTGTGTCTGTGTGTATGACTGACTGTCTGCCTGTGTGTGTCTGTGTGTGTGTATGACTACCACTGTGTGTCTGTGTGTATTACTGTCTGCCTCTGTGTGTGTGTCTGTGTGTATTACTGTCTGCCTATGTGTGTGTGATTGTGTGTATGACTGCTTCTGTGTGTATGACTGCCTCTGTGTGTATGGCTGTCTGCCTCTGTGTGTATGGCTGTCTGCCTCTGTGTGTATGGCTGTCTGCCTGTGTGTGTCTGTGTGTATGACTGTCTGCGTGTTTGTCTGTGTGTATGACTGTCTGCGTGTGTGTGTGTGTGTGTGTGTGCATGACTGTCTGCCTCTGTGTGTGTGTATTACTGTCTGTGTCTGTGTGTATGACTGACTGCCTGCCTGTGTGTGTGTGTGAGACTGTCTGCCTTTGTGTGTCTGTGTGTGTGTGTATGACTGTCTGACTCTGTGTGTGTGTGTGTGTGTCACATACAACCAATACACGCATATCACACACTGTTAATACACCCATTACAAATATCACACATAGCATACATATCACACACCGTCATCACACCTACTATCACATACACAGACAACACAAACATTACAGCATACATGGATGACGGGGGAGGGGCGCTGTGAAGATTTTTCGCACAGGGCGTCTAAATGCCTAAGGCCGGCCCTGGTTGTATCCATATCTCAGGTCTTTTATTTAGAATAGGGGCAGCTTCGGTCTCCTTCAACACTGACACTCCAGTGCATATTATTAAAAGATTGGGCAGATGGAAATCCTCAGTCTACAACCGATGTATTCCTCATTCCGAGAAAGAAATGAGGAAAGCTTTTAAAAGTTTGGCTTTGTAAATTTGATGCAATAAGTGTGTTTTTCTTTAATACCTTTTCACCCTCTTTGCATGAACCCGATTTACATATATTACTAATATGTTTCTGAACATATATATTATATTATTCACTCACTCACTCACTCTCTGGGCCGGCCTAAGACATCATGCTGCCTAGGTCCAACGATAAATTACTATGGGGGATAATGTATAATAAACACAGGTTACTGGCTATGGGGGGCATAATGTATAATAAGCACAGGTTACTGGCTATGGGAGGGATAATGTATAATAAACACAGGTTGCTGGCTATGGGGGGATAATGTATAATAAACACAGGTTGCTGGCTATGGAGGGATAATGTATAATAAACACAGGTTACTGGCTATGGGGGGATAATGTATAATAAACACAGGTTACTGGCTATTGGGGGGGGATACTGTATAATAAACACAGGTTACTGGTTGTGGGGGGGATAATGTATAATAAACACAGGTTACTGGCTATGGAGGGATACTGTATAATAAACACAGGTTACTGGCTATGGGAGGATAATGTATAATAAGCACTGGTTACTGGCTATGGGGAGGATAATGTATAATAAGCACTGGTTACTGGCTATGGGGAGGATAATGTATAATAAACACAGGTTACTGGCTATGGGGGTATAATGTATAATACACACAGGTTACTTATTGTGGGGGGATAATGTATAATAAACACAGGTTACTGGTTGTGGGGGGATAATGTATAATAAACACAGGTTACTGGCTATGGAGGGATAATGTATAATAAACACAGGTTACTGGCTATGGGGGGATAATGAATAATAAACACAGGTTACTGGCTATGGGAGGGATAATGTATAATAAACACAGGTGCACCTTCAGCACTCTCCTGGGATCGATTAGTGTATGTGCCGTAGGACGTCTGGGGTCCTGTACCAATGTGTCAGTATTTTATAGTTGCATTCTTGAAATTTAGTGCCTATGGACCCTTTGTGCGTCAGCTGGAAGATTTTTCCCCACTTGAGGTCTGTATAGAGGGCTCTTGTCCCCGTTATTCTGTAGTGTGGTGTATAGGGTCGATACGCCATGTGCGAGGTGTTGTCTGGCCGTGCAGATGTGTTCTAGGTGCAGCAATGCGCGATGAAGGTGATCCTTGCCTTTCATAGCATTGACATACGCTTTTATATGATGGTAACGGAATTCATCCAGCCTGTTTGCTCTTAGGTTTTGCAGCAGTTCTGCCAAGGTCTTTAGATGCGGTCCGCTACACCATTGGCGTATGTGTACCCAGTCCGTTGCTCTGAAGTTCTTTAGGTCGGCGGGACTAAGCCCTCCTGCCAGTTTCGGGTTGTTAGTTATGGGTGTGAGCAGGTTGGGGGACGTCGTGAGCTTCTTGGTGTAACACACTCTGCACCAGACCCTCAGTGTGGCATCTACCATCGGATTACCTGTGTGCATGTCCCCTTGTGTTGCTTCTCCTAGCCATAGTAGGGCGGGGATCTTCCCCTGTGCTTGTTGTAGTTCCATGTTAACCCATTGTTTAGTAGTTGGGCTGGCGTGCCAGTCGACTAGTCGATGGAGGTGCATTCAGTGGCGCCCTGCGACCCGGTCTGTACCCAGTGTGGCCAGCCTCTACTTCTGGGGGGCCCAGGAGCTGGCCACCTCAGGGCCCCCCGAGGCTGGCCCTGGTGTCACCGGGCGGGCATGCTGGCAGGCGCGCAAGGGAGCACCCTGAGTGCTCCCTCTTCAGCTCCCTCGCACCGTGTACTGATACCGAAGCCGGAATATGACGTCATATTCCAGCTCCGGCATCAGTACGCGGCGGGCGAGGGAGCTGAACAGGGAGCACTCAGGAGAGAGTGCCCCCTCGCGCGCCCGCCAGCCTGCCCACCCGGTGACATCCCAGCAACACCACTGGACCCCAGGGAATCCCCTCAGCACTCCCAAAGGTAGGGCGGCTGGGGGATTAACATTTTTTTTTTTAATTCTTTATTTTTGAAGTGCATAGAGAAATCATACGTATAACATATTCAGTAAGAATAGCGACAAGGATATCTATTGACAGTAGTTAGCATTAGTGTTATATCATATTTTTGCATATTTTTTTTTTTAAACATAATAAGACATCGACATCTTGAACAAACGAGCTATGTAAGAATACTAATTTTAAACTGTGCCTGCCAAGCCAGGCTTGCATCACATAAGAGTTAAGTGGAGCGTGGATAATCGAACATTTAGTGGCACTAACACCGCTAGTCAGACGGGTATGACAATTATGTAGTGAGGACTGTTCTATGAGACTAGGGAGCGAGAGTTACCGCTGGGAAGTGGTACTCACCACAATTGGTAGCCTGATTGGCAGGGCGGTGAAGTGACATTTCAATATATTAAAGCCAATTCACCCTTCCCTCCCCACCTATTTGGATCCCACACATGCCTCCCGTCTAAGGCTATTGGGTGAGGTTTAGGAAGAGTACATACCCCAGTCTAGGTCTTCTATCAAGTGGGTCTGGGTCGATGGGTCTTCATTATCCAATGGGCCGGGTCATGGAGTGCGCAAGTCCGGTCCGGTGTATGGACATTGCTTGCATAATGGAGGCACTTAGCTGAGTCTATTCTTCGAGGGCCTCTGGGCCTCCTCTGCGCTGTTGTGGGACGAGGTCTGCCCGGAGATTGTGTGCCACTTCCGATGGTCCTGTTGCCAGGGCGGAGGTCCTTCCAGGATCCAATTCGGGATCTGTACTGCGGGTAAGCTGGCTGCGCTCAGGAAGTGGGGCACGTTGTTTGGCCATCGAATTGTGTGCCATACGTTGCCCGTCCTTGTGTGCAGGCTAAATGGGAACCCCCATTTGTAGGGAATCCTCCTCTCCTGCAGCATCCGGGTTAGCGACTTCAGGGCCCGGCGGGCATCAAGGGTGATTGTGGACAGGTCTTGATAAAGGGAGACCTGGGAGTCCATACATGAAATCCTTTGCTGCGCTCTAGCCGCCTGCATTAGAGCTTCCTTTAGTTGTAATGATTCCAGCGAGCAAATTATGTCTCTTGGTAGGCCGTCTCTTCTAGGGGCCCGCAAGGCCCGGTGCGCTCTTTTGATGCCGAAATTGTTGGGGGTTGTGTCCCCTAGTAGGTGCGTGAACAGGCCTATGAGGACCTCTTGGGGGACTTCCCCTTCCGCCTCTGGTAGGCCTCGGACTCTTATGTTCTTTCGGCGGCCTCTATTATCGAGGTCCTCGACCTGTCGGCGGATGTCCAGAAGGATGTTTCCTTGCCTCCCATTCGCCAGCTCCGCTGCCTGCCGGTATTGGGCGTTCTGTAGACGGTCTACTTCTAGGTCGTCTACGCGTTGCTCCAGCGTTGTAAGATCTCTGCGGACTGCCGTGATTTCCTCCCTGATGACTGCTCTCAGCTTCGCGACCATATCCACCTTGTCCTTGCAGGTAAGCATGCTTGCTGTAATTTGTGCTAGATCCGCCTATATTTGGGCTAGCGTGGAGGTCGCTGGGGAGGTCTGGCTCGAGTGTGCCGCGCTGGAGCTTGGTGAGGACGGTGTTGTCGTGGCGGTGTCATCGGTGCCACAAGGGCCTTGCGGTGTTGTGAGGTATTCGTCCATCGGGCCGGGATTTTGTCTAGCTGGGGTCACACAGGAGATACCAGCTGTACCCATTCGCTTAGATTTCCCCATAATTTATCGCTATTTTCCATGGTTTAGCAGGTTGGGGCCTAGGAGCTCAGGTTGAGTGTGTCTCACTCCATCGGCAGTCAGGTCACGCCCCCCCGGAATAGTTTTTTTATGTTACATGAACTATATGAAACACAATTTAATATTAATAAAATAAAAATAAAGTGTGAGAAGTTTTAACTGTGAATGTCGTCATACTGTTAACTTTTACTGCAATTAAATACACATATTTGTGTTCAGTGGTTCCTTGTGATTACAATAGTCCTTCCCTCCTCTCCCCCCCCCCCCTTTATATAGGTTTTATGACGTTTTGAAAAGTTACAGGTTAATGTGACAGACTGGTTTGCTGGTCCTATGCTGTCTTTGAGACCTTATGGCAGCCCAAGAATGAAAATGACCCCAAGGGTGCGGAGCCAGCACCTGAGCTAACGGAGCCCTGAGCTAACGGAGCACCTGAGCTAACGGAGCTTGCCCGGAGCCATAATCCCCGCACCCACCGGACCCCTAATCCGGCTCACAGCTCACCGACGGTATGGGGAAGAAAAGCAAGAAGCAGAGAGCAGATCTGGACACGGGATCAGGAGATATAGGGGCATTTCTCCGAGCTGCGTCGTGGCCTGCAGACTCCAAGATGGTGCCCGAGATCTATGCCTCACAATCCTCGGACGAGGATAGCTACCTTGCAGAGCCTGCAACGCTGACCCGCGCACCACAACTGCCGCAGAGACCCATGGACATGGGGGACGCTGCTCCAGCCACCAAGGCTGATATCAAAGCACTGGTGAAGGACATTCAGGCCATGTTCCAAGCGGACATGGCGCTGGTAAGGGCAGAAATAGCCACACTCACCAATAAAGTGGCAAACGTGGAGGTGGGCCTGGGGGACACTAAGCTGGCACAAAGTGCCACGGATGCGGTGCTGAGCTTACTCCGCAAGCAATACACGGACCAACAAGCCCAACTGGCTGGAATGGAGGACCGGTACAAAGCAAGAAACCTGCGGGTCCGCGGAGTGCCGGAGACACTCAACAGCACGGAATTGCCGCACTTTTGCCGACGGCTTATAGCCACATTGCTTACACCACGACAAGCAAAGTTGATAACAATAGACTCTTGTTTCAGACTCACCAGGGCGGCCTCCACACCGCGCGAAGGAACCGGTGACGTACTGATTAAATTTATACGGGACTCTGACAGGGGCATGATTATGGGGGCTATAAGAGGCTCCCCCACGGTGGAGTTTGAAGGGGCACAACTGACGTTCTATAAAGACTTCTCCAGGCACACCATGATGTGGAGGAAGTCCTTTTGCCAGGTCACCCAGCTACTTCGGGACCAAGCTATCCCCTACAAATGGGGCCCACGACGACTACAGGCAGAAAAGGCGGGCAAAACATATAAGCTATCCCACGCATCTGATATACCAGCCTTCCTGCAGGCACTCGGCCTTCCAGCGCTAACAACACAGCAACAGACCCGTCCAACATGGAGATCACCCCTTTCGTGCCTAGAAAAGAGGCTCCAAAATCCAACGCCCTACCAACCTGAAGAAGCAGCAAAGCTGGGCCCACATGCCCTTTACCTGTTGCACATAACAAGAGACATACCTGACTAGTTCCAAGTTTGTAATTTCCCAAACTGTTGCTGTTGGTTTATGTTTTTATTTGTGTTATTTGTGTTTTTATTTTCTTTTTTTGGCTCCGTAAGCCTTTGAATACTACGTATTAAGCCACTGTCACCCCCCACTACACCCAAAGTGTGTAACGCAGCTTGAAACTTATCGCTCACTAACTGCCGTACTCTCCGCTAGCAACTTAGTCCACCACACCCAGCTACGACATACACACCTACCTGAGCTCACCTAACTAAGGTCCCACGCTCAACACACTCACATATTGAGGTGCCTTAATCCCACCTACAAGACATACCCCGACATTAAGCGAGCAGACGCGTAAAGCTACACAAAGCCTTTCATACACTTTATGTTAAAAAAAGAGCCTGACAATTTTCGGAGATGATGTATACTGAACTGTGATAACCCATCCTGTATAACTTTTTATTGTCTCCCTTTTCTATTCTGTACCCGTAAATGGTATGCCTCAATAAAAGAAATATTGGGGAAAAAAAAGAAAAAAAGAAAATGACCCCAATCATGCAATTTGCAAAAGTAGACAACCCAGTGTGTTCAAAATGGGGTATGTCCATTATTTTTTATTAGCCATTTAATGTTAAATAATGTTTTCTGCATTTTTCACACAAAAACTGTTATTTCACCAATGATATCATCAATAGACATTTTACTGCTCTAAAACAATCATATTTGTACCCAGTGATACCTCACGAGTACAACAGTACTCCCCATGTACAGGTTTTATGGGGTTTTGATAAATTACAGGGTCAAATATAAGCCTTGCAAATTATATGGACTTTCTATCTGGGTTGTCAGACAGGTCCCTCAATATATAATTAGTAAAATCACATAATTATGCAAACATTATACATAAATATACATGTAGAATTACAATATATATAAATATGGGCGCTAGACGCCATTGAGTGAGCATGTGTAATGTGTGGCCATCGTATTCAAAATGACTGAGCCAGTGGAGCAATGAATCTGCACAAAATTTTCCATTAAACTTGAACATTCCTCCGTGGAAAAACTATGTGGATGATTCAGAAGGCTTTCGAGGATGATGCAATAAGTTCAGCACACTGGAATGTTTGGCACAAATGCATCATGTCGAGAATCTGTTAAAAATGTTGTTGCCCTGCAACTTTTGCCTTTTTTCCAAAACTAAAATCATCTTTGAAAGAGAAGAGATTTTAGACTGTCGATGAGATTCAGGTAAATACGACAAGGAGCTGATGGCAATTCCAACAAAGGATTTTGCAGAGTGTTTTGAACAATGGAAGAGGCGCTGGAAGAAGTACGTGAGGTTCCAAGATGTCTACTTTGAAGGGGACTGACGGGTCATTGTCCTATGTACAATGTTTCTTGAATCTTCTTCAAAAAATGTCTGTATTTATAATTTTTATCGTTTTGATTCTTTTTAATTAATTGTGTATTTATTATTTTAACATAATTATGTGACTTTACTAATGATTTATTAGAGTATCTGCCTGACACTCCAGACAGTCCCCCTGTAGTGAGTCTATAAATCATGCCAATTTGAGTCATGTGATTGCTGTGTCATTACACCATTACAATCACATATGTGAATGGTCAGAATTGGCTGCAGGTGGAATTGCCTAGGTTTTTAGGCAGTCCCTGCAATTGCTGTGGAGGGTAAGTATCTGTGTCAGGGGAGGTCCCATTGTTAAAACATGCTGCCCTCCTTTTGTAGGACTGTGTAGCATGCCCTTCCTCAAGAAGAAACACAAACAAATTAATGTGAGTATTATTGATGTGGAGCTCTGTTATACACTTAGACACACCAACAATACGGAGGTCCTAGAAAAGAGGGACATTAGGATTGAAAAGAGGAATGGGTGGTGGGGGCCTTCGGGGGGGATTTGGGCTCTTACATAGCGACATTTAAGCGGTATGTGATTTCAAGCGGCCTTTTTTCATCTTTTTTTTAAAGTACTAAATATTTCAATTTGCCTATTAAAAAGTTAAAATATAATAATTGATATCAAAATAATTCTCCACACCTGGTATCATATTGGAACAATATTTGCACTGGAATACAACAGAAGGTCAATAGAATACATTCCAATAACATTTCAGTCACATCTTTTTTTTTTCTAAGAATCCTTTTGAAGCCTAAAACCGGGCCTCTTGATTTATACAAATTTGAAAGAGTTCCCCTACTATGTGTAATCATGCACTCCCCTTTTCTCCTTGTCACACTGCTTCTAAAAATGGTTTGCAATTCAGAAGTAATCATCAGTAAGTTTATCACGTTTCAGAAAGCTGACATAGGCTTTGGTAGGTGATAGGATTGGGGAAAGAAGCAGAGTTGGTCTGACCTAAATTAGAGTGACATACAAAACACAGGGTAACCCATGACACCCTCTTCTTTTTACAAGTAAGAGGGATGCACAATAGGAACAACCGTGGGAAGATGAATAGAAACACAGTCTGCATGTTCTTGTGGACAATATGGAACTCTTGTTTTGTGAGTGGAAAAAGCATAGTGTTACATTTAGATTTGATATCATCTGCATATGGGCCTTTAAAGCATGCAGACTCATTCTTCACCATTAGCATATGGAATTAAAATAGCTTTTAACATTTCTAGCCAACTTTTAACTTCTCTGCTGTTATTAGCTGCTTAACATATTGGCAAGCAACACACAGCAAGGCAGTTTCAATGGAATGAAAAAAGTTTGGCCCCATTTTAATGTATTTCAGGAAAAATGCAGAAATTCAACATGCAAATATTTGAACATTTTGCACACTGCATATTTCAAAGAATACATGTTCAAATAGAAATATATTATTCAAGGTAAAATATAAATTAAAAAGAAATAACAAGAAAGAAAAATAAGAATTAATATATAAAATAAAATATATGAAAATAGGAAATATAAAGAGTCAAAGGAAAAACATAAATTCAAAATACTAAAAGGGTGAAAAACCTGCACAATAGTACATACAAGAAATGTTATGATTTGCGATGATCATTAGTTGTATTTGTGAATTCTCCAAGAGATGTCTCCATTCTTTCAAAGCTAGAGTAATAGCCACTAGTTCTTATTTCCTATGTCATGATTACTCTTAGCAGAAGATACATTTCTCACAGAATTGGTTTCTCTGGACTTACTATTTGGGATAGAAGAACACCTACTCCTATCTCATAAGGATCAGTGATAAAAATGCAGGGTTGATTAGTTCTTCAAAAGTCTGTAAGGCTTCTTGGCTCTAAGCTTTGGTAGCCCCTGGTGGTCCCTTCTTTGATGAGGGCCATGATTGGGACTATTATAGAAGAGAATAATATACTATGTCTTCTATTTTACTTGGCAATGTCTCTAGATGGCCCCTGAGGCAATGGCCGTCAAGAACAGCGGAAACCATTTTTGCATCCATTTGGAGCCCATCGGAGGACAGAATTTACCCTAAAAATTGAACACTTTCTTGGTTGAATAAGCATTTCTTTAGCTTAAAAATAAACCATTTCTGCCTTTGTAATACACAGGATGTGAATATGATGTGTTTTAATATCTGGGGAATGTATCAATATATTATCCAGATAAACAAGGATGAATGTATGTAAATAATCATGGAGTACATAATTTATAAGATACTGAAAGACAGCTGGGACATAACAAAAAACAAAAGGCATGACATTATATTCATAAAGCCCACTTCTTGTGTTAAAAGCTGTCTACCATTTATCACCTTGGTGAAGTCTGACCAAATTGTATATATACATAGTTACATAGTTACATAGCTGAAAAGAGACTTGCGTCCATCAAGTTCAGCCTTCCTCACATTTGTTTTTTTGCTGTTGATCGAAAAGAAGGCAAAAAAACCCAGTTTGAAGCACAATTTTGCAACAAGCTAGGAAAAAAAATCCTTCTTGACCCCAGAATGGCAGTCAGATTTATCCTTGGATCAAGCAGTTATTACCCTACATTGAAAGATTATATCCTTGAATATTCTGTTTTTGCAAGTATGCATCTAGTAGCTGTTTGAACATCTGTATGGACTCTGATAAAACCACTTCTTCAGGCAGAGAATTCCACATCCTGATTGTTCTTACAGTAAAAAAAAACCTTTCCTTTGCCTTAGACGAAATCTTCTTTCTTCCAGTCTAAACGCATGGCCTCGTGTCCTATGTAAAGTCCGGTTTGTGAATAGATTTCAACACAATGGTTTGTATTGGCCCCGAATATATTTGTATAATGTTATCATATCCCCTCTCAGGCGACGTTTTTCTAAACTAAATAGGTTTACATTTGTTAACCTTTCTTCATAGCTGATATGTTCCATTCCTTTTTATTAATTTTGTAGCCCGCCTCTGCACTTTTTCTAGTGCCATAATATCCTTCTTTAGAACAGGTGCCCAAAATTGCACAGCATATTCAATTTGTGGTCTTACCAGTGATTTATAAAGAGGCAAAATGATATTCTCGTCCCGAGAATGAATGCCCTTTTTCATGCATGACAATACCCTACTGGCCTTGGCCACTGCTGATTGACAGTGCACATTGTTGCATAGTTTGTTGTCTATAACAATTCCCAAGTCCTTTTCGTGTATTGTTATCCCTAATTCGCTTCCATTAAGGGTGTACATTGCTTGTGTATTCTTTATGCCGAAGTGCATAACTTTGCATTTTTCAACATTAAATTTCATCTGCCATGGGGGCGTGGCTAACCACGGAGCAAGATGGTCGCATGAAAACTTGCTCCGGCAATGGAACACCTAATCTAAAGCAATCCTAACATCTAAAGAGGCATCTAACAATATAATCCGGCAATGTCTCATCACAAAAGCAAGAGGAGCTCGACAAAACCAGACAAGCTAAATTTTTTCAGCCATAAACAAACTTCTACGTCCATAGCGGCGCAGGCCTCAAAAGAGCCCGCTGATCCGGAACCGGACGACGGCATGCACTCCAGCGAAATGGAAAAACAACCTATCTCGCAACAAATAACGAAAGCTGATCTAAATGAAGCCTTGGAGACTCTATCCAGCAAACTCATTACCACATGGCAACATACGGCAGACTCCCTGCGCAAAGACATACAAGAGCTGGGTAAACGGACATCACACATGGAGGACAAGTGTGATGAATTCGCTACGGCACATAATGATTTGGCCACGAATGTGGAACACATGGCAACAGAAATCACCAAATTGGAAGATAAGCTGGCGGACTTAGAAGACCGTTCCCGCCGAAACAATCTACGCCTAAGGGGAGTACCAGAAGACATAACCAATGACGACTTACCGGCATATGTGAGGAACCTACTGCATGCACATGCACCGGAGATACCCACAGACATGCTGCTGGTCGACAGGGTGCATCGCATCCCGAAGCCCCGACACCTTCCACAAACCGTGCCTAGAGACATCATGCTTCGCGCCCATTATTTCCATATAAAGGAGCATATCCTCCGTGGTAGCGGAACGAGGGCTCAACCACCAACAGACTACCCCACAGTCAAGATATATGCGGACTTGTCGGCCGCAACGCTAAAGAAAAGAAAAGAATTCGCCCCAGTTACCGCCACGCTGAGATCACATGGCATCAGGTACAGATGGGGCTTTCCCACAAAACTAGTGATCGTAAAAGATGGCAGTGCAACGGTGATAAACACTCCTGAGGACGGGGTGAAGCAATTGCAAGCATGGGATATGCAGGTAGAACCGACCACACAAGCAACGACTCCAGCAGGTATGCTTAAACAAGACTGGAAGAAGACCCGTGGAAAACATTGAAACCAGCCGGAATACTGGTTGAATGGACAATGACCCTGCAGGTATACTGACTGTCTATTAGTACACTACGGACATATAACTCACTGGGACACCAATAGTAACTTTCAGTTGTATGATGCTGGACCCGGGTCTCCCGCCATCCCTGTGACGAAGCGCAAGCAGAGCGGTGGGAGATGCGGGTGATCCGGGTCTGGATCTGGGCCTGAATCGGTGACACCTTCTTCCAACTCCCCCTTAGGGCCAATCTGATTACCCTGGTATTATTAATACACTGCGGACACATAACCTATTGGGCCAGACTTTTAGAGGTATGATGCTGGATCTGGGTCTCCCGCCATCCCTGTGACGAAGCGCGAGCAGAGCAGTGAAAAACGCGGGGGATCCGGGTCTGGGTCTGGGCCTGACTCGGTGATACCTCCTCCCTTTCCCCCTTAGGGGTCAATTTTGATCACCCTGACACTAAGAATTACCGGGTTCCAATCTCCCACAACCTAGAAGGAATTTGTACTGAGTACCAAAATGTTGAACTCAGACACTTACTGGTTAATGGACGAGGGCTCTACATGAGCACTGAGCATGCGCTAATATACCACAGACACGAAACCCGCTGGGCCACCAAAACTGACTCTTAAATAAGCGATACTGGACGATGGCCTGTGGGGCGGGAGGTGAGGTGTTGGACCTGGGTCTCCCGTCATCCCTGTGACGAGGCGCGAGCGGAGCAGTGGAGAGGGACGGGGGTCCCTGGTCTGAAGCTGTGCCCGAGCCGGTGGCACCCTCACTCCTCTTCCTCTTTGGATGATAATCTGATCACCCTGGGACTCTGAACTACCGAACATCAATAACTAGCAACTTGGATGGTGTGCTAACAAGCTACATTACGAACTTACTCGCACATTGTGAATCACCGTACTGCTCTGAACGGGTCAGTCCAAGAGGACCTCCACCGACCCGACGAGGTAATGAAGGGCTTGGAGCATGGGCACTTAAAATATGCAGACTGAGGGACTTAAAAGATTGTGGGATGAATTCGGGGAACCAGGGAGAATACGGATAGTAAGGGAGGTGAAGATTTGAATGGGAAACTGTTTTATCTCCCCTAGGGATTTTTTTTTTTTTTAATCTTTTTTTTCTTTTCTTTCATGTGATTCATGTGAATTTATACTTGCTCTGAAACATATATGATGTAAAGTCACACAGGCACCTCTGGCACACGTCAGGCAACAGTAGAGTAATACCCCTAAATCCATAGCACATAAAACTCATGCTGAACATCTGGGCGGAGCCTCAATTAACCTCAGAGGGGCCTACCAGAGCTTTACCAAGGCAGGCAGACAATACAAATATTGGGATGCATGCCGGATACTTCAGCACACTCACTACATTATGGATGCAACATATGATCACAAAACATAGGTGTCCAATAGCCACGCTAATGGAAGAGAAACGTCTCTTCTGTTTCCCAAATGTGGTACGACCACAAACTGTCTCCCAAAGAGACACTCTGTATATAGTTATTATTCCCCTTCCGAGTTCCTGTTCCCTACCTATAAAAAACTGTAATCGGCTTCAAAATTTCGGACAGACTGATAGAAGTCAATGCCCACACTATGGCTCAACCACCCACATACTACGACACATTACTGAGGAAGAACTAAGCCCACTTTGCACGCTACAAATGGCGACATACAATACCTTATTCAAAATAGGGAAAATACCAATCAGACGCTACATTAACTACCATACAATCACAAACCTACACAAATGATGAAAATACAAACTATTAATACTCACGGATTAAACACCCCACACAAAAGGCGGCTTCTCCTTGAAGATGCAAAACGCATAAAAACAGACATATTGTGCATACAAGAGACACACTTTGTACACAATAGGGTGCCCAATTTTGCAAACAGAGATTACCCTACACAGTACCATTCCACTTATTCTTCCAAATCAAGAGGTGTGTCCTTTTTCATACATGCGTCAGTAACATTTGAACTCCTGAGCATCAAAAAGGACACACAAGGTCGATATCTCATAATACACTGCAAAATTAATGAAGCCTTATATACATTAGTAGGAGTATATAGCCCCAATACTGATCAGAGAAATTTCCCTCCACTTATCCCTCATCCGTTATCCTTTGTGGAGATATGAATCACGTCATGCAACCCAAACTAGATACCACACAATTGGCAGAATCTCAAAGATGTAAATCACTAAGTAAACAGGCCGCAACACTAGTAAAACTCTTGGAACACAGTTTGTATGATGTGTGGAGAGCACAACACCCGAATGATAGAGAATTTACATTCTACTCTTCAGTACATGAAACGTACTCTAGAATTGATTTCATATTTATCTCTGGTGATTTGATGCCGAATGCTATGTATAGTGAGATAGGAAATATAGTATGGTCTGATCATGCTCCTGTAATAGTAACCCTGCAAGATAAATTTCAATCCCGCGGCTCAAAACCGTGGCGCATGAACGAAGCCCTTTTAAGCCAGACTTTACCACCAAACTTACTGAAGAACTCATTTCTTTTTTTACCATAAACGTGTCATGCCTTAAACCCTCCCGGTATCTCCTCGTACTTCCGGGTTTAACGGAGCTTAGCCACACCCCCTTTTGACGCGGTCTTCCTACTTAATGCGACCGCACCAGCTGATAGACGCTGGATTATTGAAATGCGTACCGCACTTACTAACCGGCTCAAGACTTCTCTGCGAACACCATATGTTACCGGACCGGACTGGAAGACTATTCACATCCCCTTCATCTCTCCTCGTCCTCGACTAGTGCCTGAACTCTCTTCAACCTCTCTCAGGAAACAAACTCATCGGAGGAGAGCTTGGGAACCTGTTTTCCTACTTCTGGAAGCTAAGTAACATATAGCCTCTGTGTTAAGAGTTACCATCTCTTAAGCCTTTATTTCTTTTACCAAAGTCTGCTATCAAGTTATCAAACAATCCAGTTACAGCGTTCCTCAATTCATATTAATATTCAAGTTCAGCCGCACCTGTCTTGCTACTGATAACTTCGAATTGAACAATCTCTTATAACTGCTTTCCATTTAACCTGTTAACTAATATAACAGTCTCTAATTGATTCAGAACCTACTCACTGCAAACTGAATGCAACCGTTTATTATTTAAAGATACAGTACCTGTAATTCTGGAACTGAAGTCTCAGTACCTTCTAAGTGTCCTAATAAAATACCGAAGTCCTAAGAAATCTGCAGTTGTGTTCCTTATCAATTAATGTAGACGTGACAGAATAATCCAGCCTTTGTAATGGATCCAGCAGATTTCGATTCTAAAATAAATATGCTGAATCAAAGAGTCGATACACTCACCCAAGGTGTGCAAGAACTGCAGGTTACAAATGAAAGAATTCTCACTTATGTCAGAGACTTACAAACACATACTCCTCATACTGTTCTGCACTCAGCTAGCGATCCTGCTGTATGTAACCCCGAAAAGTTCTCTGGTGATCGTTCCAAATATAGGGAGTTCCTTAATGCCTGCAAATTATTGATTGCTTTAAAACACAGATCTTATCCCACAGAAAGATCTAAGGTTTGTTCAGTTATCTCCTTTCTGAGAGGTGAACCTATGTCCTGGGCCCATTCCTTTTTGGAAAACGATGACCCCATCTTAGACTCACTGGATGAATTTTTTGAAGCCATGTCTCTTCTCTATGAAGATCCTAACAAACAATCTACAGCTGATTTAACAATTAGAACATTACAGCAAAAACATAGACCCGTTGAAGATTACATTGCGGAATTTAAAAGAGGGGCAATTGAAACGCAATGGAATGACATCACATTGCGCAACCAGTTTCGAATTGGCTTATCTGAAGCTGTAAAGGATGAACTATCCAGAACCGAACTCCCTACTACTTTGAACGCTCTGATTCAACTATCAATCAGCATCGACAGAAGACTTAGAGAAAGAAAGGCCGAAAAAGCTCTCTCAAGTTCATTAGGGAAAAAATCATTCAGTCCTTCGAAAACTTCTGAAAAACCATCCTTACCAACCGAACCTATGGAAATAGGGGTAATAAGAAGTCCTCTCACTCCTGAAGAGAAAAACCGAAGACGTATATTAAACCTCTGCATGTATTGTGCCTCTCAAGATCACTTGGTCCCTGATTGCCCCTTGTTGAAACGGACAAAGGGCGGTAGGCAGGCCCATGCCTCTTCCATCCTAAATGCACTCCCCTCTATAACAACTACTCAGTTCTCCCCTATAATTCTCATACTACAGTGGGACAAAGAAAGAATTATGACCGAGGCCATCATCGATTCCTGAGCAAATGGGGTGTTCATCGATTCAGCCTTTGTAACAAAGAATAAAATTCCATGTGTTCGTAAAAGCACTTCTGTTCCTGTTAGAGTGATCGACGGCTCCCTCATCTCCTCGGGGCCGATACTTCATGAAACCATGCCTCTAAAAGTAACCACCAATCATACTCATACTGAAAATCTTATATTTGATGTTATTCCATCACCTCTTTATCCTGTTATAATAGGGATCAACTGGTTAAGGAACCACAACCCTCAAATCTCTTGGTCTCCCTTTTCTCTCACCTTTAACTCCGATTATTGTAAGGAAACATGCTTACAACATATTCCAATCTTTCAGACCACTAAAGAACCAGCTATACCCTCTTGTTATTCAGACTTCTCGGATGTCTTCAGTAAAAAGGAAGCTGAAACGCTCCCACCTCATCGTTCCTACGACTGTCCTATAGACCTCATACCTGGTGCCCCCATACCTTTCAGGCACATCTACCCTCTCTCTGATTCTGAATTACAAATTCTCAAAGAATACCTGAATGAAAACCTCCGGAAGGGGTTCATTAGACCCTCCAGCTCACCTGCTGCCTCAAGTATATTTTTTGTGAGAAATAAGGACCGGACTATACGTCCCATCATAGATTACAGAGCTTTAAACAAAATTACAGTTAAAAATCGTTACCCTCTTCCCCTGATCAATGAACTGATTGAACAATTAAAAACTGCTACCATCTACACTAAGCTTGACCTTCGCGGAGCATATAACCTCATCAGAATAAAGGCTAACGATGAATGGAAAACTGCTTTCCGAACAAGATACGGCCTCTACGAGTATCTGGTGATGCCTTTTGGCCTCTGCAACGCCCCTGCAACCTTTCAACATTTTATAAATGACATCTTTAGAGATCTTTTGGACGTCTGTGTTATCATTTATTTAGATGACATTCTCATATACTCCAACACTCCCGAGGAACACAGAAAACACGTAAGATGGGTATTATCCAGACTCAGAACTCACAAATTATTTGCTAAACCAGAAAAATGTCTCTTTAACGTCAATGAAATAACCTTTCTAGGTTACGTTATTTCCCCTCATTCAATAAGCATGGATAATTCAAAAAGCGATTGTATCCTCAATTGGCCCGTTCCCTCTACAGTAAAGGAATTGCAACGGTTTCTGGGGTTCGCCAACTTCTACAGAAAATTTATTAAAAACTACTCGGAGGTAGCTCATCCACTCAATCAACTTAACAGTAAAAAACATCATTTCAATTGGAACGAGAAAGCTCAAGATGCCTTCGATGAATTAAAAAGAAGGTTTACAACAGCTCCTGTTCTTCAACTTCCAAACTCCACATGTCTTTATGTCCTTGAAACGGATGCTTCGGAAACTGCAATTGGAGCTGTCCTCTCTCAACATAAAACTCCTCAAGAACCTCTTCATCCAGTCGCTTTCTTCTCACGTTCATTATCTCCTGCCGAAAAAAATTATCCTATAGGAGAAAAAGAATTATTAAGTATCAAAGCAGCCCTAGAAACTTGGAGACACCTTCTTGAGGGTGCACAGAACCCCCTAATTGTTTACACTGACCATAAAAATCTTGAATATCTTCACTCTAACAAGACTCTTTCTGCCAGACAAGTACGATGGAATCTTTTTTTTTCCCGGTTCAATTTTCAAATTGTTTTCAGACCTGGGTCTAGGAATAAAAAGGCAGATACCTTTCCAGAATCCATACAGACACTGAATTGGAACCTCCTCCTCATACAGTCGTTGGGATCTTATCTTCCCTTCTAGACGACATAAAAGACCTCAGTGAAGATGCCCTTGAACTTCCTACATCAGTTAAACTATCAAAGAAAGACGGTCTCTACTATTTCAAGGACCGAATTTACGTACCTCCCGCTTTCAGAAATAAAATACTCAAATTTATTCATGATTCCCCTCTGGCAGGTCATCCAGGTATAAAAAAGACCCTTGAATTGTCCAAGCGATACTATTGGTGGCCTCGCCAAGACAAAACCATTGAATCATATGTTAAAACTTGTTCAACCTGCCAAAGATCCAAACATGAACATCATCAACCATTTGGTCAATTATTGAACCTACCGATTCCTGAAAGGCCTTGGCAATCCATTTCTATGGACTTCTTGGTGGAACTTCCCCCTTCTCAACATCATACCACCATTTTAGTGGTAGTGGACCGCTTCACGAAAATGTCCCATTATATCCCTTTAAAGAAGTTACCCTCATCCTCTGAACTCTCAAAATTATTTCTTGACAATATTGTAAAACTTCATGGACTGCCTGACGAAATCATTTCAGACCGAGGGACTCAGTTTACCTCCAAATTCTGGAACGCATTATGTGCTTCTCTTCATATCCAACGTAAACTGTCATCCGCATATCATCCCCAAACTGATGGACAAACTGAAAGAGTCAACCAATGCTTAGAGCAATATCTATGATGCTATTGTTCTCACTTACAAGATGATTGGATAACATGGTTGCCCATGGCAGAATTCGCATACAACAACTCCTATCATACTAGTAGCAAAATTACTCCATATTTCTCCAACTATGGATTTCATCCCTCCTCGTTTCCTGCTCAGACAATTCCTTCGTCTAACCCCTCCGTTTCGAATCAAATCTCTCACATGTCCTCCCTATTTAAAAAATTACATGAAAATCTGGAATTGGCCTCATCCAATCAAAAGAAGTTTTTTTGATACTAAAAGACAACCTCCTCCCACCTATGAGATTGGTGATCTTGTCTGGCTTTCCTCAAAAAACATTTCTACAAACCGACCATCTAAGAAGTTAAGTTCCCTTTTTCTTGGTCCTTTTCCAATAATATCGATTATCAACCGTAATGTTGTTAAATTGAAGCTTCCACCTACTTTGAAACTCCATCCTGTTTTTCATGTGTCCTTGCTTAAACCTCATCATCCTGACCCTTTCCGTAGAGATGTAACTACTTCTCCTGATCCTGTTTTAGTCCAGGGTGAAGAAGAATACGAGATTCAGAAAATTCTGGATTCAAGGATTCATCGTGGCTCTTTGCAATACCTCATTAGATGGAAGGGATATGGAATTGATGATGATACTTGGGAGAACTCCTTTGGGATCCATGCTGACAAATTAATTTCCGCTTTTCACAAACGCTACCCTTCTAAACCATGTTAAAATAGCACCCTGAGGTTGCTCATTACAGAGAGGGTACTGTCATGCCTTAAACCCTCCCGGTATCTCCTCGTACTTCCGGGTTTAACGGAGCTTAGCCACACCCCCTTTTGACGCGGTCTTCCTACTTAATGCGACCGCACCAGCTGATAGACGCTGGGTTATTGAAATGCGCACTTACTAACCGGCTCAAGACTTCTCTGCGAACACCATATGTTACCGGACCGGACTGGAAGACTATTCACATCCCCTTCATCTCTCCTCGTCCTTGACTAGTGCCTGAACTCTATTCAACCTCTCTCAGGAAACAAACTCCTCGGAGGAGAGCTTGGGAACCTGTTTTCCTACTTCTGGAAGCTAAGTAACATATAGCCTCTGTGTTAAGAGTTACCATCTCTTAAGCCTTTATTTCTTTTACCAAAGTCTGCTATCAAGTTATCAAACAATCCAGTTACAGCGTTCCTCAATTCATATTAATATTCAAGTTCAGCCGCACCTGTCTTGCTACTGATAACTTTGAATTGAACAATCTCTTATAACTGCTTTCCATTTAACCTGTTAACTAATATAACAGACTCTAATTGATTCAGAACCTACTCACTGCAAACTGAATGCAACCGTTTATTATTTAAAGATACAGTACCTGTAATTCTGGAACTGAAGTCTCAGTACCTTCTAAGTGTCCTAATAAAATACCGAAGTCCTAAGAAATCTGCAGTTGTGTTCCTTATCAATTAATGTAGACGTGACAAAACGATACACCCGATGTCCAATTAGCTACAACGTGGCTAGCGCATAAAGCATTCATCAGAGGCCTCATGATCAGTCAGGCATCCCATCTAAACAAGCAAGCGAAAACAGAATATATAACTTTGATGAGATCACTTACGGCAGAAACATCTGCCCAAATCCTAAATCCCACAACCTTCAACCAACAACGTATAGACCAAATTAAAAGGCAGTTGAATGACATCCACCTACATACTACAGCTACCATAGCACACAGACTTAAACTTACAACCTATACCCAGGGGAACAGAGCCGGGAGGGCACTAGCAGCGCTTTTACGGCAAAAGAGACAAAATGCGAAAATACCGTTCCTTCTAAATTCACTAGGAAATAAAGTATATAACCCCCATGATATCCACGATATGCTGGCTGACTATTATGACTCACTGTATAACCTAAAAAATGACGAACACACACATCAGCCTTTAGTCACGGACATCAACCGTTTCTTACGGGAAGCCCACACCTGCCAACTTACGCAGGAAGATCATACCCTTTTGACCGAACCTATCACGGAAAATGAAATAACACACACGATTAAGACCCTTCCCAAAGGGAAATCACCCGGACCAGACGGATTCACAAATTTGTATTACAAAACCTTTTCACACATTCTAGCCCCAACATTAGAAAAACTTTACAACACTATTCTCAAAACAGGCAAAATACCAAAAGAGATGCTGATGGCTCACATCACGACATTGCCAAAACCTGGAAAACCACCACACAAATGCCAGAACCTCCGGCCTATATCACTCCTAAATACGGATTTAAAAATACTGGCAAAAATATATGCAAATAGGCTGGGAAATATTCTTCCTAAACTAATTCAAGACGACCAGGTAGGCTTTGTTTGGGGGAGGCAGGGCTCAGATGGGACGAGGAAACTAGTGAATATCATCCACAGAATCCAAACAGCGGGGGTGCCCAGTGTAGCACTGTCATTAGATGCTGAGAAAGCGTTTGACAGGCTGCACTGGGGATACCTAATAGCAGTATTAAGGAAGTTTGACTTCCCAGAATGTTTCATTGCTTTGGTATCAGCGCTCTACGACAACCCCACGGCGCGAATAGCGAATGGATTCTTTACCTCCAGGCTATTTCAAGTCTCTAATGGGTCCAGGCAGGGATGCCCGCTTTCCCTGTTACTCTACATATTAGCGCTGGAACCTCTAGCACAACATATAAGGGATTCTCAAGACATTGAAGGGATCAAAATAGGAGAGAAAACACATAAACTCACCTTATTTGCGGATGATGTGATGCTTACACTATCTAACCCGGACACCTCATTAACACAACTCCAAAAACTGCTAGCAAGATTTAGTGCATGCTCCTACTACAAACTCAATATCAGTAAGACACAGGCCATGGGCTTCAACCTCACTACAGAACAACTAACTAAATTGCAAGGCAAACACACGTATGATTGGAGAAAAGACCACTTGACATTCCTAGGGATCCACCTCACACCCACAATAAGGAAACTATATAAAGCGAATTATTTAAAATTACTTAGTAATATCAAACAACAACTATTTAGCTGGAAAGGGAAATACATCTCGTGGACTGGTAGGATAGCGGCAACAAAAATGATGATACTGCCTAAGCTTCAGTGTCTATTTAGAACACTCCAGATAGGCATACCGAAGAAATTTTTTACAGAAGCCCAAAGCATAATAAATGGTTTCATCTGGGGAGGGAAACGACCCAGGATAGCTGCAGTCACCATGTATAAAGCATTTAAAGAGGGTGGGATGGAGGCCCCAGACTTAACAAGATATTATACCGCGGCATTAATGGGCACCCTTATAATGACCTTCCATCATACTACGATACCATCATGGCATCAAATAGAAATAGCACACACTGGTGGGATGGCACTGTCAACCCTAGCTTGGATCCCCAAACATTATAGACCGAAATACCAAAACATATGTCCCACTACAATGGCGACACTCCTAGTATGGGATAGATACGTCAAAAAACACTACCAAGCCTCCTATATCTCCCCGGCGCTACAAACTCAAGCACTACGCGTCCTTATTTCAGGATTCGACCATAGCATGTGGTACAATAGTGGAATTAAATGTCTGTCCCAGATAATGTCAAAGGGCCGCCTGTTAGACTATGACTCGCTATCCGAAGAGTTTAGCTTACCCTCCAAGGCATACTTTAGTTATCTACAACTGCATTCTTGGATGAATAAACATATGAGAGCGGATAACGCTCTCCAACAAGATAGCAAACTGACCGATATAGAAAAAATCTGTATGACCCAAAAACCACCGCAAAAACTATTATCTCTCCTATATAAATCATCTGGAACTCATGTCCCACCAAAAGCTTTAAAATACATAAAAACCTGGGAGAGGGAACTAGATCTAGACATACCCAATGAAAACTGGTCCAAAATATTGACTGCCCACAAGCACCTAACACTGAACACGCACCATATTGAGATTAGTAGGAAGGTGCTATACCGATGGTATATGGTACCAACTAGGTTACATAAAATTGACGGACAAAAATCAAGCTCTTGTTGGAGATGCTTGAAAGAGCCCGGAACTATGCTCCACATCTGGTGGACCTGTCCAAAGCTCAAACCCTTTTGGGGACATATTTCAAATGCAATAAAGGAATCCACAAATGTAAACTTACCGCTCACCCCAGAAACCTATCTCTTACTAGCACTACCCCACACATTGCGAAAGGTTGATCTATATCTCATATATCACATTATAATCGCAGCTCTAATATCTATAAGTGGAAGGTGGCTTAACGAACACCCACCAAACATTGACCAATGTTTGAGTCTGGTAGATACTACCAAGCCCTACGAAATAGCTGCACGACGGATGAGGGCGACCAGCAAGGTCTGGCTGACAGCATGGAAAAAATGGGATGACTGGCGAAAGCCAGCCCAAAGAACACACGACTAGTATAGAACCTGTAAGGACTCAGGTCCTCGAAATATGAGCCGATACCCCCCTCCCCATACATACCTTCCTTTCTCCATAAACCCCGTTACCCTATCTCCCCTGTTTAAAGTTCGCAACGATAGTCACACAGAGCTGCTGAAACTAACCGAATAAATTAGATTCAGGTTCTAATGCAAATTATTGTTCATTGTTATATGGCTTAAAGTCATGTCATTGCGTTGAATTTCTTGATATTAATTCGGAATGTATGCTGTTCATGAAGTATGGTTTAACTTCTGTATTGTGACCATTGTGCCATTCTATGTACATCTGTATAATTTGACTATACAATTGAAAACTCAATAAAAATTATTGTACAAAAAAAAAATTAATCTGCCATTTGAGTGCCCAGTCCTCCAGTCTATCTAAATCCCTCTGCAGCAAAGTAATATCTTGCTCACATTGTATTATTTTACAAAGTTTTGTGTCATCTGCAAACACTGAAACATGACTTTCAATGCTGTCTTCAAGATCATTTATAAACATGTTAAATAGAAGGGGTCCCAGAACAGACCCCTGAGGGACACCACTTGCCACCTCTGTCCAGCTTGAAAATTTACCATTAACGACAACTCTTTGTACTCTGTTTTTAAGCCAATGTTCTACCCAAGAACAAGCATTTTCATCAAGACCAATTTCCTTGAGTTTGAACACTAATCCATGATTAGAGGAATAGGGATAAGGTTAAGACTTCTGTAATCAATACAAGGCCCCCCTCCTTTTTGCAAACAAATAATAGGCCAATCCTAGAAGGAGAGGAAGACTATCTAATAAAGTATTTGGCGAGCTGAATATATTCCTCCATTACCTTGCTCTCCTGGGGAGAAAGAGGATCGATTATACCCTTA
Organism: Pelobates fuscus; assembly: GCF_036172605.1. Classification (NCBI taxonomy): domain Eukaryota; kingdom Metazoa; phylum Chordata; class Amphibia; order Anura; family Pelobatidae; genus Pelobates; species Pelobates fuscus. Next base: position 49,820,084 of record NC_086328.1, read on the forward strand.
GGTACTTAGGAGACAATAAGTATATGACACAGTTGAATTGGCTATTGGGAGGCAGTTTACCAACTTTATTTTTGTTTGTCAAATGATTCTCTTAGGTCAGTATACTGTGAAGGTTTACTAGTGGACAGGGATCTGCAGTGGGTACATTAAGAGGACTAACAGCAGCAAGTATCTCTACATTCGGTTTCCCATGAAATTATCTCCCTCTCTAGACAGTCTATAGTAGGGTTACGGTGATAGGCAGGAGGAGTGTGTGAGGTGTTTTAGGGGGCAACATCATTTATTAAACTATTAAGGCATTCTTTTCTTAAGTGACCATTTACCCCATAGTAGATGCACACCCCCACAAACCCCTTTTTCTAAAAAACATCTCTTCTTTAAACAACTTCATGGAACATAATTGCATTGGTTCCGGTGCTAGCATTGTTAGAGGTGCAGGAGTGCTAAACCTCAGGGCCAGTCTGGAAGGGTTTCTAATCTGTCTTCTCTCCCTGATTCTCTTATCTACAAGAAATTTGTATGAGATATTGTAACTGACAATAAACCCTTAGCTGCAAGTTCATCCATCAGGGTTTCGGCGAGACCCTCAGTAAAAGCAGTAACTAGAGCACTGTTTTCCATGTGACCTCTGAAAGTCAATGCCATAATATGCCACAGATTTATTTCTTTGTTTGATCATAAGTGCCTTACCAATACTTTTTTATCTTTCAGGTGTATCAAATACTTTTTTGAAGGAGGCTATATACTCTATAGACAATAAGGTCGTTGTTTTCCCATAATGGGTTAATCCAGGCAAGCATTTTATCTGTATGGAAGTTCATCATAAAGGCTACCATTGCTCTCTTAGAGAAAAAGGTTCTGGGAAAGAACTCCAACATAGAAACATAGAAAGTGATGGCAGATAAGAACCATTTGACCCATCTAGTCTGCCTGATTTTCTAAATACTCTCATTAGTCCCTGCCCTTATCCTAGCCTAGCCTTATGCTTATCCCATGCATGCTCGAACTCCTTCACTGTGTTAACCTTTACCATTTCAGCTGGAAGGCTATTCCATGCATCCACACCCTCTCAGTAAAGTAATACTACCTGATACACTAAGCTCTTTTAATAACTTTGGGTGTATACCATCAGGCCCCATCGACTTATTTGTCTTTACTTTTGACAGTTGAAATAGAACCTCTTCCGCTGTAAACTCACATGTAACAAATGACTAATCTGTCCTTTTTCCTAGCTGTAAATAAAAGAAACCCCAACCCAGTTTAGAAAACCTCTACAATGCACTAGATCACCCCCATAACTAGGAGGAGGTGTGAGGTGTATAGAAGGACTAGCTGGGACGAGAGGAAACTGGTCCACAGTAGAGGCCGACTGTGACTCCTGTTAGAGTCCTAGTCAGTATAGTCTGCAGCACCTGGGCAAACTGGTCCATCCTATGCTCCATGTCCTCCGTACAGGCAATTTGCTAACTGTTGTTCCAGACATGAAGTGTCAATGCTCTGTTGTAATATCAGGAAGGGGTAATCCTAACACACAGAGAATATGGAAATATTAGCAAAATAGGAAGTTATAGGAAACAGCGCTTCCTAGACACCAAAGGTCAAGCACATCAAAAGCATGAAGAGTTTGTCATTGATTTGCTATGATTCATATTTACCCACATTTTTTTCTTTTCAAGAATACGTACTACCTGCCCCTCCCTTTCACGGATCGGTGCTGTAATAGAGAATAGCTGTAATAGAGTTCAAACAAGGGAAGCCATCACACATATTATGATCCTCCTAACTTCTATGGGCCAGTGCAATATACACATTGTTTTTTGGGGGGAGGGCCCTCTGTAAGGAACTTTGCTATTTATACTCCATCTATTAGTTACTTGAGTGTGAGCCCCAAAAGCGCACACTAAAACCCAAAGAGGTGTCGGGCACGTTATGCTTCTTATTTTAAATCAATTAGTAGTTTGAGCACAGTGTGAAGGGGATTAGTTGTGTGTAAGCAGTTGGACTGACATTCGTTGTCAAACAATTGGTGGACATAGTGTCTCTGAAAGATTGTGATAGGGCGGATGGAGAGGCAGAAGCTGTACTAAGAGCGCTTTGTTAAACAATTTTATTTACAGTTATAATTGACTTGAATCAACCCCCACTGAAAATCAGGTTTATTGTCAAAATTTAGTTTGAGTTGTTTGCAATGAATGAATCAAACTAAATCAATTGAAATAGCTCAACATAACAAATGATTTAAGTGGTTTCTCTAAAGTCAACTGAAAATGCTTCTTTTGGGTGGTGCTGGGCATCCTGGATGCCTATAGTGCCCCTTTAATCAAAGTTAGATAGAGTTATGGTTAGATAGGGTTAGGGTTAAAGGGGTGTTTAGAAATAGCATTGAAATGTGATGTTGTTCAGAATGATGTACTCAGCAGCAGTAGCAAAATAAAAGTCTGGTGTCTTTATAGCAGTGGGGCATACATGGTCTGTAAAATTAACCACAAAAATACGAAATGTGTGTAGAAAAACACACTGAAAGATAATTATACCAGAATACTTATGATTAAATACCTTGATGGATCTACATATATCTCAATTTGTTTAAACATTTTGAATTCTGTGTGTGTCTCAGCATGCCAGATGCGGCAAAAGTTTAGTTTTTTTTGAGAAAATCATAATTCACTCATGGCCATATATCTTCCAAAAATGTATTTAAATCTTATCTAAATTTATTTCTACAAGCAATATGGGGTTATAAGAAATATGCCAAAAATGTACTGAAATTGTATCTAAAATTATTTTTACAAGCAATATGGGGTTATAAGAAATATACCATATATAGCAAAAGTGACAAAAGGCTGCGATCATAAATACTTATTCAATCGAACCCATTGTCTTATTTGTCCTGGTATACGTTACTTCAAATAAGAATTATTTGTGTCTTTAGATACCATGTGTATATAAGTAAGAATACATTTAATTATTTGTAAGCATGCATTTATAAGCTACAATTTAGAAGGTGTCCATGTTTTCACTAAACAAAAAAAATACAATAATGCTTAGCAAACAAATACAAGTGAATATGTCTGAATATTTAAATCCGCAATATCCTAATTATTCTGCAATTTCATTCACAGTTGCAGAAGTCATATATATCTATATTGCATTTGTTTATTTATACCCAAGCGTGATGTATATGTGGCTAATGAAGTCAAAGCATTATATTTATATAATTAAAAAGCACATCAAGTTTCCCTAGGGAGATTTTTACTGAAGTAGTTAATAAATTGTCTCTTACTAATTTTCTCTTCTTTTTCTGCACCGCTACATGAGAGCAATTTGCTCTGTAACTGTAAGAGAGACTTGGTTTTGGACAGAAGATGGCTAGTAATGTTTTTTGATTAATGCAACATAAATAATTTAATTTTATGATCTCCAATATTTACTAGGACGCTGAGGATGCTACACAGATTTGATATGATTGTGGTAAAACAATCTTGAAGGTTAAAACAGGGCTATTGAACTTTATAATTTGGACAATAGCTGATATACACCACAATAGGGGACACACTTATTATAGTAAAACAACCAGTTTTACTTCACTTTTACTTTAATAAAATGTTATATTTGAGGAAATCAGTATAGTAATTACATTTTGGTTTATTTTTCCCTGCAACATACAGTGAATGGTCCTATAGATGTTTTATTTGACATAACGGAATAATAAGAGTAAGCAAAGTCAATCTCTTCACTCAATCTCTAATATATTTTTTATAAACTCAAATAATTTATATCCCCTAAAATAATTTTGACTTTGTTTTTTGTTACATATTGACCACAGATCCAGATAAAGCAGTTGCTTCAAGCAGTATGTTACAACTCACAAAAATATTTAGAGGATTCCTTTTTGAGATACTGCGATGTATTTTTTGTATTAAATACTATGTACTGGTAATTGTTTTAAACCCATTTTCAATATTTGTGTGGATTTTATTATTAGATAACAATTTGTCTTGATCTCGTTGTAGTTAACTCCAGGGAACTTTTATTATGTTTAGTAGGTCTTTTCTTCCTGCCCCTTGCAATTATACCATTTAACCACCTCCTCATAATATAAAATATATAAAGAAACAACATCCGGAATGTAATAGTTGTGAAATACAGAGGAATATAGTAAGAGTTTTTCCATTTAATTAATAAACAAACAAACAACCATTTCTCATTTATATGCACAGATTTGGTTTAATTTATTAGTGCACATAAAAAACTTAAGCAAGTAGAGGCTGCCCACAAAAACATAGTGACAGGTATAGAAATATGCCAGCACTACACCTGCCTTGTGAAGGCATAGGATTTATGGCATAAATATATGTAATCTCCATACATATATGTTGCTTAGCCATGCTAATAAACAGGAGCATCCTAACAGCATTATAGGCTCCAGGGCAAAGCAGCGCACTGGAACCCTGCCTACATAACTCACAGAAATAAAAAATTAAGGTTATATTTACTGTTACCTCTAACAAAATCAGTGTTTAAACGTCAAGGTTAATATATGTATTTGCAACAGCAAGATTGCATGAACAGATAAATGCTGATACTGAGGTGATTAGCTCACCTAAACATTTTAATAAAGAGAGTTTGAAGGTTCTGAATAAATCTTCTGGAATGATATACTGAAAAGCTTTTGGGGCCCCCTGGCAACTGCCCAACATGTCCATGCGTTAAGACAGCCGTGCTAATAAATACCACCCCCCTTAATTATTTTAATGTTTCTGTATGAAAATGATTTAACTTTCTCGCAGAGTTTTCAATGCTAATGTAACTGATTAGACATTGAGACTATTCAATGCCCATATGACATAACGTTTACCTGACGCCCAAAAAAAATCAGCGGGGTCCTTTAATAAATCAAATTAAATAATGACAGTACGTATTATATTTTTTACTGCCCTTTATTTTATTTTACAACCTAAATTCTTTTTTTAACTAAATAAAACTTTCACCTTGCCACTTTCTTATTTATTCTAATGAAACATGCTTAGATTTGGATATAGAAGTTCATTATTAAATATAAATTCTAAACCTCAATAAGCCTATATAACATAAAATGATTAACTCAACCAGGTGTGTACCTCTATTTAAAAAAAAAAAAAAAAATAAACTTATATTTTTCCATAGTGAAATCTATTCCCATTTTCCTCCATGTCATGGTAGTTTGGTCAGAGAGTTTACTCAGGGAGTTTTAGATGAGTCAATATTAACTTCAGGAGTGATTCATCTTGGGCATTTGTTTGTGTAGTTTGCTCATAGAGTTTGCCTTTGAAATAGGAATCGGGTGAAATGTAAAATAATTGCACAAGTAATAGCTACTGTTATTTGGTGGATTCAAACATATTCATAAAAACATGAAAGAACAACTTTAAAACAAACGTGTACTCATAAAATCCATGTAATAAAACAGTATGTAGAGTTTTACAGAACCCACAGAACAATGCACAACAATGTGATATATGGAACTCAATAATATTCTGAAAGGCAATTCCATATAAATTCTTACCATAATAAAATCAAAACCCACAGCCATATAGAAATGATAAGTTAGTAGAAGAAATAAAATAATTGACAAAATCAGTGTCCCTTTGTTGCTCGTCAATAATAGTATTGGAGCTATGAGTGCCTTAACTTTCCACCTTAAATGAAATTATCCACTGATCAACCTCTTGCTTAATATCATGTAAGTCCTTCTTGGGCCGCCAAAACATCTCTGATGTGTGGAGGCTTAGGCTGCACAAGATTTCTAAATGTGTCCTGTGGTATCTGGCACCAAGACATTAGCAGCAGATCATTTAAGTTATGCAAGTTTCGAGGTGGGGAATCGGATTGAGATCTGGAGAATTTGGATGCCAAGACTACACCTTGAACTTTTTGTCATGTTCCTCAACCCATTCCTGAGCAATGTTTGAAGTGTGGTGGAGTGCATTATCCTGGTGAAAGAGGCCACTGCCATCAGAAAACACCACTATCATAAAGGGGTGTATTTGGACAATCTCTAGGTAGGTGACACGTTTCAAAGTAACATCCACATGAATGCCAGGAGCTAAGGTTTCCTCGGCCAACGTGCATTCTTCCCATAGTGCATCCTGCTGCCATCTTCTCTTCCCAAGGTAAATGACTCCCGGCCATTCACCTGATCTAAAAGAAAATGTGATTCATCAAACCAGGCAACCTTCTCCAGTGCTGATGCTCACATCCCTTGAAATCCATTCAATCATATTTTTCTTGTTGAAATAACGCTTGTATTTTGTTACTAATATTACTGCTTCAGCAACTCAACTATAATGATCCTCTTTGCACCAAAAATATTATTATTCTTTGTAGTGCTGAATGAATGCCCTGGATACAAAACCATGTTTCTTGCTCCCACACAGAGAGAGTTAGCAAGGTACCCTCACTTAGTTCCCTATGTAGCCATCCATATTGTCCTTCCAAGTATCGCCTGTCAATATTCACAGTCTCCTTTCTTAGTGCCTTCCACAGAGTCTTCATTTAATACACTCTCAAGCATACCCATAGTACAGGGGCAAGGCATAGGCTTGCATGACCTGTCCAATGCACACATACTGAAATGGGGACATTAATGCATTGAGTGGCCCTGCTTCAGTCCCCAGTATTGCAGTATTAAACTGAGTGCTTCTTGAGAGAACAGTTCTGTAAGGGCAGAGATATATAGATAGATATATGGACAGACAGACAGAAAGATAGGTAGTGAGCACTGAAGACATCAGGACATCATTCCGAGTTGTTGCATAAGGCATCTGCGGGCCTTGGCCTACACCTAAACATTGTTATTTACTGAAGTGCGAATTTTCAAGAATTCAAAGTGCATTTCAAATTTAAGGCCGAAGTAGCCAAACTGAGAGCATTGCTGACTTGGAGAATTTTTCCTATTTGGCTCTTTTAGCTTTAAATTTGAAATTCACTTTAAATTCCCAACAATTCTCACTTTAGTCAATAAGCCTTTTATGGCTAAATAGAAAACTAAACAAATGCATTCCATTTAACCTGAGCAATAAAGCAACATTTAACTGCTATATCACTAAAGATTTTTTTCAGAGACTATTTCCATTCCACAGAAATACTTAAAATGTTAAACCTAAACTAAGCTCCTGAAAAGAAACTGATCATCATAAAAGGAAAATTAACTCACTTAACATGTCAACTCAATATACATATATTACTCAAAAATATTGGCTACAGATTACACAAATGATAAAAAAAATTAAGCTTGTCAATAGGTATTTTATTATGATGTAACCTAGTGCAGTCAATGTTTGGTAACACTGCAGCTGGCTTGTTATGGACACCAACCTTTCTCTTCCTACACCAGCCGCTTGTCTCTTGTAAACCAATCAGGATCTCTTTTGGACATATGTCAGTCTTCCCGGACTATGGATAAGTCTCTCAGCCTATCAGAAGAAGGGATGTAGCTGAGAAGCCTCTGAAACTGGTGGGAGACGCAGAGCTAGGCAGTTAAATGGGAGTGAAGAAACAGGAGACACATTGCTCTCCCTGTAAGCAGGCCAGAAGTAAGTGTGTTGTCTTTAGTGTATGCGCGGTTAACATCCAAGCAGTACACCGAAATTCAAGTGCTAGCGTGCAGAGAATATTGCCTGGTGCTGTGTGCAGATAATATAACATGGTTGCCACCTGGACGGTATTTGCCAGTATCAGAATATTATAAATCCCGGTATTTTTTGCCGGCAACAAGGAAGTTCCTGCATTCTATCATGAAGCAGCCCAGCTTCCTGTGGGAGTGATCCATGCTGCTTTTTGTGTGTTTCTTTTGATGATCCCATCTCCCCTACCTAACCTTACACTGTCTGCTCTGAGTCTGACTGCTGCAGACTGTGCTGTATAAATGTTCCAGTGATCACAGAAGGGGCTGATTACCTGTTTTGAGGAGTGTAGGAGATCTTGACTCTGCACAAGGTGTTGGGAATAGGGTGTAACGGATCACCTGGCACCCCGACTTGGTACCTCCGTTAATGGATGCTCCTAGTGCTTCCTGAGGACTCCAAGCACTCTGGCAGACACCACAATCACCGAATCCGAGAAACCTTTAAATTCTCCCAAGCATATGAATGCTGTAGACCATTGAATAGGAACCATACGAATAGGCTTGTACTCCTAGCAGTCAACTGGAACAGCATGCAATAAATCCTTCCCCCAATAATGAGACGACACATCACTTTGAGGGTAAAACAGGAACTGTGGACTGGCTCATCCAGCCTGGCTTTTATTTCCAACTCACACATACAGGCCACACCCAGGGGGAGGCATAAAAGAACCAATGACATAGATGTTACCTCCCACACATCCCCTCCCCTTAGTGTGACACATAATCCCATTATGCATACAGTGTAAAATATACTTTTACACAACTTTCATAACTTTAAAACTATACATCACATTCACATAAAAATACATATCCACAATCAATCCATTCAGGGGAACAACATATTAAAAAATGGCATGAATCCGACCAGGGGTTCAAAAGTTACTAAAAGTATCTTTTGTTCCTTTCTGGCTGGCAGAAAAAACATCCCCACAATGCACCCTGGTTTCCTCCCTTCTGCCCTGGAGTTAATTGGAGAAGTAATCCAATTACCCAGGACTAAAGGCAGACTCCATTAACCACATGGTTGCAAAACAACATAAAACACTTTAAAATACAGAAAGTCACATTTACACATAACACACAGACATTTCACCTATCCCCAGATAGCTGGGATCTGCACGCACAAAACTACCGAATAGCGCGCAGATCCTACTCACACAGTACAATTGCCATGGAGCTAAAGTCTTTCCCATAGTCTTTCATTATATGAATAGGCTCCATGGTATGGCTATCTGGGGTATCACATTCCCATAAAGTCTGGTCCATAGTCCAAAGGCAAGAGGCGGGCAATCAGCCCCCTCCAAGGACACGTGGCGAGGTCGGTTTCGCCACATAGGGACATGACAGAAAGTCAGCGTCATATACCTTCCTGGCTCTGACTGTGAACGCCATGCTGCTGAGGGTCAGATAAGGCTGGGCAGCTCATATATTTCTTTTAGTGACAGAAAGTGACCGCCCAGCCAGACAGCTCAAAGTAGGACAGTCCCAAAAGAAAAGCATTGATTATATTTTATTTGCAATATTTTTTTATATATTGTTTTAATGAGACAGACATCTATTTAACCCCTTAAGGACGTCCTGGCTGTTCTTGCCGCCCATGTGGCCGGCGCCATTACCCTGCTGCAGGTCACGGTTGGGGGGCCCCCCAGGCAGCTCCCCTGTGCCCAGTGACCGTGGTCTGCAGCCTCCGATCGCAGTGACAGGCTGTCACTGAGATCGGTATTTAACATGTGTCGCCGATTTTAAAATCGGCTGACACATGTATCCGCTGTATTTTTCCTATTGCAGATCGCGTTCGGGGGACATGCCTGGCCCTCCAGGCAGCCCCCTGCGGTCAGTGACCGCGATCTGCCGAAGCTGATTGATCTGCGATCTGATTGCAGAGACAGCCTCTCACTGCGATCAGAGTTACTATGTGTCAGCCTGACACATAGTAACTACAGGCAGGATCCCCCTGCAGATCGCGGTGGGGGGGCAAGTGAAAAATACTTGAGTGACTGCAAAAGACCTGCAGCAATACTTGGTGGCAACAGGCACTGAGGTTTCAGTAAGTACAGTAAGGTGTGTAGTAAATGCAGAAGGTTTCCATGCCAGAGCTCTAAGACGTCCTGTCCCAAAAGCACAAGAAAAGTCGTCTCCAATATGCTCAAAATCATATAAATAAGCCACAGAAGTTTTTGGATTCTGTTCCATGGAGGAATGAAACAAGACTGGAACTTTTTGGCTAATGAATCAGCAGTATGTCTGGAGGAAGAAGAATGAAACATATCCTGAAAAGAACACTCTGCCTCCATTTAAGCATGGTGGTGGCTCAGTGATGCGCTGGGGCTGTTTTGCATTCTCTGGTACTAGAAACATGCAGAAAGCAAGATGTAGCGTGAAGTATCAGGAAACTTTAGGAGAAAACGTCATGCCATATGTGAGGAAGCTGAAGCTTGGACGTCATTGGACCTTCCAAGAAGACAATGATCACAGGCATACCTCAAATTTTACCAAGGCTTGGTTGCAGAAGAAGTCCTAGGAAATTCTACAGTGGCCATCACAGCCACTTAAACCCCATAGAAAATTTTTGCTGGGATTTGAAGAAGGCGGTTGCAGCATGCAAACCCAATAATATTACTGAACTGAAGGCCATTGTTCATGAGCAATGGGCTAAGATTCCTCAGGAACTTGATGGTTTCTGTCTATGCATTTCATTTGCAGCAGGCCATAACTGAAAAAAGGGTGCTCTTCTCAGTACTCAAAATACTTGCCATGAATGGGGTTGAATCATTTTCAGATTAGAGAAGTCATTATAAGTTGCATTTTCAGTTGAATTTGTAGAAATCGCCTAAAGCATTCGTTGTGTTCATTTAAATAGCTTTTGTTTGATTTGTTCATTGCGAACAGTTGAAAGTCTTTACATTTTGACAATAAACCTGATTTTCAGTGGGGGTTGAATAATATTGATTTAAACTGTATATATAAATCAGCATGAATGCCTTTGTTTCCCCATGTAGTGCTTCCTGCATTAAGAGCCCAACAGTGCACCAGCACAGGGACACGTGGGTGGGAAGAACACCTACATTTGGGCAGATAATTGATGTCACAAGTTTTGCAAGTCTGATGACTGTGCACCCACTGCTAGAACTAAACTGCGTAAGTGCAACAGCTGGATATTTATATTAGGATACCTGTTTAGGTCAATGTAATATATAATCTGCATCTTTGTTGTGCTCAGTATATTCCTATTTGGAAAGGACCATTTCTCAGTGGGTGGGTTCCTCATATTTTGCTTAGTATAAATCCCTGATTGCAAGCACCGTAAAAAGAAAGATGTCCCGATCTCCCAGCAACTACAGAGGCTCAGTTTTCCTGTTGCCCGCGTCACTGAAATAAGCAACTGTCTGATGGCAGAGCAAGTTAAAAATGGGGTTACATTTGCTTTGTATTATTTAGAGAAAATGACATTCTAAATTTACTGTAATTAAAGTGTGATTCTTTCACGTCTTCCAACTTTTTTAGTCATACTTTACCACTTAATTTACTTTTATATATATATATATATATATATATATATATATATATATATATATATAAATGAAACTTTCTTGTGTGTTTTTATACATACAAATGTATTTCTCTGAAATTTTAAGTAATCGATTTATGTCACATTGTGAGTGCCACAATTAAAAGTGCATTTTGAAAAAAAATCTATCTCACTTTTGTAACTCCTAAATGAACAGATAATGTCTGGAAAATAATAGATTTTTTTTTCTATTATTTCTCATTGTGGCTATCAGAAGTTTGAACTTTTTGCACCTGGTTGTGATGGGCACACTGCCATAGCTTCTATGTAAATGACGCACAAAGCAAGATTGGAGTTTGGAACAATCTCAGCATGTTTAGATGGGGCACTTATCCCCATGGGTTCAGTGTGTCTGGGTGGAAGGATGCGCAGAGGGAAAGTCTTTGCATCTCCACCCAAAGAGGAAGCAATTCTCTTTTAAAATTGGTGGAAGCTGTTGGTGTGCTTAATTTAACCGACATAACCCTTCCCGTTTTGATATCTTTGATGTTACAAAGAGATGTAAATCATAGATGCCAGAGAGACTATTTAATATAGTCACTCCCCTGGGTTTTATGACTTTTCGGTCTTTTGTAGAATGTAACAAAAAAAAGGAACAAAACGGTAAATTAAAAAAAAGATATAAAGGAAAAGAATTGAGAACTAAATTGTATTAATTAATAGTAATAACAGTACATATTCCTATATTCCTTTATAGACATTATTATTAGATGTAATATTGTGTAGCCTGGTAGTATTGTCCAGGTGGGATGTTTCTCAGACCTGGCTACTTTTGTATAAAATGTGCAGTTCCTCAGTGACGGCTCTAGATTTGTGAGGCCTTAGACGAAGCTCAGACATGAGGCTCCCACTAACACCCATAGTGAAAAAATAGAGGTTGCAGTGTGTGTATATAAGGAGCTGTAGTTATATTGAAGGGTGGTCTTACAGCGTTGGATACAGAGAGCTAGTCTCTGTATTCATTGTTCAGAGGTTTGCAATGTTGCAGTTCCCTGTGTCGCTCCGTTAAGAGTGTGGGAGGGAGTGGGGGGGTGAGTGTGACATGGTTGGAGGATGGTGTGTGACAGGGCAAGGGGAGGTGAGCGTGACAGAGTTTGTGTGACTGGTTGAGAGTAGAATGTTTGGGGGGATGAGTGGACAGGACTGGAGGGTGATAGGGTGCTTGTGACCGGGTTGGGAGTGAGTGTGACAGGATTAAGGGGTTAACGTGATAGTATGAGTGTGGTAGAGGTAAATATGACAAGGTTGGTGGGGGTGTGACATGATTAGGAGGGTTAATAAAAAAAGTGTGCAGGGTGAAAGGGGTGACAGTGTCTGGGGAGGGTGACAGTGTCTGGGGGGTGACTTTACATGGGGAGTCTGTATTTCAAAGATCAGCACCTCACTCTGAAGAACCTTTTTTTAGGCAGCAATAAATTCCTTGGTAGTCTAGTGGGCTAGCTATCCAGTCTGTAGCTCTGCTGGATTCAGAGTTGCAGACTATGTGGTAGTTTTCTTGCAAGCTCTGACACTGAAGTGTAACTGAAGTGTAACCCAGAGCACCATTGCTCCGAAACCACAGGTAACTACCAATTGAAAACAGCTAGAGGAGTGGACATACTTATAGCATCCCATGCCCCATTTACCTACAAGGATCACCATACAGATGGTTCTGGAAGACTAGTCATGGTCAAAGAACAAATTAGTCAGAATATAGTGATGTTAGCGAACATATACCTACCCAATACAAAACAATGTGTAGCTCTGAGGAAAAACTTAAAGGTAGAGAGCCAAATAGACTTGCTGATCTTGTAGATCAGAGACCTGGAACAGATCCACAAATGAGATCTGGCACTCAACACTTACAAAACGAATGGAAAAAAGAACATCACTCCAACAACTTCTCTTTACCCACACTAAAAAAAATACTTCTAACAAAGCACAAATACTATTCCCAGGGTGGTAAATATGGTCAACTGTTGAATGTTACAATCTAACAGACAATCTACCTTTATTTCCAAGATAAAGAGACCCGACGGTAGCATAGCACACAAACTCCCTGACATCCTAGAAGCCTTTCAGGACTTCTACACAAATCTTTACAACCTACGTGAGATACCGCCAAACAAAACTGACAGTGAGAGATTCCTTTCCACTAGAATCACTCAAACCATAACTAACGCGGAGGCTCAAACATAAGAATCCCCAATCACGACGGACTAATACCTTACAGTGGTCAAACACTTGTCCCTAGGTAAGAGTCCTGGACCTGATGGCTTCACAGCTAAATATTACAAAGAATTTCCAGGGAAACTCTCCATGCTCTATGTCTCAGCATACAATGCCCTCCTTCACTCCGTCCCTCTCCCGGACTCGGTGCTCGAGGCTCACATTTCCTTAATACCCAAACCAGGGAAAGACCCTACTATATGTGGTAGTTATCGACCGATTTCCCTGATCAACATTGAACATATCAACAGACTAAAACCACTATGCTCAAAATGCTCAACATCATACATATTTCTAAACTCCACCGTAAAAACTCCCTCCTACTAGCCATAGACGTCAAAAGATGGTCGACAGTGTGGACTGGTCCCTTCTCATGAAGACCCTGATGGGTTTGGGTTTTGGACCTAATTGGTTACACTGGGTAAGAGCCATCTACTCATCACCAAGTGCCCAGATCAGAATAAATGATCAACTGTCTGACATAGTGAGCATAGACAATGGCATGAGACAGGGATGCCCCCTCTCCCCCCTTTTTTTCATATATAATGGAACCATTTCTCCAAGGTATCCGTAACAACACCAACATTCACGGCTTCACTGCCAACCACCAGGAATAGTGGCAGCGCTTGCGGATGACCTACTCTTCACAATGTCCCCACTTATTGAAGAGATTTCATTATATATTAATAGCCTTTCCAATTTTTAAGTGAATTACACTAAAAGTGAAATACTACCCCTTCATCTAAACCAACACACTAAGGCCAGGCTCAAAAAACAATACCAATTCCAATGGGCAAAAGAGGTCGTCAAATACCTGTGTGTACTACTACCACGAAACCGCCACAAAACATATAAATTAAACTTCCCTCCACTCATTCATTCCATCACATCCCTGCTAAAATCCTGGGACAAGTCACTCTTACGCTGGCTTTGCCGTGTGCCCGTCTTGAAAATGAATATCCTCCCAAAGATATTGTATCTATTACCTATAGCGCTCTTCTTTTCCTCCATTAATAGACTATTCAGCACGTTTATCTGGGCACACAAACAACCCAGACTTTCCCTAAAAGTCCTGATGAACCACAAAAATCAAGGTGAGCTAAGCTTACCAAGCATGGAAACATATCAAAGCAGTTGTCCTCACGAGAGTTTTTGAGTGGACCAACCCTAACAACAAGACCCACTGACTCTACTTAGTAAAATTGTGGTTCCTAGTACCAATGCATACAGTGCCATGGCAAGAAAGATACCGGGATATATTAGTACCAACATATCTCTCCCATCCTACAAAAGTCCCAACACTTAAAACCTGGCACTTGATACGAGCCCTCCCGGACCTCTCACCACACCCAGGTTTAGACCCCTCACATTTTGCAATGCTTCACAACTCTACATTCCTCCCACTCGAAAAGATCATAGACAGGCAAGGTATAAAACCACTAGGAGAGATTCTGCCTTCATCCACGCCGTCGACATTACAAAATGTCACTTACGCTCAACTCAAAAACGTCCTAAGTGTCAACACACAGCTGATACAGGGGGCTAGAGATCACACTATCTGTGAAACTCTCTGTACCAGTCACATAATCCAGTCAAACTATATCTCCAAAATTCTACCAAATCATCCTCAGAGACACGACCTCTCCTTACCCCCATTTCATCGAGCAATGGTCAGCAGAACTCAATATCTCATTCACTGAAATGGACCTCAAACATATCTTTGACAACGTCTTCCACACCTTTATAAGCACCTCAATCCATGAAAGTAACTACAAATGGATAACAAGATGGCACTACACACCAGCCCGCCTACACAAACTCTTCCCATGCACACCAGCCTCATGATGGAGATGTAACCACACAGAAGGCAATACAAGCCACATATAGTGGTCATGCACAGTGATCAATTCCTTCTGGTCCAAAAAAATTAAACTCCTATACACAAACACAGGACTGCATCTACCACTATCCCCCTAAATTACTCTTTTCTTTATTTTCCCCTCCTCAGTCCCACACAACGCACATAGACTATTATAGCACCTACTCACAGCCGCAAACATGCTAATCCCCATCAGTTGGAAGAACCCCAACCCCACAACAATCAGGGAATGGATCTCGAAAGTCGAGTCCTACAGGGTCATGGATGAAATTCACTCCTCTCTAATCCATGCTTATTCCTTAGATCTCAACAGCTGGAAAACCTGGCATTCAAATTATGATAATTATTTTTTGAACATCCCAGGCACACGTACAACCCACTGCCCCCTGTATGTTCCAAAAGTTTAACCATGCAGAACAAACTCCTTACCGAACAGAATATGGAGGCACACACCTACTGCCCGGATAGATCTACACTAAAAACCCCAAGCAGCTAAGCTCTTCAATGCTCCTCCAGGAAACCCACTCTGAAGGGTAGTGTTTATGTCATTACCCGGCCTGCATGATCCTCTATTAACATATCGAGATTCACAACCTTTTCGATACCAGCATATCTCCCTAGGATCGCTTCTTAAAACACTTAGGTTCGATGAAGGAATAAACTTCGATAAAACTTGCAACATCTGTTACACCTTTACCAATGAGCCCCCTAATGGGTATGAAATATGCAAGATATTAGTTATACATGGTTTATATACTGTCCAACCGTATGCACTACCGTACTGTGATGTAAATGTTATCAGCTTTGACACATTGTATGACTTGTCAAATTTTATATTTTTGTTCTCTGCATATTATGACATGTAGTGTGTATGATACTGCAATAAGGCCTTTAAAAAATAATAATTAATTAAATAAAACATTTACTCACCTTTTTTCTGCACAGAGATTACCTTGGCTCTGCTCACCTCTTGACCTCCTACGATGTCACGAAAAAGGCATGCCTCCTTCACAATGGTCCAATCCAATGCTCATAGAGACTTTAATGGGTATATTATATTAGCAGTAAATCTGATAAGTTGAAGGGACACTATAGGCACTCAGATGACTTTGTCTCATTAAAGTGGTCTGGGTTCAGTGTCCCTGTCTCCCTTAGTCTTGCAATGTAAACCATTGCTATTTTTTAGAAACTGCAGTACTAAATTTGACTCCGTAAAATGATGCTGGACATCCTCACTCTCTGCAATGTTTTTCTATGGGAGCGGCCTATGGCAGTCGCCGCACATGCGCATAAGGTACCCCCATCGGATAATGTCGGAGGAGGTGGAACACAACCCAGAGGGACATCGACGCAGGAATCAGGTGAGTACATTTTTTTAATCCTTTATGTGGGAGGGAGGGTGTGACCAGAGGATACTGTACTGTTAGGCATACAACTATAGTTTTTCTTTAAGCTAACGTCCAGAACCTGAACTATGTTTTATGGTATAAATATTATTTGGTATCTAAAATTCAGAGGACACAGATTACAGCATATCTACGAAAAGGGCTAAAAATGTCCACTTTTTACTAGTCATTGGTGAGTAGAAACTCAGCCTGGTAAGAGTGCCATGAACTTTTCACTCTATGTGAGGATCCTCACTGCTGTTCAAAAGCAGTAGGTTATTAACAGTGATTGCACAGCTGATATATGTGGGCATCATAAGTGGCATTAAACAACAGAGTAATGTGCTGGCTGTTTAAAGCTCTATAAACATGGTCGAAACCTGACCATTAGACACCAGTTATTATCCAAATCAGGCAGGGTATACAAATATAATAATTTATAAATAAGATCAAAAGATCATAAATAAGTTTCTCTCTTCTCCTCCATACATGTTGATATACAGGACCTTTAAAAAAAAAAAAAAAACTAATTTATTTCTAACGTATAGGTCCCTTAAGATCTCTTTGATTAAAAAAATCAGACCTCATTTTAAAGGAGGCATGCTAGTGTCTTGCTGCTGTCTCGTCCATTCCTTCAGGTCATGTACAGAGAGGAGGTTTGCAGCGACAAGTAATGTTTAGTCCTGACATAGAAGTTAGAAATGTGAGGCTGGTATAAAGATTCTTCATTCATTCTTTGTATTTACATTTAAAATTATGCTTGTAACAAATTCACATGAGAAAAAAAATTAAAGGAATTCTCCAAACACCGTAACCACTTCAGCTTGCTATAGAAGTTATAGTGCCATAAATAACCTGACACCAGCCGATTGTAATTAGTCAAACTGCTTATGATGTCTTACCTGGAGTACCCTGGGTGCTGCTCCCCACCTCCACTACTAACAATGAATAGTTTGACTTCTTTTTGGGGGTAGGGGTCTGGCCTGGAAGCATAACCACAGTGAGCTGCAATGAACTCTTCCTTTAAATCCTGCCACACACTATTAAATAAAACATTGAATATATTTTATGAATGCATAGATGGTGTAGCCCCTCAGACTGAAAGTGAGTAAACCCATACTTTATATGGATTATAACCTTGCATGGCCTTACATGTCCATGAGCTTGGGTCAGTTCTAAATTCCAAACACTATCTCGTGATATTTTTTCACACACACAAAAGGGTGGTTAAAGGACTTGATCTAAATGGTCACTTTATTTTGTCCACTCCCTGATTTGTTCTCATTTCTTAGCAACATAAGAATAATGCATCCTTTCTTTATGCGTAAGAACACTGAAAATACAGAGAATAATTTTATATTTGTATGTATGCGTCAACCATTTCTCCAGTCTCTGAAATAAAAAGAATTATTTTTATTAAAGAATTCTACAATGACTCAAGTAATCAGGGATTTATCCTTGTTTATTGCTAAGCTATGCTTATTATTCAGTGGATTCATAACTCAAAATGTTGAATTCCATGGCAATACCTTAACTACTTAGTAATAATGGCTACATTTTTTACATATTAATTATGTACTTATCTTAAAAATTATAGTCCCAGTAGTATTTGTAGAAAATTTCAAGAGATGTGGATCTGGAATCCTCTAATAATTACTACAAAACTGTATGATCTATGTTCTCTTTGAAGCTTATGCCAGATAAAAATGATCAAATAATTTATTTATTGATAAATAAAAATGAAAATTGTCCCAATCAGCAAATTATTTAATTGCACAGTTATATTTTGACTTCACTTCACAATTTAAAAAAAAATAAAAAAAATTTCATTATCATTTGTTTCCTTTTCATTTTGATTTTAGTATTAGAAAATATGAATGTGGTCCTCACACTTTTATCTCAAGGCACTTTGGTTCTGTTACACATGTCATAGTTTAGATGATCAAATGGATCACGTCAACAAATGACTGTGGGAGGAATTAAACAACAGAAATTCCACTTTATGAATATAGTGATTAAATTGAAAACCCTTAAGTATTTCTCCACACCTCCAGTTCTTTTGCTGGGAATGTGGATATAAAAAGAGTTTCCAATCTAATTTCTAGAGGTGTATATGGAGATGCTCTGAGATACATATTTCTTCTAATTACACATCTCTTGTAATAAGCTATTTTGAATTAAAGCGGCACTGTCATGCTGAACTTACCTTTCCCCAATCAATTCCTCTTCTCCTCTCTGTCAGGATCTGTTCTTCATTTCTTCCTGTCTGCTCTAGTTTTCTTTAAAACATAAGACAAAGTAGGGATTACTTTGTCTTATGGAGGTTTCCTATGCCTGACCAGCTTTGACCAGCGGAGGAGCAAAGTGTTCTTCGTTTCCGGTGATCAAAGCAATTTTCCCCCAACTCTCACCTTTGATTCGTGATCTTGCGATGCTTCCTGTCAGTATTCCTGAACGCCCTGTTACTTACACAGAACGCTGGCGAAACTACCAAATTTTGTCCTAACAGAATGAGAACAGATTGTTAATTAAGGTTAGGATGCATTTCAGGACTTTGTTCGTATCGGAATTTTATTCATATGAATGAAACTCCGATCCTTTTCGTGCCGCGGCTGCATCTTGTATCCGCTTAATAGATAGTTCCCTGAATCCCACAGTATCAGGGAGCTATCTACCAAATGGCTGAAAAACCTAAATTGGTCTTTCAGCCAAATTTACTAATACTAAGTAAAGTTTACTTAGTATTAGTAAATTCTGCCCCTACTCGCTATACCGCGAGTAGGGGCATGTCTAGTAAACAGTGAACGGCCTGTGGCGGGTGGGTGTGGGCCCTAAATAACAACAAGGGGGACCTATTGTCCTCCCCCGGCCCGCACCCATGAGTGGTGGGTGGGGGCCCTAAATAACAATAATAGGGGGGCCTATTGTCCTCCCTCGCGGCCCCCACCCCTGAGCGGTGGGTGGGGACCCTAAATGAAAATGTAAGGGGGATCCTATTGTCCTCCCCCGCTTCCCCCACCACTTTGCGGTGGGTGGGGGCCCTAAATAACAAAAAGGGGAGGACCTATTGTCCTCCCCCCCGCCCCCACACCTGATTGGCAGGTGGGGGCCCTAAATGAAAATGTGGGGGGGGGGGGGACGTACTGCCCCCCGCAGCCCCCATCCCTTTGCGGTGGGTGGGGTCCCTAGATAACAATAAGGAGGGGGACCTATTGTCCTCCCCCTCAGTCCCCACCCATTAGCGATGGGTGGAGGCCCTAAATGAGAATGTTAACCCCCCCCAGATGGCTAGGGGTCCCTAAGCCCCTAGTCACCCCTCCACCCAAAAAAATACAAGGAGGAAAATACAAGGAGCTAAATTTTAGAGAGATTGAGTTTCAGAAAGCGGGAGGACGTCCAGTCAGAGATGGAAGAAAGGCAAGCAGTGACATGTTGCAGGACGGCAGGAGAGAGGTCTGGGGAGGAGAGATATATCTGGGTGTCATCAGCGTACAGGTGGTAGTGGAATCCAAAAGAGGTAATAAGTTTGCCAAGAGAGGCAGTATAAAGAGAAAATAGAAGGGGACCAAGGACAGAGCCTTGGGGGACTCCAACAGAGAGACTCCCTGTAAAAAGCAATCCAATCTGTGAACCTTTATTTCAAAGTGTGATTAGTACTTCATGAATCTTGAATTTCTTTAATTTGAATCTCTTGAATCTCCTGATCTGTTAATAGTGTGCTAGAGCCTGCAGAAGCCCCATCATGTGCTGTAAAATCTGATTGAAATTAAACTACTCTTGTGTGTTGGCTATATGAGTCATTGCCAATGAAGGTGTGGCTAAGCCTGCGTAAACAAAAACAAAAGTGATTTAATTCCTAAATGGCAGAGGATTGAACAGTGAGACTGCAGGGACATGATCTATACAGCAAAACTGCTCCTTTAAGCTATTTTTTTTTATTTTTTTTTATAGTGCTGGGATTTGCACAAGGTTTCAATAAATGCTCCAACCTCAAATCGAAATGAACTTGTTGTGGTGGCTGGTGCTAGACCACCTCAACTCAAACAAATGGTGGGTTATAATACAGGCTTGTGAAATGGCTGATGCATCAGAGGAAGTGATCTGAGATTGCTCCATCTAAGTATGGAAATTGAGTATTAACCTACCTGCAATCACCGCTCAGTTTGCACTAACAGATATCTGAAGTCCTGTTCGTTCTGCTGACAGTTTGTCTCTGGCACCCTTGAGTGCCATGCATGGCACACATGCCATATGTTGCTTATTCCTGTCCTAGACATAAGAGGCATTTAGCAATCAGGACTAATACATGAGTTTAATCTTCCTGATGTGAATTGGAAAACAAAAATAGCTACTTGTGCCAGAAGCACACAAATTCTAAACTCCCTACTGGGATTGTCTCTAAAACAAGTCGTTGAGGAGCCAACTCGTAAAGAGGCCATACTAGATTTAGTGTTAACAAATGGAGATTTGGTATCAGATATTACTGTAGGTGAAAGTTTAGGATCCAGTGATCATCAGTCAGTGTGGTTTAATATAAGAACAGTGACTGAGTCACACCACACAAAAACAAAAGTTTTAGACTTTAGAAAAACAGACTTTTCTAAAATTAGAATATGTGTAAAGGAGTCATTATCAGACTGGAGCAACTTAAATGGAGTCCAAAATAAATGGGATTATTTAAAAGCTGCACTACTGAAGGCAACAGAAAATTGCATTAGGCTTGTCAGTAAAAGCAAAAAATTCAAGAAACCACTGTGGTACTCCGCAGATGTGGCCAAAATAGTAAAAAACAAAAAGTTAGCATTTAGTAATTATAAAAAAAACCAGAGTGAGGAAGACAGAATGACCTATAAGATTAGGCAGAAAGAGGCTAAGCAATTTATAAGAGCTTCCAAAGCACACACAGAAGAGAAAATAGCACAGTCAGTAAAAAAGGGGGACAAAACTTTTTTTAGATACATAAATGAGAAAAGAAAAGTAAAACAAGGATTAGTTAGATTAAAAACAAAAGAAGGAAGGTATGTAGATGAGGATAAAGGTCTAGCTGACTGCCTCAATGAATATTTTTGTTCGGTATTTACAGCTGAAAATGAAGGAAAGGGACCTCTGTTAAAAAAAAAAGGATAAATGAGTCATTTATTACACGTGAGTTTACAGAGGAAGAGGTTCTATTTCAACTGTCAAAAGTAAAGACAAATAAGTCAATGGGACCTGATGGAATACACCCAAAGCTATGAAAAGAGCTTAGTGGTGTACTAGCAAAACCATTAACAGATTTATTTAACCAATCATTGTTAACAGGAGTAGTCCCAGAAGATTGGAAGTTAGCGAATGTTGTGCCCATTCACAAGAAAGGTAATAGGGAGGAGTCGGGTAACTATAGGCCAGTAAGCCTTACTTCAGTAGTGGGGAAAGTGATGGAAACCATGTTAAAGGATAGGATTGTTGAACATCTAAAAACACATGGATTTCAAGATCAGAGACAACATGGGTTTACTTCAGGGAGATCATGCCAAACTAAACTTATTGATTTTTTTGATTGGGTAACTAAAATTATAGATCAGGGTGGTGCAGTAGACATTGCTTACCTAGATTTCAGTAAGGCTTTTGACACTGTTGCACATAGAAGGCTTATCAATAAACTGCAATCTTTGAGTTTGGATTCCAATATTGTTGAATGGGTAAGGCAGTGGCTGAGTGACAGGCAACAGAGGGTTGTAGTCAATGGAGTATATTCGAAGCTTGGGCTTGTCACCAGTGGGGTACCTCAGGGATCTGTACTTGGACCCATTCTCTTTAATATTTTTATTAGTGATATTGCAGAAGGTCTTGATGGTAAGGTGTGTCTTTTTGCGGATGATACTAAGATATGTAACAGAGTTGATGTTCCAGGAGGGATAAGCCAAATGGCAAATGATTTAGGTAAACTAGAAAAATGGTCAGAGTTGTGGCAACTGACATTTAATGTGGATAAGTGCAAGATAATGCATCTTGGACGTAAAAACCCAAGGGCAGAGTACAGAATATTTGATAGAGTCCTAACCTCAACATCTGAGGAAAGGGATTTAGGGGTGATTATTTCTAAGGACTTAAAGGTAGGCAGACAATGTAATAGAGCAGCAGGAAATGCTAGCAGAATGCTTGGTTGTATAGGGAGAGGTATTAGCAGTAGAAAGAGGGAAGTGCTCATGCCATTGTACAGAACACTGGTGAGACCTCACTTGGAGTACTGTACACAGTACTGGAGACCATATCTTCAGAAGGATATTGATACCTTAGAGAGAGTTCAAAGAAGGGCTACTAAACTGGTTCATGGATTGCAGGATAAAACTTACCAGGAAAGGTTAAAGGATCTTAACATGTATAGCTTGGTGGAAAGACGAGACAGGGGGGATATGATAGAAACATTTAAATACATAAAGGGAATCAACACAGTAAAAGAGGAGACTATATTTAAAAGAAGAAAAACTACCACAACCAGAGGACATAGTCTAAAATTAGAAGGACAAAGGTTTAAAAATAATATCAGGAAGTATTACTTTACTGAGAGGGTAGTGGATGCATGGAATAGCCTTCCAGCTGAAGTGGTAGAGGTTAACACAGTAAAGGAGTTTAAGCATGCGTGGGATAGGCATAAGGCTATCCTAACTATAAGATAATGCCAGGGACTAATGAAAGTATTTAGAAAACTGGGCAGACTAGATGGGCCTAAAGGTTCTTATCTGCCGTCACATTCTATGTTTCTATGTTTCTATGTTTAGTCTATTTTGAGTAATTTTTATTTTTGTCACTGCATTGTACACTTGTATAGTATCGACATCTATGGTGGATCCTGGGATCCTCCATTGATAGAGCCAATTTCCTTCAGTCCTCACTGGTGACGGCTGTGGGACTGGAATTTGTTGATGGTGGTCGCTCCACCCAGTGTCAAGAAGTGTCAGGCATAAGAAAAATACTGATCCAAAGTAGACCCTAATTTGTTTATCTTTATAGAGTATATCTTTTGACTGGGTTGGAATTTTAGTGAAATTCCAACCGAGTCAGTCGGAATATTTAATAAAAATGTAATCTTTATGAAATACTAATTTGCAAGGGTGGTAAGGGGTGGGGGTGGGGCAGTGCCACTTTAATTGCACTGGATGTGTAAAAGTTATTAACAACAGCAATTTAGAAAATATGAATATTTATGTGTATTTTTTACATTTTATTGCCCCTTAATGTTGTGTTAGGTAAATGTTTAGTATAGTTCTTTATGTCCTTTAAAAACAATAAGTAATATGTATGTGGACACATAAAGAGAAAACCTTAAAGCACAGTGGAGCAAACACACAAGAAAAAAATCTAGGTTTTGTTTTGGTTCAGAACTGGACAATTTATCTCTGTCCTCAAGGGGTTAAAAAGGCAGGTCCACCAGCTGTGGATATCTGCCAATGTTATCAGCAGTTTGATTAAATGGTAAGTCTGAACCAACAAACAGCATCCAGGATTCTGCTATTTCCAACAGTAAACAGAGCTGTGTAGATGTGACCTGAAGGTTGTGGTGACATGTCTGACGTGTCATCAGTGCATAACAGGTGTGATTTGTCCATCCAAAGCTATTTTCTCTTATAGGAACCAGCTGTGGCTACGGATTGGTTGACCTGTGAATTTGGGCTTGTCACACGTTGTCATACAGAAAAAAAGGCAGTTATTATTATTGACAGCAGATAAAAAAAGCAAAAAAACAATAGATATACCATACTTGTATTTCTTCTGGTACGCTCATTGCCACTACAGTTTTTATTAGTTTAATTGTCATTGTGACAAACTGCCATTTGCCACTGGGCATTGGAGAGGACTTATTGCTAGCCTCCTGCCCTGCAACTATAGCCCTGCAAGGTATTGCCCTTTGAGACTTTTATTTGGGCACAATGGATGTTTGTATGCTGTTCCTGGCCCTTTAAATACTTGGGAGCAGTGTTCCAACTTTTAAACTGGCACTTCGAATGCATTCGAAGTGCCGAAGCTGTCGAAGTGCCGAAGCCGTCGAAGTGGCCGCCATTACAGTCAAACACGTGGCGGCGGCCATTTTAATCCAGTCGAACGTGGTGAGCTGTACCTTCCCCTACCCTTCAACACTGCGGCTGGAGACTAAGTCCCATTTGAAGATTCGAACACACGTTCGAACGGGACTTTGTCATTTCTGGGTGTAAAACAGACCTCTGGTAGACAATATAACACCACGGAAACAACCCCGGTTTCACTTCAACACTTCGACAAAAGTCGAAGTGAGTTCGACGGTTCGAACGGCGCCTTCAGATGGGACTTTGTAACTTTTCAGGGCAGAAATAGACCGACCGCACAGCCTGAATCTGTGGAACTGTTTTGGGCAGGGAAATGTGCTTGCGGACGGTCATAAGGGACTTCCAGCTAACTCTTTAACCCCTGGATGGTATTAGCTGAATTTTGGATATGTTTGTAAGTAAAGTATGCTGATTATTAATATGTGGTTTATGAAGATTGAATGCATAGTTTTGGAGTTATAGAAAAGTATGAAAATGTATGTTTTAACTGTATGTTATAATTGGGTTACCTCTCCGGCTAAGGGGAGGGAATCTGTGGGAGGTAACCCTTGTGTGATTGGGTAATGTTTAATTGAATGTGGGCATCTCCCTTGCAGGGGAGAATTGAAGATTATATTCGCTTTAGTGTACTAATAATCTTAATTTTAGTAATGACAGGAGGCTTCAAATTTGCATATCTTTCTTTACTGAAAACTCCAGCAGCATTGAAACATAACAACCAATCAGAAAAAAAGTTATGATGCCCATAAAAGGCCCTGTCTATGACATCACTTCCTCTTTCTTTGAAGCGAAACAACAAATAACAACTATAAAACATATCATCATATAACGCCAACAGTTCAATAACATAATAGAATATCCAACTGCAGTAGTTCCGTGATGTAGAGGTATGGAAGGTGAATCTTTGTCTTGTTGAGAAGACGTTCACACTGCAAGAAAAGAAAAAGGTGAAAGGTCTCTGGCGTGATAATTTGTCCGCATACAATAAACATTAAGAATCTGACATAACAATGGATGCCTGAATGGATAATAAATCAATATATTAATTCTAAATTAATGTTATTTAATAAATATATACACAACATATTCCAAGGAACATGTTTAATTATTCACCCTATACAATCCTCTCAAGATACATGTCTAAGTATTAAACATACAACCATATATCGTACGTGCCTTCCTGAACATAAAAGACGTATTCTGTTCAACTTGAGTAAGACATGGGAGGGATCCTATAGGGCGGGAAATATTCGCCTCCTGTCATTACTAAAATTAAGATTATTAGTACACTAAAGCTAATATAATCTTCAATTTTACCACATGACAGGAGGCTTCATATTTGCATTTTTAAAGCTTCGAATTGACTAATGTGAAGGAAGCATGAGTTGTTTGCCGAAAGTAAAACGTCCTAAATGTACTCTCTCGCGTCCAATCCGCGCAGCGCATAATGTCGGTTAGGGAGGCGCCTGCCGTTAAGGCTTGGGAGGCTGCCACCCCTCTGACCAAGTGTGCTCCGAAGCAAGGTTCAACGCCCGCTAACGATAATAGCCAGCGGACCCATCTAGCCAGTGTTGTCGTAGACACCGGTCCGTGAGGCCTTACGTAAGAAATCAGGAGTTGACCCGTCTAATTAGTTCAAAGGGGAGCTGTGATTTCTGTATACCTCATTAGTGTCCTGACAACACATAGTTTGGGGTCTGACCCAAAATACAGGTATGACACTGAAGATGAATCTGACTTAGTTTGTCTTGATATGGAAAAGGTAACTCCTTCCGGTGTGAGAGAGAAACCATCCACATCGACCGCTCTAATGTCTGCCACCCGTCAAAATGAGATGAGGCATAACCAGAGGGCCAGTTTGGCTGAGAGTTGTTTCAGCGACAGATAGGGGTTGTCCGGCCATTCCCTAAGGAATTTCAGCACCACATCCACCTGCCAGAGGCGTGAATACTTGGGTGCTGGGGGTCTCGTTAATTTGGCACCCGCAGTAGCCGACAAACCAGTGGATCTTGACCTACTGGTCTGCCTTGTACTGGAACGTGTGCCGCCGATATGGCAGATCTGATCACATTGAGGGATCGATATGATCGTCCCAGCGAGAACAGATCAGATAGGTAGTTAAGGATCAGTGAGACAGGGGCAGTAAAGGGATCGGAATCCCTTTCCACACACCAATCACTCCAGGTCGACTAGGCGGAAATATAGCATTTCCTGGTGCCGGGAGCCCATGAGTCCCATAGGAGGTCTTTAGTTGATTGTGATATGCCGTGGACTGACCAGGATCCCCTGAAATCATCCAGGCCACTAGCGCCAGTTGTCCTTCCAGGACGAGGGAATGGGCTTCCCCTCGAGGTCCCGTCAGAAGTAGAGGAAAGGTAAGGAGTAGTAGGGGGTTTTCGTGAGATATCTCCAGGATATCCGGGAACCACGGTTGGCTCTGCCAGAGGGGTGTTATGAGCAGGAGCGATATCTTGTGGGTGCGTGTGTATCGAAGCACCCTTGCTATCGTGGAGAATGGCTGGGCCACGTTTGCAGGGATTCATCCACCACTTCGCAGTTCGGATCCGGAGGAAGAGCCAAAGATCGCTTTGCCAATCCAAGCTTGTATGTGAAGTAACCACCATCGAAATTCCGTCCTCACTTCTGCTGACAGTGGGATCCAGTGGTCGTATGAGTGACCGGTGCGTAGGTATCTCGCCTTCAGTCGTTGCATGGCTCTGTAGTGTAGTGGGCCCAGGAATATCACTTGTATGGAGGAGGAGAGGAGTCCCACAATCCAGGCGAGTATCCTGAGAGGAATCGTATCCAACCTTAGAGCGCGTCTGATATCTTTTCTTATAGAGGCAATCTTTGCAGTAGACAGACGCAGAACGCAGTTCTCCAAGTCGATGTCGAAACCGAGGGACTGGCCCGACTCGGAGGGAGAAGCGATCTTTGTCTGTGTACTACAAAACCCATGGATTCCAGAAAGTGAACGACAAATTTTGTCTGCAATCGTAGTCTGGATTCGCAAAGGATCAGCAAGTCTTCCAGGTATACGAGACATCGCACGCCCAAATTCTCGGATGCGTGCCCTCACTGGTTTCAGTAGCTTCGTGAGCACCATGGAGTCGTAAACTGCCATGTTTGTCCTCTCCACTGGAATCGGAGGAAACGTCGGCAGTCTAGGGCAACGGATACTGACAAGTATGCGTCCTTGAGGTCCAGATGTGTAAACCAGTCGTTATCGCTTAGGAGGTCTTGTAGAAGATGAATTTCCTCCATCTTAAAGTGTTTGTATACCACGTAGGAGTTCAATTGATGTAGTCTCCTGGCTTCTTCTTGACCAGGAAAATATTGCTGAGGAAGCCTTCCCCTCCGGTGCATATTGAATTGCGCCCTTCTTGAAGAGGGTGCGGATTTCCTTGTCCACGAGGCGTTCCTGTTCCGCCAGCATGCTTATTGGAGGTGAAGGGGCGACCTGAACGGCTGTGATAAAAAACTCTATGACGTAGCCTTGACTGTCTGGAGAACCCAGGCGTCTTTGGTAATTGTCTCCCAATTCTGTAAAACAGAGACAGGCTGCCGGTCATAAAATTGGAAACAGTTAGGTATGTAGGGGGACTCACTAGTAGAGAAGCAGATGTGGCCCGACCTCTGAAGCCTCTGGTTCTATCTGCGCCTCTGTTGGATGAGGTCCTTTGTGTAGTAGATGGGAGAAATATGAGGACTGTGTATACGATCTGGAACCTGTCGCCCAGAGGCGGCTGGTGGCTCGGTTCCGCTACCGACCAGTCCTCCCCAAAACACCTCTCCCCGTAGGGGTGTGGAGGACTTGTTTTAGCGAGGTTTGGGCTTAATTTAGTGTGGTGAATAAATTCACGTGTTTCTTGAGTTCTGCAATGAACTCTTCGTCAAAAAGTAGGCCTTGTGCTTTTGGACCGAATTCTTTCGTTCATAAGTCCAAGAGTGTGTTGTCGATGCAGACCAGTGCAGATTTGCGTCTTTCGGCACATAGTGCGTCATTTGCGTTGCCCAGGAGGCATATCGAGCATTGAGCCCATTCTCTGATGGTGTTAGGGTTGAGTTGTGTACCCTGGTTGAGTGCCAGATCCGCAAAATAGAGCATCTTTGCAATTAGGCCTGGTAAATCAAGTACTTTATCGCGTGTCGACCTCAGGCTTTTCTCCCCACCATTGTGGGGGTTTCGTCCTGAGCATGCAATGAAGACTACCACAGTGTTGTTGAACTCGGGCGTAACTGCCACTTTGTCTGGCAGCAGTGGTCTGGGGTATTCGGCCTTGAGGCGTGCGTGTGCTTCCATCTCCAGAGGGTTGCGCAGCCAATAGTGCACGCAACGTGCTAGGTGGTCCGGGAGGCTCCACTGTGAAGACCGCGGATGCAGGATGTTGCGTGGGTCGAATAGTGGGGTGTATAGAACATGCCCCTGCAGCCTCACTGCTCAATCCTCTGCCATTTAGGAGTTAAATCCCTTTGTTTTTTAACCCTAGTCACACCTCCCTGCATGAGACTTTCACAGCCTTCCATAAACACTTCCTGTAAAGAGAGCCCTATTTAGGCTTTCTTTATTGCAAGTTTAGTTTAATTAAGATTTTCTTTTCCCCTGCTATGTTAATAGCTTGCTAGACCCTGCAAGAGCCTCCTGTATGTGATTAAAGTTCAATTTAGAGATTGAGATACAATTATTTAAGGTAAATTACATCTGTTTGAAAGTGAAACCAGTTTTTTTTTTTCATGCAGGCTCTGTCAATCATAGCCAGGGGAGGTGTGGCTAGGGCTGCATAAACAGAAACAAAGTGATTTAACTCCTAAATGGCAGAGAATTGAGCAGTGAAATTGCAGGGGAATGATCTATACACTAAAAGTGCTTTATTTAGCTAAAGTAATTTAGGTGACTATAGTGTTCCTTTAACCCCTTAAGGACCAAACTTCTGGAATAAAATGGGATCATGACATGCCACACACGTCATGTGTCCTTAAGGGGTTAATACACTCAGTCTCCTTTAATGATTTGCATGTAAAACACTCATCGCCAGTACATGGAGGTGTTTGATATAGTGAGGGCAATCCTGAGGGAAAGTGTATTGGAAAATTGACCGGTAGTGTTACACATTCATCATAAGTATATTTGGTGATGTTAGATTTATAACAGTGAGTAGCAATCCTGAGGAAAAAGCAACACTAAAGGTGCAGATCGAGTGATTCGCGATCTGTAAAGCAAGAGGGAAGGCGGCCGTCGTGGATCTCGCGAGACGCGAGATCCAAGATGGCCTCTGTTCGCGCGCAAATGTCCGCAACGGTGAAAAAACACCCTGGCCTCCCTCCACCTGTCCCCACACAGTCCCAACCAGTGCCGGAAAATGAAATACAAGGAGAACAGGTCCGCGGAGCGGGTGCGGCACTGGCAGCCGTGATGCCAGCGGACCGAGCAAGGGAAACAAAACTTCTACAGGTAAAGCACCAGTATACCAGGGGACAGGGAGAAAACAGTCATGGATACAGTATAAGTCTAGGAGGGACAGGTATAGGAGAGCCAGGAGTATATTAGCAAGAAATATGAAAGGAAAAACGAATACAAATAGTCAGTAAACATGAGGTTACACAGAAGAGGTAAAATACTCTGACCTGTTGTAGGCTGGAGCAGCAAAGAAAGAGGAAGTGATGTCATAGACAGGGCCTTTTATGGGCATCTTAACTTTTTTCTGATTGGTTGTTATGTTTCTATGCTGCTGGAGTTTTCAGTAAAGAAAGATATGCAAATATGAAGCCTGTCATGTGGTAAAATTGCATAAAAGCAGATTGTGTGTAATTAAACTTCAGAGTTCTTCTTGACCCTCAACACGTAGTCTTGTCTTGTGATTGGAGTGGACAGCTATATTCACACTGGGGATTGCTATGCGCTGCATATTCCCTTGAGCTTTAATCACTTAGCTCTTTTGAGAGCTTGATCCTGTTACGCTCTCCTTGGAGGAGAGGTCTTTCCCACATGGTCCTGAATGCTGGAGGTTCATACAGGGTGGAAGGAAGATGGCGCGGCTCCAGTTAAGCTACGGCGGTTGTGGAGTCTGCGGTGGTTGTGGTGTCGTCTGCAGTGCTTGGAGTCCACAGGAAGTTCTAGGAGCATCCGCCACACAACGGTGATCCGTTACAGTCATGATTATGCATTATTGAACACACTTCTATATTATGCTTACTTCCTTTGCTTAAAGGCTGTTCTAGACATCCACTACTCTGGGAAACCATATTCCCTACTGCTATTTCTACATTTCCCCCTTTACATTCAGAGCATGACGTCTTGCTAGAGTCATCCAAATTCTGTGACAAAAACATTCCTCATATACCTTGCTAAATCCCTTAACATTCTTTTTTTTTAAATGTCACACAGGCTAAAACATAGCAGTTTATCCTGGGATTCATTGCGTATTTAGAAATTTAAATAATTACATAACCAACTCGAACCCCAGAGGTGACCGAGTTGGTAGCCGAGAGATGCAGGCCTGCATACCAGCCTGGGGCTGGAGGGACATTCTCACTCTCACCTGCACCGCAGAAGACCGCAGAGACCCACTGGTGAACTCCTACCACCCCCTGAGAGAGGGCATCGGATGAAAGGGACTTTACCCAGGGCCTCCTGAACTCATTGCAAAACGGACATTTCACAGCTTTGGTCCAGTCACGCAACACACATGAACCGTGGAACATACCGGGCAGCAGGACACTCAAGAGGTCCCCAGACCTCAATGAATAATCTCACACTGACTTAGCTTTTGCCTACTATTTTATATCTTAAATAATGTTACCTAGCCGCTTAATAGCAATGTTTTATTAAATTTACTTTAACAAACGTGTGACAATCCTGACAAGCAATTTTTTGTATTCGTAAACTTTTCGTGTTATCCTTGCATGCTAACTAAAAAAAAAAAAGTAAATACAAATACGAAAAGAGAAGTCCTGCGCTTAAGCAGCAAGGACTACAACACACATCAGCCCCAATATATAGTAAAAACCAAAGAAAAGAAAATGTTACTTGCGCTTTCTCCTTAATCCCTATGTATATTTAGACAAATGGAGGTCATTTAGTTGCTCCAATGGCCATTGGAGGGATGCCCGCCTGCCAACGTCAAGGCAGACCCCCCTAAGCGGGTCCTAACACTGACCCTTCAGCCTGCTTCCTTGAGCCTCCGGCAAAGACATCTCTAATGAGACAGAAAGGGGTATTTTTTATATACACCCCTTTACTTATTAACCCTTAATAGGGAACACATGGGATGGGTAGCAGCATTGTAACCAGGCTGTGTGATACAAAGTAAATACAAATACAAAAAGAGAAGTCCTGCGCTTAAGCAGCAAGGACTACAACACACATCAGCCCCAATATATAGTAAAAACCAAAGAAAAGAAAATGTTACTTGCGCTTTCTCCTTAATCCCTATGTATATTTATTAAAAAAAAAGTGTAGTAATATTGAGAGCCATAACTAGATAAGCTATATTGTAACTGTATTTTTTATTCTATGTCTCCACTAGTTTGTACACTAATCCATGCACTGCAAAAATAAAGAATAAAATAATAATAATAATAATAATTACATAAAAACACAAGCTTCAGTTTAGTCAGCTAGCTAACATTTAAAGTACATTGTAACAGAATGCATATTAGTGTCTAATTTTATCTCTGTGACATGGGAATGCACACTCTGTGAATGATCTGTGCTGCAAACAAGAAGCCAGACTTGAAAGCCGATACTAGTGATGACAGCAAAGGTGGGACAAACCCACTAAATCTGTCATTAAAGGAAATGGTAGTTCGGGGAATTATTTACTTTGTTGCTGCACTAAAACATAAACACCAACTGATCATACGTGGACAGATCGGTCGTTTAATTGTATAGAGACCAGAAAAAGTATGTGTAAACCTGCAATAGCATCGATATTAGTTCATTACTGACAGCCGAAGTCCTTTAAATTAACACAATAATTCTACAATTAAATACAAACTAGAAAACATTATTCTATAATGTTTTTCAGTGCTATTTTTATTTGTCTGAGTATGGTAAAGTACCTGGAGTTAATTTTGGGATATTATATTATTATTATTATTATTATTATTATTATTATTATTTTATTATTATTATTTTATTATTTATATAGAGCCATCAGATTCTGTACAATGGATGTAAAAGCAATTGTTGTATATAATAAAATATACATCAAATACAATATTAAAATGTAATCTAGGGCCCTCCTCATTTCAGCAGGGCCCTCAACATTCTCTGTTCCTATCCGTCCAACTCGTCTATTTTGCAAATATTGTCTGTTGGTCCACCTATTGTACAGCCTGCTGAATTTGTTGGTAGTTTAGAAGTAATACTAATAAAAGGTTATAACAAAGTGCAATTCAATTAATTGATATGTAGGAAATGTATATAGGATTGTTAATATTGCTAAATATTATTTTTTACACACACATATGAATTATTTATTTATTGGCACTGACAAGCATCCAAGATAGCCCTGCAGTTCAGGACACCAAAGAAAATGCCTCAGTCATTCAAGGTGCACAGTTTCACTGAGACATATTATTATTTGGGCAGATGTGAAGATTATCTGTGAACTTATCTGCCCGTGATCAAAGGAGTTGATGATATGCAACACATTCATGGGCTATGTCCCATCATCCTTTGTGCTACATGCAATCCATCATCCTCTCTGATCTGTTATTCTGCACCTTAAACACATAAAATTAATCAGTGCTGTTTAATAGCCAGGTGTTTTGCCTCTAGAAATTATCATCATGGCTAAACGATGAAGAATAAAAGATGTTCTCAATGTGGATATTTCTTTAATCATAGTCTCCAATCAGAAAGACAAAAATAATTTAAGTTAGTGTGCCTCAAAACAGGATAATAACGTGACCAGAGGGCCTGGGAACTTCTCATTCTTTCTTTCTTGTTCCCCACCTCAAAAATTCTTCATCAGGAAATCTTATTCTTTTTATCATATTTAGTTTACAATAGTCTTTCTTTATATTTACCGGAATGAACAAATTATATGAAATGGTAATTAAAAAAAAAAAAAAACTAGTCTGTAAATAATATTCCAGCTTCAATAATGACAATAAAGCCATATATATAAATAAAATATTCTCATGCCACAAAAATGATTTGGAGGTGGCACTCTGATTAGGCAAGTTAGGCGGCCTCCTAAGACCTTGCACTCACTAAGGGCCTTGCAACTGCCCAATTGAATAGTTTCCAAGGCCTGAGGCGTATCAGCAAAAGGGAGAGCAAATTTCATATGATGCTGTGGTGAGGAGGCGACACAGGGCAGGCCAGGCCGCTACCCTTCTCCTGGTGCCCTGCCGGCATCCAGGGCAATTAGGAGACCATCAGACGGTATAGCCTGGGGCATAACTCATAGTTTTGCAGCTGCCCCAGGGTCCACAAACTTTAGGGGCACATCAGATGGCCTATAAACGTAAGGCCATCAGATGGGCATCTCTTCCCAGCTGCCCGGTCAAGCACTGTGGCTGTTTATCTTTGCACTGGACCAGACCCCTGTGTTCTCTGAAACTGCGATGTTTTCAGCTGCAGGGTCAAAACTAGGGGGACTTGGCACCGAGACCACTTCATTGAGCTGATGTGGGCTGGGTGCCTATAGTGGTCCTTTAACCCCTTAAGGACACATGACATATGTGACATGTCATTATTCCCTTTTATTCCAGAAGTTTGGTCCTTAAGGGGTTAAGCTTATACTTGATGCTTACATTTAAATACTATAAATATTTTTTTTAGTAGTTCTAAAAGTGTATCAGGGTAATTTCACAAATAGAGGGTTTTGCAATCACTGAGGATTTTTAAACTTCTATCTTGACTCCCAAAGATCCCAGATCCAGCAAAACCAAATTATTTAATTTTTTTTTACATTTTACTGTACTGTTTTTTCTCAAGACATTTAGAC
The DNA here is from genome assembly GCF_036172605.1 of Pelobates fuscus. NCBI lineage: Eukaryota > Metazoa > Chordata > Amphibia > Anura > Pelobatidae > Pelobates > Pelobates fuscus. Next base: position 49,854,812 of record NC_086328.1, read on the forward strand.
AAAGTTTGAACTAAGAAGCAATAACAAGTAGACATGCAAACAAATATCCAAGACACAAAAAGCACCATAGAAGATGGGCATTGAGGATCACACAGGACCCAACATATGGAACATAATTAGTTGTGTTTATATACTGAATATGTAACAACAAAAACAAAAACAAAAAAAATAATTAGAAAAGAAAAAAGATAAACTGTGATAGGATTAAGGAGGCAGCCGTTCAGAAAGAGGGTGAGCATTTTAGCCATAAAAATGAATTTCATAAAGTCTGACTGTACGGCTTGGGTAACATGAACACTTCTAAGAACCATGTAGGTTTGTGGAAATATAATTGCATTAAGCATGTGGTAGGGACAGGGGGGAGTGAAAAAAAACATTTGGGGTGGAAACAATATATGCACAAATGTGTGTAAGACAAAGCAACTATCAACTGGAAGATTATAGAATTTACTTTCAGACGATTGGGTTGGTTTGTAACTTATTTGTGAGGGGAGATCTGGCAATTTAAATATCCTCTCCTATCATTATTTTCCATTTACATTGACACTTCTGGGTTTCCCCAGCTTCAGTGATGTAACCTTTCACTTGCATGCTGATGTCTCCAGCATCCCTATGACCATCCGACAAGACCCTACAGAATATGTAACTAGCCTTGGCAGCATGCTGCAAGGAGAATCACTGAAACATATGGAGGAATGGTGATCCCCACTGCAGCAAAATAAGTGCAAATTAAGTTGAAATAACTGAATTAGCTTTTTGTGAATAGTCAAATGCATTAAAACAGCCTAATTGTGGCAACCGAAATCCATTAGGTTGCTGTTCAGTTGCCATTCGGCATTTAGTGAATAGGCCCCTTAGTAAATTCATAATTACACCTTACCGTTAAAATTGTGTCTAATAATGCCACATAAAGTAAAGTCACATCAATATGACAGTTTGCATTTAGGGCTTGAAAACAAATAAGATGTAAAACAGTGTGGATCTAATGAAACAATAGTCAATGACAGGCATGAATGTTAGTAACATGCAATGCTGCATTACCCTTCAGCTGGGTAAGAAGCAGTATATTGCTCTATAATTTGCTGCCACTCTCCCCATTTCCCCTCCCCAAGATGAAATGCTGTTAATAGAGGCAAAACTCTGATTACTTAATGGTTTTCGAGACAGCCGTGGCCTAGAAAATTAAATTTCACATCTGCTTTTATGGCGCTAATCTCTCTTCTCACATCCCGCCTGTTATGATGTGTGCGCCAGAGATAATGTTTAAACTGACTAAGGCAAAGTAAACCAGACAAGTCTGTTATTGGCTTTATAATTACATAATTAACTTTTTGTCTCTAATCGTTATGGAGGTAATGGTGCTGTTAAAATGGGCTTTTGGCGTGCAGAAAGTAAATCAAAAATCAATAATCCATAGAATGCCATTAAGGGCTGTAACAGCTCTTATGTTGTGATTCACTCAAGTTTTTCTGTACGGCAAATGAAATTCATTAGTGCAGAGATTACTGTCTGAGGAGTTGACTTTCAGCTGATAGCAAAGATCAGAAAAAATTGTCACCGGCATAGGGGAGGGAAAATGCACCAATGTTGCCATAAATTATGCGCTGCTTGTAACTCTGTTATTACATTGTAATTGACCTCTCTGCAATTAATTCTATTTTCCATGAACCCTCTTTTATTCCTAATTTACATTACGATCGTATATGCCTGAAAAATGACAGTGTAAAAAAGATAAATGCGCTAATTACATGTCTGCTTATCTCAAGCTCCCTGATGCCAACACCTTTGGTCCATCCTCCCTCTCTATGTAAGTGTGTCACTTATTTCACTCTGACATGTCTAATGTATTTGTAAACTGTTCCATAAATACAAGAGCTGCACACAGCTATCTAGGACTCTGGCAGAGGCTTTCAATGCTGTGGGTTTTCTTCTACAATGAATTTGCAATTGACAAGAAATAAATAAAATAATGTTCCAAGCCAAATGACTTTGCTGTCATGATGGAATTAAGTTCTTGACCCTGCATCTGATGTATGCGTACATTTCTACATATTTTCCCATTCAATTTAATACAGCACAAGCACAGATTAAATAATTAATTTTTATTTATGTTCTTAGATGGCATGCACTTTTCTATATAGAACGCATTCATATTATGGGGTTATCATGGATCAGCGTTTTCTTCTTTTGTAAAATGTAGGTAAATCATAACTTTATTCACTTCCCAAAACATTATTCAGTTCTCTCCTATACAAGATATTCTATTTAATAATAATATCATTAATAATAATTTATACCGGGTTTTTTCCCCAGTGAATAACAGTGTGTTATTGAGTATTTTCATTATAGAAAGAGATTGGTTTTCGAGTTTCTATAGTTACATTGTAAGATTGGCTGAAAAAGGCTCAAGTCCATCAACTCCAATTTTTTTTTTTCTTTTTAAATATTTCCTCTTAAAGAATCATCATAATGAAAAGTCCACTAAGAGCTACTGGATAAAGTTCTGGGGGAATACGTTCTACAGAGTTGGAACAACTTGAATTAAAAAAAGCTTAAATATAAGGATGAGTATTATGTGACTAGACTAGAGCATGACTAGTTCCTTACCAGGTTGCATCATCTGCAGACAGTGACGTCCTTTTCCTTGGAAGCCCCACTATTCCACATGCTGACATCTTTTCATCTTTTGAAGGATTTATTTAGTCTATGTATTTGTGTTTTTCATTACACTTAACATGGAATCTCACACTAATTAATAGAAGTTGTATTTTAATTGATCATTTACTTTATTGCTTAGTTACCTTCTCTTCAGTTTGCTTTGCTATTGGATTGGTTTCACTTAGCACATAGTTAAATACATGTGTATATCATTAGCTTACACATTGTATTTTTGTTACATAAACTAGTGCAAACTTGCCCACTGCAGACAACATTGGAGATCAAATGGTTACACGTAGGTTATTCCAGCAGCCAGTACTGGCAGTCTCTGCAATCATCCAGTTAAGACAAATTTGAATCTGCTAAGTTTGATGGCCTTCTCACCACTGTATTCTTTTAAGTAGTCAGTTAAAATACAGTGTCAAAAGGCAAAGAGTTCAAGGTGGATTAGGACTGAAAGGTAACCTTGTCTTTTACTATTATCCAGTCATTTGGTATGTAAACCAGTGGCCAGTCTATCTCCTGAATATTGGAAAATGGATCACACATGTTTTTGTTCTCAACTAGGTTTGCAACAACTGATTTAAAGATCTTTATTATTATTATTATTATTATTATTATTATTATTATTTTATTATTTATATAGCGCCAACAAATTCTGCAGCGCTTTACAGTGGGTGGACGAACAAACATGTAGTTGTAACCAGACAAGTTGTACACACAGGAACAGAGGGGTTGAGGGCCCTGCTCATTGAGCTTACATGCTAGAGGGAGTGGGGTAAAATGACACAAAAAGTAAAGATAGTATTAGACTGTGGGTAGTCAACCTGGTCCCTACCACCCACTAGTGGGCGGTTTGGGATTTCAGGTGGGCGGTGGTGGGTTCTGCAAAGGCCGTGGACCAAGGCCAGCAGGGGAGTTCCCTTACACACAGCACCCTTCACACACACACTGCCACCCACCCACACACACACTGCCCCCTTCACACATGCACAAACCGATCCCCCCTCACATACACACATAGCACCCCTCACATACACACACAGCACCCTTCACACACACACACTGCACCTCTCACACACACACACATGCAGCACCCTTTACACACGCGCAGCACCCCTCTCACATGCGCAGCACCCCTCACACACACGCAGCACCCCTCACACACACGCAGCACCCCTCACACACACTCTGCACCTTTCGCACACAATGCCCCCTCACACTCACTGCACATCTATCACACACACAAACTACACCCCTCACACACAAACATCATCTCACAGACACACATAAAAAATTAATAGAAAATAGAAAAAAGTAAAAAAAAAATATAGATAAATGAAAGTAATTTTTTTAAACAACCCTCCTTTCTAAAAAAAAAAAAAAAAAAAAAAAAAAATTCCGCTTGCACTATAAAATTAGTTACTGTGGCATTGGTGGGCGGTAAGGAAATGTTACCATCAACAAAGATACAAAAGTGGGTGGTAGGTATTAAAAGGTTAACTACCCCTGTATTAGGCTAATGACAGTTGCAAGAGAGGAATCAGTTGGGAGCTATTAACAGTTTAATTAATACGCTTTTATGAAGAAGTGGGTTTTTAATGATTTTTTGAAGGAGTGGAGACTGGATGAGCATCTAACGGAGGAAGGAAGTAAGTTCCACAGGAACGGTGTAGCCCTCGAGAAGTCTTGAAGGCGAGCATCAGAGGTGGGGGTACGGACAGAAGATAGACGTAAGTCTTCAGCAAAACATAATGGCCTAGACGGGAGGATAGATAGGTGGATAGAGAGGTGGGAGCAGCAATATGTAGAGACTTGAACGCAAGAACCAGAATTTTAAATTGAACCCTATATCTTACAGGAAGCCAGTGCAGTAACTGACAGGAGGGTGAGGCGTGGGAGGTGCAGGCGGACAGGAAGATGAGCCTCGCCGCCGCATTCCTTATCGACTGTAACGGCGCAGGTTGGGAGCACATAAGACCACTGAGAAGTGGTTTACAGTAGTCAAGGCGAGAAAGGACAGTGGAATGGACCAGCACCTTAGTCGCATCTGGCGTTAAGAAGGGTCGGATGCGCACAATGTTTTTGAGATGGAAGCTACAGGATTTGGCAATAGACTGAACATGAGGTGTAAAGGAGAGGTCGGAGTCAAAGAGAACACCTAGGCAGTGAGCCTGCATTGTGAAGCTAAAGGTAGCATTGTTGACTTGGAGGGAGACAGACACAGGAGTAGCAACACTTGAGGGAGGAAAGACCAGAATTTCAGTTTTGGTCAAGTTAAGTTTAAGGAAGTTCCATCTAGTGAGAAATAGCAGAGAGGCAGTCAGAGACACTAGTCAAGAGGGACGGAGAGAGATCAGGGGAGAACAGATAGATTTGTGTGTCATCCGCATAGAAATGATATTGGAAGCCAAAGGAGCTAGTGAGTTTACCAAGGGAGGCAGTATAGATAGAGAACAGTAGGGGACCAATGACTGAACCTTGGGGGACACCAACAGAGAGGAGTTGGGGAGAAGAAGCAGAGCCAGAGAAAGAAACACTGAAAGAGCGCTGGGAGAGGTAGGAGGAGCACCAGGAGAGAGCAATATCTTGTAGACCGATATTGCAGAGGATGAGAAGAAGCTGTTGATGATCAACAGTGTCAAAAGCCGCAGAAAGATCAAGGAGAATTAGGATAGAGTAGTGACCACAAGATTTTGCAGTGAGTAGATCATTGGATACATTGGTCAGTACCGTTTCCACAGAGTGCTTAGCGTGGAAACCAGACTGAAGCAGGTCTAGCAGAGTTGGACTTGTGAAAGTCTGTCAATCTCGCATACACAACTCTTTCAAGGATCTTGGACGCAAAAGGCAGTAGCGAGATAGGACGGTAGTTGGATGGGGAGTTAGGGTCAAAGTTGGGCTTCTTTAGAATTAGGGTTATAGTTGCATTATTGAAGGGCGGGAAATATGCCAGAGGAGAGAGATTGAGAATTTTAGTGAGAGGTAGAGAAAGAGAAGAAGACAGAGTACGGATGAGATGCGAGGGAATTGGATCTAGGGAGCAGATGGTGGGGCGGGAGGACTGGAGCAGAGCAGAAATCTCTTCCTCTGTAGTGGGTGCAAATGAACATAGAACAGCAGAGGGAGTGAGGTTAGGAGAAGTATTGTAAGGGGAAGAAGAAAGATGAGAAATGTCTTCCCTGACTGTAGAGATATTGTCAGTGAAGTGAGTTGCATTTTGACATTTGACATTTTTGGAGGTTTTGAGTCAGCTTGGTGTGGGGGTCGCTTGCTGCATTTAAATGTAGGAGGTGCCATGATGTCTAGTTGAGAGAAGAGGGTGGAATTGTAGAAGGAAGTTGCAGAGCTAGGACAGGTGAGGTTTGAGATAGGTAAAAGGAGAGTTTGGAGATTAGTGGAGAAATGATCTAGGTCAAGACATTGGAGGTTTCTGTGACATTGATGTTCAGACGGTGGTGTCAATTGGGTCTTGGGTATGCCAATGTCAAAAGTCAGCAGATGGTGGTCAGATAGAGGAAAATTAATATTGGAGAGATTAGAGGTGGTACAGATATTATCGAAGGCGAGGTCAAGAGTGTTTCCCGCTGTATGGGTTGCTAAATTGGACCATTGCGTGAGGCCAAAGGAGGAGATTACAGAGAGCAGACAAGAGGCATCAGTGCAGTTGGGGTTGTTGATTGGGATATGGAAATCCCCAAGTATACGGGAAGGAGTGCTAGATAAGAGGAAATGGGGAAGCCAGGAAGAAAAGTGTTCAATGAATAGCCTAGGATGACCGGGGGGCGGTAGATGATAGCAATTTTCAAAGGAGTGGGTTTAAATAGGCGGACAATGTGAACTTCAAAAGAAGAAAAGGATAGGGCAGGGGCAGTTATGATTGGTTGAAAGGTACATTGATGGGAGAGAAGGCTGCCTACACAACCTCCTTTACAGTTGATTCTGGGAGTGTCAGAGAATTGTAGACCACCAAAACATAAAGAGGCAGGAGTAGTGCTATTAGAAGGGGTCAGCCAGGTCTCTGTAAGAGCAAGTAGTGTGAGTGAGTTTGAGATGAAAAAGTTGTGTATGGCTGTTGATTTTAAATTACCGCAGACGGAGCAGGCGTTCCAGAGTGCACACTGAATGTTGGTAAGTGAGGTAAAGGGCAGGGTATTGTGATGAGGTTTCTGGGTTTTCTGACTTTCTTACAGCAGTATTGGGGCTTGATAGTTTTGAAATCAGGCTGTTGAATAAAGATATGTAAGGGGCAGTGAGGGGGGGGGATATGTATCTACGCACAGAGATGAAGGGAATGGTTATTCAAATAAAAACAAACATATCAATAAAAGAAGGGAGGGTCAGAGGTCAGTCGGAAATCAGAGGGGAAATAGAGGAATGCATATAGGTGAATAAAACAATTACATACAGCGCTAGCAAAACTACACTTTAGCATGACAGACAAGATATAAAGGCAAGAAAATATACAATGCACACAAGATATATAAAATAAAATAAATGTACAGGGTGGTTAAATTAAATATAAATGATGCTGCGCAGGATTAGTGTGATCTTCCAGAAGGCTACCTTGCCTATTGCAGACGATCAGCTGATCGAGCACAGACTTTCTTACAGCAATATTTGGGCTTGATAGTTTTGAAATCAGGCTTGCTTATTGCAGACGATCAGATGATGGAGCACATACTTTCTTACAGCAGTATTGAAAAGGGATGATTGAAACTGGTATGTAGCTGTAGTATCTGGGTTCAGAGAAGGCTTTTTAGGAGAGATCTGAGAACAAGGTGCTTAAACATATATATATATATATATATATATATATATATATATATATATATATATATATATATATATATATATATATATATATATTTATATATATATATTTATACCCTTTTGAAGTATTAGTGGGTCTGTGTCGAGTTTTATTTACATTATGTCATAGTTTTCACTAATTTAAGCTTATCCCTTGTTCAAGCATTTTGTCAGCATTAAAAGGAGCAAATTATTTACGCTAAAATTGGAGGGGGAAAAAAATGTTCAGTTTGTACATTATATCTACAACTGATGCAGTTAGTGCTGTTTTTCCACTTTTGTAGATCATTTTCTTTTCTTAAGCTTTTTAATACATGTAATGGACTGGGTTTATCATGCCCTGCAGTACCTGTGTTACATTTCTGGTTTGAAAACAGGTCTTTTGAAATCAGCCAATTCTTCATATGTGTTATTCAAATATCCATAGACAACAAAATTGCAGCCTAGTTGCAATTGAATTGGGATCATTTGGTTATTCCAAATTCCCTGATACAGACCAGAGAAATTGCACTTAAACTGTAAGCCCCCTATACCTAAGCCACTGTAATGCTATCCTAAGAGTACCCTAACATTCCAATGGTGACCCAACCTCAAATCCTGCTACCAAACATGACTCTTACATTAGAAGCATGTTTTTTCTTTTCATTTAGCAGGGAAATTCAGGTAAAATTCAAAAGGAATTTGGATAGAAATTGATTAGAAGTTAGTTGAGCTAATTTAAAATTAAAGGAACACTATAGTCACCTAAAGTACTTTAGCTAAATAAAACAGTTTTAGTGTATAGATCATTCCCTTGCAATTTCACTGCTCAATTCACTGTCATTTAGGAGTTAAATCACTTTGTTTCTGTTTATGCAGCCCTAGCCACACCTCCCCTGGCTATGATTGACAGAGCTTGCATAAAAAAAAAACTGGTTTCACTTTCAAACAGATGTAATTTACCTTAAATAATTGTATCTCAATCTCTAAATTGAACTTTAATCACATACACGAGGCTCTTGCAGGGTCTAGCACGCTATTAACATAGCCAATCTTAATTAAACAGAACTTGCAGTAAAGAAAGCCTAAATAGGGCTCTCTTTACAGGAAGTGTTTATGGAAGGCTGTGCAAGTCACATGCAGGGAGGTGTGACTAGGGTTCATAAACTAAGGGATTTAACTCCGAAATGGCAGAGGATTGAGCAGTGAGGCTGCAGGGGCATGTTCTATACACCAAAACTGCTTCATTAAGCTAAAGTTGTTCAGGTGACTATAGTGTCCATTTAAGCCCACTACAGCAATTCATTTGAAAATAGCAGGGATCAATTTGACTCAATTTTGTTATCAATTTTATCACCTAGATGCAGGAAAATTGAGCGGAATGCAACCAGCCAAAGTTACTTGGTGTTTAGTGAATAGAGCTCCTGCTCTTTCCTGGTACCAATCTCCCATATTATAGAATGTGAACACCAACTATAAGTAGACAAAATGTATGCTACATTATAAAATAGCACAGTCTTAACATGATAAGGTATGTGCATTTTAAGTAAACTATATGCTTGTGCCGAGTATCTATTCAATCCTTTTGCTCTAGTAGTTGGCCCTACTTGCTATATTTCCAGGGAAGGAGTTAAACAATAAATGTTTTAGATGTCTATATAAATCATCTCTCATTTTCTGCTTAATCTTTGCTGAAACCAGCATCACTGCTTCAATCCAGCAGATGCCCTTTCATTTAGAGAAGGTGGAAAAGGGGTTCTCTTGAGCTTTATATTTTTATTGACTCATACACAGACTCTGCCTGTGGCATATACAGCATAAACTGCTTAACCTCTTCACTACCAAGTGGCTTGCAACAAAAAACAAAACAAAAAAAACAGAATCCAAGTATGTTGGGTGACCTGGAAAGTAATATTTAAATTTATTTTTTAGTTTAAGAATTCATAGATAGTATATTATTTAATGGATACAAAAACAAAATTTGGGTTGGACAGAAAACTTAAAAATAATAATAATGTTACAAGTAAGTAAACAGTGTTTACAAATAAGTAAACAGACTTTTTATCCCATATGCACTCAGTTCTCAGTGGCGCGTGCGCGCACACACACACACACCCACATATATTTATATGTTGCCACATTACCCTAACATTACCCATACTATAACACCCTCACATTGCAGCTATGTTACAATTCTATGCTGCTATTGTTGAATACAAGTGTGTGTATTGCAGTAAATATCCTTGTGCGTCTGTGAATGTATATGTGTATATGTGTGTATGTGTGTCTCTGTGTATCTCTACGTCTTTGAGCATGTGTATATCTGTGTCTATTTGTGGGGGGGGGCTGCTTGCAGTGCATCATGTGTATGTGGCTGATTGTGTTCTCAATGTGTGTGGTGTTTATGGAGGGGCCATGTTGTGTGAGTGAAGGGTGACTCTGTGCGTATGATGGTTACTATCTGTGGATGGGAGAATGTCTGTGTATGAGGGTGACCTTGTGTGTGCAGGAGAGTCAGTGCAATATGGTGACTGTGACAGGGTGACTGATGTGAGGGGTGAGTATAATAGGGTGATGTGTGTGGTGGGATGAGTGTGACAGGTGATTGTGGCAATGTGACTGTGACAGGGTGACTAAGTGTGAGTTTGGGGAGGTAAGTGTGACAAAGTGACTGTGTGTGAAGGGGTGACGTGACAGGGTGAGTTGGGGGGTAGATTGTCTGTGGGGAGGCACTATTCTTTTGTCCAGCTTCCAAACATATTTTATTATATTTTTTTATTAACTTTCTTCCGATCTTTTTTGCAGTGACAAAAGCTCTAATTTTGATTCCCTGGGGGTCCAGCGGTTTCCCTGCTTGTCTCATGGGTTGCCACTTCTGGCTCAGTGTAGACCCCTGTGAATCCTCCCTTCTGGTCTCTGACTGAGAGGTGAGCATCTGGAGAGCTTCTTCAATCTGGAGGTGCAGCCTGCACTGACAGTGAATGCAGGACTGTGCGAGAAGATGTATAGATATCTCCACCGGTCTATGCAGCTGTGGCTATAATTGTAGCACTGGCTCCACTGCCTGGGCAGCAATTGCAAATTAAATTGCTATATACACATTTCCTTTGCAATCGTTAAAACATTGCTTCATACTCTGGCAATCGTGATTGGCAGCCTGAGGGTGTTAAGTGGCTACATCCTACTGCCTGAGAGTCAAGAACTTTGTAGAACCTAATTGGTGAACAAGCATAAGGATTTTTTTTGAGTTTTTTTTATCTGCTGATATTTTAATATATGTTATTGCTGTGTTTGTTTAGCATAATATTTTTTAAACCAAATAGGTCCTTTGCGTTGAACTAAAATTAAATAGTAGTGAATTCAAAACTGTATGGCAAATTAATAAAATAAAAAAAACGAACAAAATGACATTTTGGGAAAAAAATCTATAACATGGTTGTAGTCATAGCTTGTCTTGCCTTATTTCCCTTCTGTTTTTCCAATCTTATCTGTCATCTACCTTTTAATCTATTTTCTTGATGTGTACTTTCTCTCTTTTCTCTGTTTCTTCTGTACCTTTAGGTTGTATGGCTTTGATTAAGTTGCATGTTGCTTTAATTGCAATATATCCCATTGCAATATATTTCCGATAATGGCTAACTTACACCTTAGGCATATTATTATTCATTATACTGATTTGTGTAAGAAATGCAAAAACTGAACGGACATAAACAACAGAGTAATTCTTTGTCCTTTTTATATGACATTTCCATGCCCCTGGTCAGCAACGCATACCTTTTGGAAAATGTCCCTCAATGTTAAAGAAAGACATGTGTTCTGCAAACAGCCATTTCCTACAAGTTTGATGAACCTATTACACTGCTACTAATTAAGTGTTGGCATCTGTAACAGACTAGAGCAACTGTCAGTGGCTTTGATGGATGAGGGCTTGGATGTATCAGATAAGATTGTGTCCTAGTCTTTGTGACAACACTAATTCCTCAAGGACACCTGCAGCACTTACTGAAACATTGTTCGTTTATCTAAAGAGTTTATCTAAAGGGGTTAAATAGGTTCATGGCTTTTTTTCTGCTTTTACAGTGTTGAAGAAGATACATCTATACTCACTGGAAGATATATTTATAACTCATTGTATGTGTATATATATTCAGATAGAAGTTTTACATATTGCCAGGTAAAGGCTGAAAATTGCCCCAGAGGCCACTCGTATAGATAGAATTGTAGACTGCTGCCTTGCAACACAATTCTAAGAATTCTACATAATCTACATTGTGTAACTATATTATTTTACTTTACTATCATTGTAAAGTAGTTCTTGCAGTATTAATATTACCCATTTATTTTAAATTAAAAGTATACCATCTAAGCAACATTTACAGTACCTTTAGTCCCCTGACACTGTCCCTTCATTTGATATCAAACAGTATAAGAATAGTTTGACGCAAGCTGATGGTGTTCCTGGCACTTGGGTATCTCCCCATCTTGGCCACATCGATAAAGCACAATTAATTATTCTGTATTACTAATATCAATTTAATCCAAACTGAATAATGCTGATTGACTGAGAGTGCTGTGAGCATGCTAGAACATCAAGGAGTCACAGACAGTCAGTGGTAAACAAAACATGGTTATTATTATTATTGGTATTTAGATAGCGCCAGCTTATTCCGCAGCGCTTTACAAGAAAAGGTGAATTCACCAAATGAGACGACAACAAAATGTAACAGACACAATAGGTAGTTGTGGACCCTGCTCAAACGAGCTTACAGTCTACATGAGGCGGGGTATAAAAATACAATAGGAAGGGTATTGAGAGAGACATGGTTAATTCAAAGTGTTAATTTTACAGGGTAGAAAGGAGTTTGGTGGGAAAATGCACTGCTTTGGACTCAAATTTGACTGCTTGCTTGGTCAAATGTAGACTTCGTCTATTTATGCTGTTACTATAAATCTTACATATTAATTCTGCAGATCTGTGTATTTTTTTTTTAAGCATTTTTCTTATAATGAATTGCATATTATAAAGAAATATACACCCTTACATGAAAATGAAAGGCAGATGAACAGATGTTATTGTGATAGTAAATTCACCTTAAAAGTAAGCATTGCAGATGCATATCATTACTAAGAGTACTATTAGTATCAATGTTACTTGCTTCCTTTTAGTCCGTAAGTGTCATGTTCGACACCCACATGTGGTGGTACAGGTGAATACAAGCAAACAAGAACAACAATATTCATAAGATGTGAACAGAAAAAAACAAACATATATATAACCCTTGTATCACAACTCAACTTTTAATTCTATATGCCATCTTGCTCAACATGCTTTAGACTTGAGAAAGGGAGGGTCTCCCAAAAGCTTGTCATTAAAAAATCCAATAAAAAATGTACTACAAGATACAAATTGTATATGTTTTTTACACACACACACGTGTGTGTGTGTGTTTGTTTTTTTCTATATATAGCAATAACTGATATATATTTGTGTTACAAATTATTTTAGCTGCCTGTCAGGTAGAAACAATTTAACACATTCATGATAGAACTGTAATGATATAAGATTATTTGTCTAACTCTTCATCATGAAGGGGAAAAAGATTAGTCTGAAGAGACTATAACATAATATTACAACTAGTGATCAAAATGTATTGCAAAACAACAAACATATAGCACATAAATTGAAAAAAAAATAATTTATAAAAAAAATATTTTTTTTCTTATTATAAGATTATAACAATATAATAATTTATTATGTAACAACGAAAACTTGCTGTGTATTCGTCATCTTTATAAGGTGAGGGTTAAGATGTGTCAAATAGCACTGATAACACTTTTAAAGTCGAGGAGCAGATTCAAGAGACACAGAAAGGGGAGGGAGAGTCTTAGAAGCAGGGTTTGTGACAATATCAATAATTTGTTGGTGCTAAAAGCTTAGAGACAATTCTTGCTGGAGGGACTGCTGGGAGTTCTATGGACTGTCAGGTTGGCTGGAATGATATGGCAGGTGACAAGGACATATTAATGCTACACAGACCCTGAGAACTGAGCTCTAAAGACAAATGACAGTCTGGAAAAACATGACCCTTACACTGCCACCAGCGTGTTGAATAACTGAAAATACATGCTGCATATTTCTTTTTTCCCCGCACATGCATAAAATATTATATACATACTCTATAACATTTTGCCTAAAAAAAATTAAATACAGCGATATTGTGTCTAATTTCAAGCATGTCTTGAGAAATTGATATAATTATTACATAGGTTTATCACACTTTGCTCAGTAAGAGGCTCAGATTGGACTAGAACCTGTATCTTTAAATGTCTGGACATTTTTAAAAACAAATGTTGCATGAACCCCTTAAGGACTGAGCCAATTGTACAAGTTGTGATCAAAGCAAAGCGTTAACAAAACCTTGAATTTGCACTTTATGTCTGTTCAGGTGTAATTCATCTCTTTCATATTATGTGCACCCACCCCAATCATATATAATTTTGTTTAGGAGAAACCTGGCTTTCGTGTCACATCAAATATTTGTATATTAAACATAATTTAATATGAATAAAATGTAGAAAAATTTGAGAAATTAAGACATTTTTGAATTCGTTTTGTTTTGCATGGCATTTTAACTGTGAAAATTTTAACTGAATTTCACAATACTGTTAGCTGTTACTGCAATAAAGTACACATATATGTATTCAGTGATGTCTCATGGGTAAAACAGTACCCCCCAATGTACAGGTTTTATGATATTTTGGAAAGTTACAGGGTGAAATATATATACATTACATTACATTTTTCAGTTTATACATATTGAAATTTGCCAGACTGGTCATGTTGCCTTTGATAGTGGCCCACCAAATAGTAGCCCAGGAATAAAAATTACCCCTATGATGGCATACCATTTGCAAAAGTAGACAAACCAAGGTATTACAAATGGGGTATGTCCAGTCTTTTCTAGTAGCCACTTTGTCACAAACACTGGCCAAAGTTAGCGTTCATATTTGTTTGTGTGAGAAAAATTCAAAAAACTAAATTGAACGCTAATTTTGGCCAGTGACTACTAAGTGTCTAAGTGCCTACTAAAAAAGACTGGACATACCCATTTGCAATACCTTGGGTTGTCTACCTTTGCAAATGGAATGCCATCATTGGGGTAATTCTCATTCCTGGACCATCCGATCTCAAAGGCAACATAACCAACCGGGCAAATTTCAATATGAGAAAAAGGAAATTCAAGCCTTATATTTGACTCAGTAACTTTTAAAAACACCATGAAACCTGTACATGGGGGGTACTGTTATACTCGGGGGACTTCACCGAACACAAATATTAGTGTTTCAAAATAGTATCACAACAATTATATCGTAAGTGAAAGTACCATTTGTGTGTGAAAATTGCAACAAAAATTCAATTTTACTGAATATATCATCGTTGTGATATGCTTTACTGTGTTTAAACGCTAATATTTGTGTTCAGCGAAGTCTCCCGAGTAAACTAGTACCCCCATGTACAGGTTTTATGGTGTCCTAGAAAGTTACAGGGTTAAATATAGGGCTTGCGAGCCACATCCTCAGATTGTAATTAATAAAATTACTTGATTATGTAAAAATATTATATAAACAACTATTAAGAAATGAAATATATATGTATATACATGTATATTTTACATGTGTGTTTTAAAATTTGTATCTTGTATTTGTATATCTTTTTTATTGGACTAACAGGAATTTTTAATGACAAGCTTTCGGGAGAACCTCCCTTTCTCAGGTCTGAAGTATTTCTGAGCAAGACGACACATAGAATTCAAAGAATTCTATGTGTCGTCTTGCTCAGAAATGCTTCAGACTTAACATTTTGGAGTCTAATTGTGGTAAGTCTCCATTCGTTTACACATCCATATCCTGTAAATGTTGACCATTCGGCTTAGTAATATTGCTCAAGCTCTGTTAGGTTTGATGTAGACCTATAGTTCCTCACATATTCCCAGTCGAACTGAGGCCTGGACCGTTTGACTGTGCAATTCAGAAACATTCAGGTTCTTGACTAAAACTGCTGTCAGGACCCGCGCGTCAATTAGGCGATTTAGGCAGTCGCCTAGGGCGCACCGGCCCGGGGACGCAAGATTTGAGTGACCCGACAGGAGGTAAGCGCACAGCCCTCCCTCCTGCCAGTCACTCAGTGTAGTGTTGCCGGGTGGTGCGGACCATGGAACAGAAGCATCTATTTCCTGTACCCGGCTGGACTGACAGGAAGTGCTCACTGAGAAAGGGGAAGGAGAAGGGGAGAGCACTAAGGGACAGGGGGCAGGGGAGAGCACTAAGGGACAGGTGGGGAAGGGAGAGCACTAAGTGATGGGAGAGCACTAAGGGATGGTAGAGCACTAAAGAATAGGAGGGGATAAGAGAACACAAACGGATATGAGGGGATGAGAGAGCACTAAGGAACAGAAGGGGATGAGAGAACACTAAGGGACAGGAGGGGAGGGGAGATTTCTAAGGTACAGGGGGAGAAGAGGATATTAAACCACTAAGGGACTGGGGGAGTGAAAGAGATCATTAAGGTTCTCACACACAGACACACCAAAACATACAATGCATCCTATACTCACACAGAAACACACCATGCTTCCCTTACACACACATAAACACACAATGCATCCCTTACACACATACACACAATGCATTCCTTACACACATACACACAATGCATCCCTTACACATACACAATGCATCATACACACACAATGCAACCCTTGCACACATGCACAGAAGCACACAATGCCTCCCTTACATACAAAAACACACAATGCATCCCTTATGCACACACACACAAACACACACTGCTTTCTTACACACACACAGAAACACAATGCATCTCTTACACACACTCAATGCACCCCTTACAGTCACACACACTGCATTATATTACATACATACACAGAAATATACACCTTGCATCCTTTACACATACAAACACAGATTCACACAATGCATCCCTTACGAACACACACAACACACAATGCATTTCTTACACATAAACACACACTGCATCCCACTACATTCCATAACAACACATGCACATTATATACTCTGCAATAACACATAACACATCGCCTACACACATACATTCCACTCCCTGTAAGCGAACTCATGGGTGGGCCTTGAATGCATAAGGATTATGGGCAGGCATATTCACAGTCAGGCCCTGTAAGTGGCCCAAAAAATTGAGCTGTTCCTGTTCATTGATATTTTTGAACAATGCCTCCAGAGAGCCTGTTTTAACACCAGACCAGTGGAGCCAGACTGCAGCCTGTGCCCATCATCATCCTCTTATCCTCATCTAGTGGTACGTAGGCAATCCAGTATATTATTATTGGCACTAAGCTCTAATTTACCTCACATTAAAGGGACACTATAGTCACCAGAACCACTACAGCTTAATGTAGTGGTTCAGGTGTTTACATTAAAAAGTCTGCAGTGACAGGCTATAAACAGTGCTGCACACAGTGTCAGAAAAAAACACTGTGTGCAGCACTGGCATTGGCTCATATGGCAGATCATATGGGTGGTGCATTGTGATGTCACATGGTGGGAATTTTTGTTTGTCTGTGGTGGCAAATATCCTTGCACCAGCCCTGCCTGCTGGTAACCCTCTGCTCCAGCACCAAATGTACTATCCACATTATCCACTGAGTTTTCAATTAGCCAATGAAAACCATTCCCAAAAGATGAAGCTAATACTCGAAATAGTCTTCTAACTGAGAGGAGCATTTTTGATTTTACACTACATATAGCAATGCTTTCAGTTGTTTTCATATCTATTTGTTTTTTAAGGAGCCTTTCAATAATTGGTGTATTAGTGTTTGAGATCATGTGACAATTTAATTGCAGACAGGTGTACATTATTGGAATAATGATGTGACTTCTAAAGAACATGGTTGCATCAGAGTTTATTTAGGAGTTTCGTAGGGCTGGGAGTGAAGATTTATGCAACAGACAATGCACCTTTAATGTGCACTACATGCACACTTAATTTATTATTAACTTTAAAGGCATAATATTGCAAGATTTGACTGACATCACAATATCTGATAGCTTATGGAAAGTATTATATAAAGTAAACTTTACTTCAACATTCATAGATTTATGTTAATGGTTAGAGCTTCATTGTATAGGCCTAAGGCATATGTAATAGAGATATAATATAAGTCAAGCTGAATAGCAAATCTAAGAAATAAAATTGCTTTACATCAAGTAGGGAAATGACACAAGGTGAGTCAGATAATTCTCATGTGGATATTTAATTTACAATTCTATCTGAATGTTTCATGTATATTAATAATGGCTGATCATAGCAGCTGTTTCATTTGATTTAGGTTTTGATTCATTTGGTTTTGGTCACTTATAGGATAAAATAATAGATTATATACGGAATAGAAAAGCAGATTTTGCCAGGTGCTCCGGTGACACAGTTTCAACCTATTTCCAATGTCTATGTCAAGAAATGTAACCCAATGGGTAGAATGCAAATGGTGGAGTTATCAAGGCAAAAAATCTGTTATTCTGGGGTAAGATTCTAAACACTAAGCAATCACCTGGACATGGACATGGAAAAAGAATATCATTGGTAAAAAAAAATCTTTATAACATGTAATAGATCATGTGACAATAAAGCATGTTTCTTCAAATAATATAATAACAAATATCATTAAACCGTATGTAGAAAATTTGTAGAAAATTTGGAAAAACGATTCCAAATATGTTTTGCTACATCGGAAAAAAAGAAAAATTGTTGAATGTAATTCACCAAATCTGGCAAAATAAGAATACAGAGAATATTACCTTTAAAGTAATAAATGTGAAATATAGAACTGAAAGGGAATACTTAATAAGGTGCTTTCTTTATTCAACATTGTATAAGAGAGAGCAATAGACACTTGGCTTTCTAGTCATTAATAAGAATTGTATTTTGATTTAAATATACTGTAATATTTGGCATCACAAGGTATAGATGGGACTATAACCTCATCAACCTATTGTTCCTGCAACATTTTGTAATTGCCTCATTTATTATTACATTTCCCCCTTCTATTGAAAAGCACTGCAGAATATGTTGACGCTAATGTCAATAATAATAATAATAATAATAAATATTATAACTGGCAAATTATTACTCTTAAGGCATTGTTTTTTTATGTTGTGCGTGTGTTTTTTATACATTCCTATCAGTACCACGAAAGAGAGCATCACCAGATTCTGCTTTGTGTATTGATATCGAAAGGGTGAATGTAGCGAATATTTTTGCATGCCTAGTTAGGTTAAGAAGACATTGCTGCCAGCAGGGATGGACTGACAACACTATGGGCCCCTGGGCAAACTTAGGCCCCAAGTCCCTTGACAGCCAGTATGCACATATACAAGTATGCAAACTGGTTTATTCACTCAACTAGGAATTGTAGATAATTGAAATGGGAATTGCAAATTTTAGGCCAAAAAGCACCAGCTTTAGTGAACAAATTCCTTTGTGTATTTGTATATATAATGTGAAAGAATGGGCTTTAGCACAAGTCTGAATATATTTTCATGTATACTGTGAGAGTAATCTCTGTGTAATTGTTTTTAGCGTCAATATATGTGAGTTGAAGGATGCATTTGATTATGACAAATGTATTTGTGTATAGTGCAAGTATGTGACTGCGTGGGCTCATTTGTGCATATTTTCAGAATGTGAATCTAAGTTTGTTCTTGTGCAGATTGGCTGCCAGTCCCAAAACATGGGTGCATTTGTGTGTAATGTTGAATGGAGAAAAGTATATTTGTGTGTAAATTAAATCCAGTGGTTTTTTTTCGCATTTGATGTGAGTAGTACATGTATGTGAAAACAAAAAAAAGTGTGAGGGTGTGCCCATATATATTTATGTATACATACTTTTGCCCCAGCAAGCCCACGGTTGAACCTTTCACTACTCAACATGCTGCTTTGGGCTACTACAACTTTGTGGCCAAAAGATTATTTTTATGTATTGTTAAAATACACTAAACACCAGTTGATGGTATTCAAACTCTATGCTCTCTGATATTACAGGAGAAAGATATGTTCCCCAAATGTGTTCAAAAATATGTATCTCCTATGACAATACATTGAAAGCCTTGAGTATCTTATATGGACTACCACAGGACATTCTATGAAAGAACCTGCAGTAAAATGTGTTTATATTTGAATTGCAGAGACAATTAATTTGAACTGCAGAGACATATAACTCAACAGCCTTCTGCACAGGAACAAAAAGGATAATGGAAATCAAATTTGCAAAAAGAAATGATGATATACAGCCTGGTGACTGACCATGGATTGATCCAGGAGCTGGTGGAAGATGGAAGAAGACATGGAGGTGAAACCATGACCTGAGTAACATTTGGTGTCTAACAGCTTCTTCTTAAGTAAGAATTAGAATATGTTGGTGGCTAATTACAATCACACATGGAACATGGAAGGAGAAGAGCGCTCAGTAAAATGTGTTTATATTTGAATTGCAGAACATTGTACCCACAAATTTTGCCCGCAAAGGAATAGGCTAAAAAAGTGAACCTAACAAATGAAAGCAATCAGGCATGATGTAAAAGTGCGTGGTGTTAAACAGTTAATGCGGAACCACGCTTTTGTGTTTGCCTCTTTCAAATTGTGTGGGAGCTACAAGACACCTCTACAATGGTTGACAAACCCCTCCCCTAGATGTGTGGTTATCCGTAAATAGAGCACCATTGAGATAGAAAATTTGGTAGTAGTATCAAGTAGTTCAGTATTATGTTTGACCACTACAGGACAGTAGCCCACTTGGGGGCAGTTTAGTGTCAAGGTGGGGGCTAGCCAGTAAGTCAATTAATTTAAGTTAATTTGAGAGACATGGGACATATGTCATTTGAACTTCCCTTTAAGAAGTGAAATCTTGAATACGCAATAATGTAAGCAGGAAAAAAAAAAACAGTACAGTAAATGGTTCAGTATACCTGTCATCTAATATACAGTGAGAAACTTTGGGTCGCTATAATTAATTTTTTTTTTGCTTACTTTGTTTATTGTAAGAAGTAAAAATGTATATTCTTTTAATTTGTTATTTATTTTTCAAGTTTTTGTTTGTTTGTTTCCTAATTTAAATGGCAGAGGGGCACCTCTAACCTCATATACAGTAGGTGGCAAACTATAGTTACAATGAAGTAGCCCTTTTGGTCTTCACCTGGAAGAGCAAATGGTGCTTGCCACTAAATGCTAATTTCATTCACAGATCATGCGAGAAGTGACCAATATAGGGAAAATGGAGGAAGTAAGAAAAAAGAATAGGGGCAGTAGTATACATGTGGGGTGCTATCGAGAACAATAGCAGAATACAAATATGCAGTTTATATAGTACATGCAGTCAGGGCCGGTGCAAGGATTTTTGCCGCCATATGGCAAAATTAAAATTTGCCGCTGCCGCATGTGACATCACAATGCACCACCCATATGATTTGCCATATGAACTAACGCCAGTGCTGCACACAGTGTGTGTTTACATTAAATAGCCTACAGAGACAGGATATAGACACCAGAACCACTACATTAAACTGCAGTGGTTCTGGGGACTATAGTGTCCATTTAATGTGAGGGAAATTAGAGAATAGTGCCACGAATAACATACTTTATTGCCTACTTATAACCAGATGAGAATGATATAGGCTCTGCAGTCTGGCCCCACTGGTCTGGTGTAGAAAAGGCTCTCTGGCGGCTGTTTGTACCTGTGGTCACAAAAAGTCAATGTTCTGTGGGAACGTGAAGCCGCTCCATTTTTTGGGGCGCTTTGCACAGTTCAAGGTCTGGGCCCCCAGGGCCTGACGGTGAGTATGCTCATAAGGCCCATCCATAACTCCACCTACATGTTCCACCCACGAGTTTGCTTACAGGGAGTGGAGTGTGTAGGGGATGTGTTACGTGTTAGTGTAAAGGATCTAAAGTGTGTGCTTAATAAATGTAGTGTATAGAGATGCATTGTGTGTTTCTGTATATGTATAGGGAAGCATTGTGTGTGTAGTGTGAAAGAGAGAGTGTGTGGGGTAGGATAAGGGCTAAGTCCCACTAGCCCCTTTGTGCTTCTCTTTCCCCCCTTCCTCAGCCTCTCACCCCCTTGTCCCTAACTTCTCTTCCCTCATGTCCCTTAGAGCTCTCCCCTGCCACACTGTCCCTTAGTGATCTCCCCTGTCCCTTAGTGATCTCCCTGCTCCCTGTCCCGTAGTGTTCTCCCCTCCCGTCTCTTAAAGATCTCCCCTCCCGTCTCCTAGTGGTCTCTCCTACCCTCCCCCCGTCCCTTGGTGCTCCCCCCATCCCTTAGTGCTCTCTCCTACCTCCCCTGCCCTTTAATGGTCTCTCCTCCCCTTGGAGGTCTTTCGTCTCCTCCACCCCATTAGTGGTCTCTGCTCCCCCCCCAGTTTTCTCTACTCTCCTCCCCCGCCTCCCTTAGTGTACTCTCCTCTTCTTCCCCCTTTCCATTAGTGATCTCTCCTCACCCCTCTCCCCGTTAGTGGTCTCTCCTTCCCATAGCGGTCTCTCCTTCTCCACCCCCCCGTCCTCCTTCCTCAGTGGTCTCTCCCCCCGTTCTCTTCACCCCTTCTCCTATCCTGTGGTTTAGTGTATTTAGTATTTAGTGGTTTCTGTGGCTTCACTAAGGTGATTGTTGCACCACTATTTCTCTTTAGGATTTTTTCACCAGTGTATTTTATTGTTATTCCCTTCTCCTATCCTGTGTAGTGTGGTCGAGTTCCGGTCCAGTCCACGGTACAGGAGTTTCCGTTTCCTGTACCCGGCCGGACTGATAGGAAGTGCTCAGTGAGCACCTTCCATCAGTCCAGCCAGGTACAGGAAATGGATATTCCTGTACCACGGATTGGACCGGAGCTTGGCAATGCTACACTGAGGGACTGGCAGGAGGGAGCGCTGTGCGCTTTCCTCCTGCTGATCCCTCATATCTTGCGCCCCTGGGCCAGTGCGCCCTCATGGACGCACCGGCCTGGGCAGTGCTGCAGCCGCCTGAGGCTCTCTATAGAGCGCTCAGACGGCTGCAGCATGAAGGGGGCCGGCCCTCCTGGCGTCACCTCTTCCTAAGGGGTGCCCTAGGGCGACTGCCAAAGTCGCCTATAGGAAGCGCTAGCCCTGCATGCAGTCTATGAACATAAACATTTGTGTGAAAAAAAACAAAAATGTAACTATAACCAGCAGATTTGATGCAGTTTTGCGATAAAATGGTTTAAAAAAGGGTCAAAATGCTCTTAGATAAATTGCTTGGGGATGTACTTTCTAAAAAATATATACTTTTGTGTAGCGGTTTCTGTTACTACTATTGAAGTTGTAATCTCAGCATGCCAAATTTTACAAAGGATTAGCTTTAAATCAGTAACTCACTCCCTAAAATATTTGTTTCATAACTTCTATAAAAATATTAAACTATAATTGAAATCCTAGGCATAACTGGGCATTTTAACAACAAGGACTAATTAGCGAATATGTTTTGAGCTTGTTTTTTTAGTTGAAATTTCTACTAGACATAAATGATTAAATCCAAATAAATAAATATATATACCTATCTATGTATGTAGGTATCTATGTATGTGTGTGTGCTGAATGCATTTATTTATATCTGCACAATTCTAGGGAATGCTTATGTCTTATTTTGCAAATGTTGGGATCTATATTCTAGAGGTTTTTAAATAGCATGTCAGTGGCACAAAAATATACAATATTCTTTATAGTTGGATACTGCTATGTATTTTTTTACCTAGAAAGGCTTGCATGAAGACTTGTCATTTTGATGAGCCTAGTATCAAAAGTAAAATGACATTGTTAGAATTAAAGGGACATAAGCATGTGGCTCCTTTCAGGAAGGACTGTGTGAATGAATGAGCTACTTGTGATGTATCAGATAGAGCCACACTCCATCAATCAGGCACACAATCATTACTGCTTTCAATGGTTTGATGAGTGAAGGACTAACCTATCTGGATTTCCCCAAGCATTTCCAGTTTGTATTTTGCTGAAGCCTGAGAAAGATTTGTCTTATGAGGAGATAAGGAAATGTGACACAGAGGACACCAAAGAAATGGATTGATGTCAAATCATGTGCTTATGTTATGGGCCCACTAAATTTTAAAGATTCAATAAAGCATACATTTAACCATTCTCTCTATAAGACTTGACAAAAGCATGAAATGTATTCTGTGGAAAACACCTTGTTTCCTACAGAGATGATCCAATTAGAGTTTAGAAATGAAATCTTACATGTTCATCAAAACAAAGATAAGAACACATGAAATGTAAAATAAAATTAATAATTACACAAATAAACACACAATGCAACCATCCTTATCCATTTTAGGATGTATATCACAGGGGAATAATATGCAATTGTGTCCAGTGTTCATGCACGTTATTCACGAAAGTGAGAATTGTCAGGAAGTCAAAGTGAATACAAAGTGAATTTCACCTGTAAGGGAAAAGTGGCCAAACATAGATGACTTCTGCCTCAGCACTTGGTTGACTATGCTCTGTTACTTTACGTCGTCTTCCTCTTCAGGGTTGAGTTGCTGCTGGTACTAAATGCTTCCACTTTTCAATAATAAGACTTACAATTCACCATGGAACATCTAGCAGGGATAACATTTCACGAACTGATTTAGTGCAAAGGTGGCATCCTATGACAGGACCATGCTTGAATACAGCTGTGACAATGGGTCAGATTAAAACACTTGAATATAATAAGTGGGGTGTATGTTTTTATGCCCTCCTCCTGTTTACCCTCTTAGGGAGGGGGTATAATCCTTGGTGGTTCAGTGGGCGTATAATCTCTGCTGACTGTATCTCAGTGGGGTGGCCTGCAGCTCTGGTAAGTGGAGCCCACATTAAATCCTATTTTGCTCTGGTGAATAAATCATAGTGGTGCTATGGTAACCAAGGAGCAGAGCTCTGATTCATGAAATAAGTGCAGCTGAAACCCAAAGAGAAAGCTTAAAGTGCTCCTTGTGATCATTTGCGGTTTAATATGTTGCTTAACTGTAAGTTTCCCCAACCTACCCCTGGCCCCACCTCAACAGCAGTGGCTGATCTCTGGAAGGGCACTTGTAGATTATTTAAAGAAATACTCCATGCCCAATAACCACTACAGCTCTGTGTAGTGGTTATGGTGCCAGGAGTGCAGGGACCCCCTCTCAGAGTAAGTAGTCAAACTGTTTAAGAACAATTTGACAACTTACCTGGGGTCTGCTGGGATATGGGGCTGTAATAGAGCATAGGAGCAGTTGTGAGTGGTACAATGTATGAATGGTGCAGTGTGTGTGTGAAAGGTTCAGTGTGTGGGGGGGGGGGGGGGTTGTAGTGTGTGAATGTGTACGGTGTGTGGGGCAATGTGTGTATGGGGGGCAGTGTAAGTGTGTGTGTAGGGGGACGGTGTGTGTATGGGGGGCTGTGTATGTGTGTGTGGGGCAATGTGTGTATGGGGGCTGTAAATGGGTGTGTGGGGCAATGTATGTATGTGGGGCTGTGTGTGTGTATGGGTGGGCAGTGTATGTGTGTGTGGGGCAGTGTGTGTATGGGGCAGTGTATGTGTGTGTAGGGGAACGGTGTGTGTATGGGGGCAGTGTATGTGTGTGTGGGGCAATGTGTGTATGGGGGCTGTATATGTGTGTGTGGGGCAATGTATGTATGGGGGGCTGTGTGTGTGTATGGGTGGGCATTGTATGTGTGTGTGGGGCAGTGTGTGTATGGGGCAGTGTATGTGTGTGTGTGTAGGGGAACGGTGTGTGTATGGGGGGCAGTGTATGTGTGTGTGGGGCAATGTGTGTATGGGGCAGTGTGTTAATGTGTATGGTGTGTGTGGGGGCAGAGTGTGTATGGGGGCAGTGTATGTGTATGGGAGGAAGTGTATGTGTGTGGAGGGGCAGTGTGTGTGTGTGTGGAGGGGCAGTGTGTGTGTGTGTGTGGAGGGGCAGTGTGTGTGTGTGTGGGGGGGCAGTGTGTGTGTGTGTGGGGGAAGTGTGTGTATGGGGGCAGTGTATGTATGTGTGGGGCAGTGTGTGTGTATGGGGGCAGTGTATGTGTGTGGGGGACAGTGTGTGTATGGGGGGGCAATGTTTGTAGGGGGGCAGTGTGTAAATGTGTGGTGAGGAGGGTAGGGGGGCTTTTTATATTTAAAAATAAATAAATAAATAAATAAATATACATTATGTCCCCCCTCCCTTCTTACCTTTACTGAGAGAGGAGGGGGGACTTTTCTCGATCCCTGGTGGTCCGGTGGGGAATCCATGGTGGTCGCAGTGGTGAGAGTGAACTCTAGCAAAATCTAGAGCATTGCCATGGTAACCGCGGCAAGCTAGCGAGAGAAGGACCCAGAGGAACTGCAGGCTGAGCTCCCGAGTCCTCTCTCCCTCCCTTCCTTGACGACTGCCAGCACAGTGCCTGCGGAACAGGCGGAACTCTAGGGCCTGGTCACAATACGGACCTTAGCAACCTGTTAATTCCACCACTGATCACTCTTCTCCTTTCCTTCTTACTAGTAGGCAGGAGCTTGCTCCTTGTATGCAGCATGGGACAGAGAAAGAGGCAGATGTAATGTGTATTGCAGAAAGAAGACATGTCACAAAGCTGCATGATGTCAGGAGGCTATGGGATGTTAGAGAAATGAAAGCAGCAGGAGCATTTGCATAGTACACAAACTCAGCTTTACATTAAAGGACCATTATAGGCACCCAGACCACTTCAGCTCAATGAAGTGGTCTGGGTGCCAGGTCCATCTAGGGTTAACCTTGCCTGCTGTAAACATGTTTACTTTAGGGTTAATCCAGCCTCTAGTGGCTGTCTCATTGACACCCGCTAGAGGCGCTTCCGCGCTTCTCACTGTGATTTTCACAGTGAGAAAACGCCAGCGTCCATAGGAAAGCATTGAGATATGCTCTCCTATGGACTGACTGAATGCCCGCTCGGCTCTTGCCATGCATGTGCAGTCAGTCGATGACGTCCAAAGGAGGAGGAGAGTCCCCAGCGCCAAGGGAGCCTGGCGCTGGAGAAAGGCAAGTGTTTAACCGCTTCCTCCCCCTTCAACCCGGCGGGAGGGGGGCCATGAGGGAGGGGGGGGGGGGGGACCCATTAAAACTATAGTGCCAGGAAAACGAGTTTGTTTTCCTGGCACTATAGTGGGCCTTTAACTATTTTATAGCTAGGCAGTCTATGCAGGTTTTGTTTCCCCTGCATCTCTCCTAATTTCTATTTTTATTTTTAATACTTTAAATCAATGTGGGCCTATTCAATAGGCACGGTCCTGGAACTGCAGCAATTTCAGTTAAATGTTAAGATTAGTAAAATAATAAAAAGTCATACAGTATTCTTTTATAAAATAAGCATCACTAAGTTGCCCCTAATATTTGGACACTAGCTGCTCCCTTTTTTGAACTCAACTGCAAAAAATGTGTAATTTAGTGTTGGTTGTGAATAATATTCCAGCAATACATTGTTCCATTCCTGATACTTTGCTCTAACCACGTCCAAAATAAATCTCCTCCACAAATTAGATCAGTGATGCTCAAATTTGTCGAACTGCCTTTCAAATTGTTTTAGTTTTTTTACCCAAGTTCCTTCTGAAGATTAAAAGCGAAGAGACTCTGCTCTTGCGTGCACAGCTAACGGCATTAACATCGATTCTGGAAATGGCTAAGTACTAAATTAGCAGCTACATGCGCAGAAAAGAGGTTGACATGTCAGGAGATATTAAAACTGTCCATTTAATGTAAAAACTTAGATAATACATGAGTTAAAGTGAGAGGATGAGAGAAAGCTTTTAAGCATTCCCTCAAGATTGATGGCAAAATAATATTATTGAACACACAATTGGTAGATTCAGGATGCTGTTAGGTAGCACACTATAAAATAATTATAGCAAAAAGCATATATTGGAGCTAAAGAGAGATAGCAGAAACATATAATGAATTATCAATAGAAATCTAGAGATTCAAGTTACATCCCACTTGGACTGAATGCTTCCTGGTTCTGCCATTCTGGCAATGAGATGAATATTTAATGCTTTCTTCCGGGACAGGCAATTTCTCATCATTTGATCAAGCTAAAAATGTTTGTGAAGCCTCAGACATGGCTGGTGTTGTGGTTTTGTGTGGGAGACAAATTGAAATTAAAACTCTCAGCTTACAATATGATTTGTGCTCTGTTGGTAGATGTGAGTGGTGAGTTTACAATACATGCATGAAATGTTGCTCTGGGAGGGATAATAATACAGAAGGCCTAGAACATCCTAGTTGTGGCAAACCCAGCCACTTCTGACTTATATGTATCGTATGTTGTCCATAGGCTGAATGTATACTGCAAGTCGTTGCCTGTGATAATGCTATGTACAGCCGTTCGCCGTACGAATGTGGGCTCCCCAGGTAGACCACACCTTCACCAGTCGTGTGGCACCAAGTAACCGAGTGCATCCCGGTTGCAATCGGTATTTCAAGGCTCTCCTAGGTGGCCGCCGATCGGCTACCGACCATGCGGCGGTCGGCCATCTTGGATCCTTTGTCTCTGCAGCGGTGTTCGGTCGTCGAGAGCCTGGAACGGAAAACGGCTACTCGATGAGTGAACACCGCTGGACTTTCAGAGCGTTCGGGAGTCCCGCGTTCGGTGCAGCCTATGCCCTGTACTTATTCGGTGCTTTTAAAACCACTTGAATGTTTTATCGTATTATGTGCGGCGTTCGGTCAGTTCAGCTGGGATCGGAGCGGTATTCTCCCAAGGTGTGCGCCCCGACCCCAGCTATCTACCGAACGTTCAATTATTATAAAGTACCGAGTATTGTGTGAATTGTGTATTTTAAAGTCAATTGTCAGTTTTGCTGCACGAGGAGATAATCCACTTAAGCGTCCATTTTGGTAGGAGTATCCTTCTCGTGCAGCAATGCCTGTTGGGAAAGTCGCAGTGTATGTTGAGAGAAATCCCCTGGAATTACTGTCTGGAAACCCCTTGCATGGGGAACTGTATAAATATGCTACCTGCGAATAAACCGAGTTAGTTGACTCCCAAACTGTGTTTCGTCCGGTTATTGGGAGGATGGGGAATATTGCCGTGCTTTCTGTCTTGACTGTGGATTTCCTGAAGATACCAACGGATATCGTGGACTAATATACTGCGTTCCGTAACAATTGGTGGCAAGCGACGGGATCCGAACCTTACAGCCGAAAAACGGAGTTCGTGTAACTGGAACTACCGAACGAGGAAAGCAAAGGCAATTCGTATGGAGATTGACTATACCATACTGAAGCGACAGACGTTAAAGGAACTACTGGAAGCCAGAGGGAAAGTAGCCAGCAGCAAAAACAAGGCGACAATCATTGCCGAGCTGATGGAGGGAGACCAAGCCCGCAGCGCTACCCCCCCGGTAGTTATGGAGGAAACGCTCTATGAAAGAGAGATGAGGACCAGGCTAGCGTTTTTGCCGCAACCGATATCAGATGCCATGTTAAATATGGTAATGGCAAATGTGCAGGAATATGTTATGGCACACAGCCCGCAACACACCCTGGCTCGAACCGAGTCAAACCCAGGGTCCCTCTACAACCCAGTAAAGCCCAAGATCCCGTACCAGGCCTTCAGGGCTTTTTGCGAGGAAAAGGACGAGATAGACGGGTACTTGCAGGACTTTGAAAGACTGTGTGATCTGCATGAGCTAGAACGGTCCGTATGGGTGCAACTGCTAGCAAGCAAACTAGCAGGTCGGGCAGCCGAAGCGTACCGTGCTGTACCCAGTGAGGACAGCAAAGATTATGCCAAAGTAAAGCGTGCAATCTTGGAGAGGTATGCCATTACCCCGGAGGCATACCGGCGCAAGTTCCGACACTTACGAAAACCGGAGCGAGATTCGCACGCAGAATGGGCACACAAATTGGATCAAGCCTCCCAAGGGTGGATCCAGGCCAGCAACGCCACCACCATGGAGGAATTGCGCCAGCTGATGTTGTTGGAACAATTTTTTAATGGACTATCCCCGGAGACGCAAGAATGGGTACGGGATAGGAAACCCCTTACCCTAACGGAAGCGGCTAGATTGGCCGATCAACATTTTGATGCCCGGAGACCCCAGGGACCCGTAGCCAAAAGCTACTCCCGACCCCCAGGACTACCTAGCGCTACAACACCCCTAGCGCCCACCGCTGCCCCGTTCCGTCCCTCACAAGGACAGATACCGCCACCGTCCAGATACAACGGGCGGGCCAACATCCAATGCCATTCCTGCAAACAATGGGGGCATATGGCCCGAGAGTGCACCCAGAATCGCAGCAGGCCCACCTGGAATCAGGGCCGTCCAAACCCCGCACCCAGGGCGGCTGCTCACCATTACCAGAGGGACCCCGCCACTCAGGATTTATGGAGTGTACAGGCGGAGGAACCTCTGGGCATATTGCACGAAGTCATGTCGGTCCGAGCCACTGATAACCGGCAACATCACCGACAACTGGTAACTCTTGAGGGAACCGAAGTGCAGGGTCTGCGAGATTCGGGAGCTACCTTAACCCTGGTAGCCCCCCATTTGGTTTCGGAGGGCACGCATACCGGCGGATCTGTGGCCGTTCGGGTAGCCGGGGGAGCTGTATACCGACTACCCACGGCGAAAGTACATTTGAACTGGGGTGCGGGAGAGGGGACAGTAGAAGTGGGACTAATGCAGAACTTACCAGCAGATGTTGTGTTAGGGAATGATTTGGGTCAGATGACCTCTGCCTTTGTTCCACAGGCACCCTACCAGGAAGCCCATCCAGTAACCACACGGCAACAGGCACGCACCACGGCTACACCGATACACTCTGAGGCTCAGGTAAGAAACCACGACCCTTCCCCGACTTCCATATCCTGGGATACCCCGACTACCTTTATCACCGAAGTACAGACCGATCCCACTCTACAAGTCTATAGGGACCGGGCACAAGCTGTCCAGGCCGGGCTAGAGGGAGAGCATTACACGTGGGAAAAAGAGTTACTGTACCGTATCACGGCCAAAGACGTAGGGGGGTCCGTCACTTTGACGAACAAACAACTAGTGGTACCCCGGAAGTATAGGCAGGAGCTGCTCAGAATTGCTCACGATATCCCCTTATCAGGACACCTAGGGATGACCCGTACCCGGTACCGCCTAACGCACGCGTTTTTCTGGCCCGGAATCTCACAGGATGTGCGACAATATTGCACGTCCTGCGACGTCTGCCAGAGAGTAGGAAAACGAGGGGATCGCCACAAGGCCAAGTTATGCCCCCTTCCCATTATCGCCGAACCCTTCAGCAGGGTCGCAGTAGATATAGTAGGGCCCCTGCCAAAACCCAGTCCTTCTGGGAAGAAATACATTTTAACTGTGGTGGACTACGCCACCCGATATCCCGAAGCGGTAGCCCTCTCTAACATTCACGCTGAAACCGTGGCGGAAGCTCTAATAAAAATATTTTCCCGAGTAGGGTTCCCCCAGGAGATAATATCTGACCGGGGCACCCAATTTACTGCTGAGGTTACCCAACAGATGTGGAAAGTGTGTGGCATTAAGCCCATAGTCAATTCAGCCTACCACCCCCAGTCCAATGGACTATGTGAACGCTTCAATGGGACGCTGAAGCAGATGCTTCGGACGTTCGGGGAAACCCACAAAGACTGGGAGAGATTTATACCTCACCTGCTCTTTGCGTATAGAGAGGTTCCCCAAGAATCGACCGGGTTCTCCCCATTCGAACTACTGTTCGGGAGAAGAGTACGGGGACCTTTAAACTTAATTAGGGAGCACTGGGAGGGGGAGAGTATCGCTAGCGAAACCCCTATAATATCATATGTACTGGAGTTCCGAGACCGACTGGAGGCGCTAACCCAGGCCGTACACACCAACCTCCAGGCGGCCCAGCAACGTCAGCGGCGATGGTACGATAGGGGAGCCAGAGACCGCAGCTTTCAAGTGGGGCAGAAGGTTTTAATTTTAAAACCTGTCCGCACAGATAAGCTGCAGGCCATCTGGCAAGGCCCATACCAGGTAGTGGAGCAGCGATGCGACACTACCTATGTGATTGGCCCCTGCTCCGGGGTAGGGAAGAGACGCATGCTTCACGTCAACCTGCTCAAACCCTACCACGAGCGGATAGAGGATGTGACGGCAATCTGTGCCTCAGCCATGGAAGATCAGGAGAACTTACCACTACCTGATCTGCTAGAACAGGAAGAGCCGGTAGAGCCCTCCCGGGGGGTTCAACTGGGGGAGCGGCTAAGCCCTCGCGAGCGTGCCCAGATACAGGCGCTGATCGTAGCTAAAGGGGCTACGTTCTCTAATTTACCTGGGTACACTCCGCTGGCCACCCACCGAGTTGAAACCCCGGGACAGCTACCTATGCGGCAGGCACCATATAGGGTCCCGGAATCTGTCCGGACTCATATGAAGGCCGAGCTGGATGAAATGCTGCAGTTAGGGGTTATCGAACCCTCAGATAGCCCCTGGGCATCACCGGTAGTCCTGGTGCCTAAAAAGGACGGCACGACCCGATTCTGCGTTGACTACCGGAGGCTGAATGACAAGACCGTGTCTGACGCCTACCCGATGCCCCGTATAGACGAACTGCTAGATAAAATGGCACGGGGCCAGTATCTCACTACAATTGACTTATGTAAGGGATATTGGCAGATTCCTTTAGCCGATGATGCCATCCCCAAGTCGGCGTTTGTCACCCCGTTTGGCCTGTACCAGTTCAAGGTCATGCCCTTCGGGATGAAAAACGCTCCGGCTACTTTTCAGCGGATGGTAGATCGACTACTGGACGGCTTCCAGGACTATGCCTGTGCCTACCTGGACGACATAGCCATCTTCAGCCAGACTTGGGAAGATCACCTCCAACACATAGGGGCGATCCTAGATCGTATTGGGGGAGCGGGGTTAACGCTGAAACCGAGTAAGTGCCACGTAGGGATGGCCGAGGTGCAGTATCTAGGACACCGAGTAGGGTGTGGGCAGCAGAGACCCGAGCCAGCCAAAATTGAGGCCGTGGCCAAGTGGCCTACCCCCAGGACCAAAACCCAGGTGCTAGCGTTTCTAGGGACTGCAGGGTATTATAGGAAATTTGTACCCGACTACAGTACCCTGGCCAAACCCCTGACGGATCTGACCAAAAAGAACCTTCCCCGACTGGTTGTCTGGGCCCCAGAGTGTGAGCAGGCATTCCAACGGCTCAAGACCGCACTAACTAATGCTCCTGTGTTAATGGCTCCTGATCCAACTAAAAGATTTCTTGTCCACACAGACGCTTCAATGTTTGGATTGGGGGCAGTGCTGAGCCAAGTGGGAGCCGATGGCGGAGAACATCCCGTAGCCTACTTAAGCCGCAAGTTATTACCCCGCGAAGTAAGCTACGCCGCCATTGAGAAAGAATGCCTGGCCGTGGTGTGGGCCCTTAAAAAGTTACAGCCGTATTTGTATGGACAACCCTTTTCCTTACTCACAGATCACAACCCGTTGGTATGGCTAAACCGTGTATCTGGAGACAATGCCCGGCTGTTGCGCTGGAGTTTGGCGCTGCAGCCCTTTGACTTTACCATCCACTACCGACCAGGAAAACAAAACGGTAACGCCGACGGGTTATCCAGACAAACAGAATTAGAAAAATGATCTGTGAGTACTCCCCCGGACATCCCCAAGCCGATCCGTTGGGATCAGACTGTGTATGCCGGCTTGGTTCTGGGGGAGCATTGTGGCAAACCCAGCCACTTCTGACTTATATGTATCGTATGTTGTCCATAGGCTGAATGTATACTGCAAGTCGTTGCCTGTGATAATGCTATGTACAGCCGTTCGCCGTACGAATGTGGGCTCCCCAGGTAGACCACACCTTCACCAGTCGTGTGGCACCAAGTAACCGAGTGCATCCCGGTTGCAATCGGTATTTCAAGGCTCTCCTAGGTGGCCGCCGATCGGCTACCGACCATGCGGCGGTCGGCCATCTTGGATCCTTTGTCTCTGCAGCGGTGTTCGGTCGTCGAGAGCCTGGAACGGAAAACGGCTACTCGATGAGTGAACACCGCTGGACTTTCAGAGCGTTCGGGAGTCCCGCGTTCGGTGCAGCCTATGCCCTGTACTTATTCGGTGCTTTTAAAACCACTTGAATGTTTTATCGTATTATGTGCGGCGTTCGGTCAGTTCAGCTGGGATCGGAGCGGTATTCTCCCAAGGTGTGCGCCCCGACCCCAGCTATCTACCGAACGTTCAATTATTATAAAGTACCGAGTATTGTGTGAATTGTGTATTTTAAAGTCAATTGTCAGTTTTGCTGCACGAGGAGATAATCCACTTAAGCGTCCATTTTGGTAGGAGTATCCTTCTCGTGCAGCAATGCCTGTTGGGAAAGTCGCAGTGTATGTTGAGAGAAATCCCCTGGAATTACTGTCTGGAAACCCCTTGCATGGGGAACTGTATAAATATGCTACCTGCGAATAAACCGAGTTAGTTGACTCCCAAACTGTGTTTCGTCCGGTTATTGGGAGGATGGGGAATATTGCCGTGCTTTCTGTCTTGACTGTGGATTTCCTGAAGATACCAACGGATATCGTGGACTAATATACTGCGTTCCGTAACACTAGTATATATAGGATTATCTTCAATACTCACTGGCATTTATTTGTGCTTGACATTACCAGTTTTTTGTTAGGCTAGTGCAAAAATTCAGTGTACCCGGCCCTACTATTTTACCAGCCCTGTTCCATCATACAGGTCAATCATTTTAAAATGCTATAGTGGCAGAAAGAATATTTAATAATTGCAATGTTACAAACCATATTATAAATAGGAAGAAGAATCACTGTGGGGGAAGAATAAATAGATACATAGAATGTGACGGCAGATAAGAACCATTCGACCCATCTAGTCACCCAATTTTCTAAATACGCTCATTAGTCCCTGGCTTTATCTTACAACATCAGTTTACAGTAGAGACCGTTCTTTAACAGGGTTTTGAGTACTACTCTCACATGTTCGTGATGTGTCTATAGGTCTGGGTAATAGTTGAGAATGTCGTCTAGGTAGAACTAGAACGAACATGTGGAGGTACTCTCTTAGGACATCGTTAATAAAATCCTGGAATACCGCTGGAGCGTTGCATAATCCAAACGGCATAACCAGGTATTCGTAATGTCCCATTCTAGTATTAAATGCGGTCATCCACTCGTGACCGTCCTTAATCCTGACTAGGTTGTACGCACTTCTGAGATCGAGCTTAGTGAAGACTCGAGCTCCTTTCAACCTGTCGAATAACTGATATAAGGGGAATAGAGTAGGCATTTTTTATCGTAATCCTATTCAAACCTCTATAGTCTATACAGGGGCGTAGGTCTCCTTTTTTAGAGACAAAGTAGAACCCAGCCCGGGCGGGTGAGGAGGACCTACGGATATGACCCTTTCTGAGAGCATCCTTTATATACTCCTCTAAACAAAGATTTTCTTGGGGGGATAGAGCATAAACTCCTCCCTTTGGAGGCATAGTACCTGGTAATAAATTTATGGCACAGTCATAGGGTCTATGTGGTAGCAACCCCTCTGACTGGGCCTTGTTGAACACCTCCTTTAAATCAAAATACTGCGGCGGTATCTGTGTGGTCAGGGGAGGTGCAATGGGAACATTGATGGTACCAATTGGTTGTGGTATCTGCTTTAAGCAAACACTGTAACGGATCACCTGGCACCCCGACTTGGTACCTCCGTTAATGGATGCTCCTAGTGCTTCCTGAGGACTCCAAGCACTCTGGCAGACACCATAATCACCGAATCCGAGAAACCTTTAAATTCTCCCAAGCGTATGAATGCTGTAGACCATTGAATAGGAACCATACGAATAGGCTGGTACTCCTAGCAGTCAACTGGAACAGCATACAATAAATCCTTCCCCCAATAATGAGACGACACATCACTTTGAGGGTAAAACAGGAACTCTGGACTGGCTCATCCAGCCTGGCTTTTATTCACAAACAGGTACATACAGGACACTCCCAGGGGGAGGATGAAATTGACCAATCACATGGATGTACCTCCCACACATTTCCTCCCCTTAGATTAACACTTAACCCAATTATACAGTACACACTTTTCCCCAATTCCTGAATGTACCCCAAAAACAAGGGGTACACCTTTAAATCCAGCATCGCTGGATAGCCCTTATTCAGGGGGACAACATACTCAAAATTCAAGTCATTCGGATGAGTGGGTTTGAATGAATTCCCTTGTTTGTGGGGTTCTTTCTACCGAACGGCGGGTCATTCGGTAGTTTCTATACGAATTCCTGGGAGTATGGAGGTCTCAGCGGTGTTTGCCTAGTCAAGTGTCCGATTTTAGTTCCAGACACTCGACGGCAAAACACTGCTGTTCGGTAGTTTAAGATGGCCGCCGCCACGTGTTTGTTTCCCGAATGGCGGCCACCCAGAGGACAAAGAATACATTACACTGATTGCCAATTACCCGTTTGCAACATTGTTGCAAACTGTAATTGGAGGCACACTTATTCCTGGGTGGTCTGGTTGTTCGGTAGTTTCACTCAATATAATGAATGGAGTGATTCTACCGAACAATCGGATGAATGCTGCATACATATCACCCAGGTTAAACTTAACACATGAATACATATACAATATTACAGGCAGCACACTAGAACATGCTTCACAGTCTTAAAGGGACAGTAGTCCCAAAAGTCCCAATGTGTCCATAGATGCTGTTAAAAGGGCCAGTAGCAGCAATATACAGTACAATATGCCCAAATATAAATCTTTAACTGTACCAATTTTCCAGGGGCCATAGTCAGCAGGTAAGAGGCAGGCAGCCAGGCCCCTCCAATGCCCAGTGGCGAGGTAGGTTCCGCCACAAACACCTTTGCATCTCTCACCCCAACTCACAATATCTCCTTCAACCCAATCTAAACGTGGATTGTGTTTCAGGAGCCAAGGGAAACCGAGTATTATCGGACATGTGGGTGAAGATATGATTTGAAAAACCAGTGATTGGCAGACAGTGATTGGCAGAGTTTCGTGTGTGATGAAAGGCTGGGTAAGAGGCCTTCCATCAATAGCCTCAACTGCTATAGGTCTCTCTTTCTGTCTTAAGGGCAGGAGATACTTTGCAGAGAATTCTTTGTCTAGGAAATTCTCCGCTGCCCCAGAGTCAATCATAGCCTCACACTGTACAGCGGTTTTCTTAAAAGATAAGGTAACTCTGACAAGGAAATGGTTCTTAGTCACGTGCACGTTTTCCGGCCGAACCGGACATGAAAATCTTTGATGTCCCTTCTTGCTGCAATACATACATAACCCTTCATTACGTCTCTGTTGTCTCTCTGCCTCAGTGAGTTTAGCAATACCCAATTGCATGGGTTCAGGTTCTGGAGGTGGAGCTTGGCTAATCACCACTGGGTTAGAGAAACGAGGGGCTATGGACAAGTTAGGACGTCTATTACGTTGTTTGTTTTTCTCTCTTTCTCTGAGCCTGTTATCAATATCTATCATGTACGCAATAAACTCATTGAGATTAACCGGAAAGTCTCTAGCTGCGGTCTCGTCCTGTATACTCTCAGCTAGACCTGAGAAGGCAGCCACCAAACCACTATTGGTCCAGTCAACCTCGGATGCCAGTGTTCTGAACTCTATGGCGTAATCGGCTACAGAGCGACTGCCTTGTTTTATCCTCATAAGGGCTTTGGCAGCGTTCTTTTCTCTGCCTTTAGGTTCAAAAGTAGCCTTAAATGCTGTGAGGAAGACACTGTAATCACGGGCTACTGCGTTTCCACTCTCCCATAAGGGGTTAGCCCAGGTTAAGGTCTTTCCTGTTAATTGGTTCCTCAGATAGCCAATTTTCGATCTATCTGTAGGGAATGAACCGGGGGAAGCTTCAAAGTGGTACTCAATTTGGTTTAAAAAACCTCTAAATTCTTTGGAATCTCCTCCATAACGAGGGGGAGGTGAAAGGGTTATGGACGGTGGTTTATGTGGCACGGGAGCCACTACAGGTGGCGGAACCACAGGTGGTACAGGAAGTGCCTCTAAATAGGCAGTCCTCTGGAGCAAGGTCCGAAATGCCTGAGCAAATTGGTCTAACCTGTGGTCTATATCCTCCACCCTATTCTCACAAGCAATCATATGTTTGCATAGTTCTGCAGGATCCATGGCCCTGTCGTAATGTCACGACTACTAGTGTGGTCCAGCACGCAGAAACTATGTAAACATATACATAGACAAGAAAAGGAAAATAAAAGGACAGAGCGTAAACCGGACCTTAGGATGGCCGGACTAATACGCTAGAGACAGAGAAGGGTCAAAGGGAAAGCCGAGGTCAAGGAAGCCAGAAAATACACAATACCATTTACACAAGCCAAGTCAGGGAAACCAGAATTCAGAATAACCAGGGAAAAGCCAAGATCAGGATACCAGGAAATCAGATTCACAAACATAAAGCACTCTCAGGAAACCAGGAACAGGAAACCACGACAGGGCAAGGTACTGGAGTGAGGTAGGGATTTAAATATCCCTCTCAAAGGTCTGATTGGTCAGAGGGCGACCTCTGACCCCAGAACGTGTGTGCGCGTCGACGTCGTGACGTCACGCGCACGTCCTTATAAACTTTGGGGGCGGAGCTGAGTTTACGCGCGACCACGCGGTCAGCGCCATTTTGGATCCGGGCGCGACGGTCGGAGGATGCGGAGAAGCGGCTGTCGGCTCGCCGGTGAGCAGGTAAGCTTGTGCCATCAGCTAGACTGTGCCGGTCGGGCACAGCTTTGTCACGCGGCGAGCCGGCAACCGCAACACCCATAATCTGTTAAGAGGACCAGCCATACTTTGGAACTGCAAGGGTCCCTGTAATGCTACATGGGATGACCAAAACATCTCAAATTAAAATATCTGCATTTATGTGTGTGTGTGTGTGTGTGTGTATGTGTATGTTTGTCTGTCAGTGTTTGTGTGTATAGCTGTCAGCATGTGTTTATAATTGTAAATATGTCAGTCATTGAGAATTCAGTGTGAGTGTATGTTTGTCTAGCAGATTGTATCTGGGTATGTATGTGTAAAACCATGTGTGTGTCTGGAATGTATAAGTGTGTTTTTTTTGTTTTTGTTTGTAAGCATGTGTTGGTTGGTGGGGGCTCAGCGACTGTGTTTGTAAAGGGCCATAAGTGTTATAATGGCAGCTCTGCAGGCTGGACGGAGAGTCAAGGCAGCGGGTGCGGTACATATATTGACAGAACATTGTGCTTTTTGATACTGTGCATTTAAGATCTAATCTTCTTGTCTGGCCTGTTCATTATCATTCAAATAAAATTATAATTTATGAAAATATAAATATAGTCCAAATCAATATTTCACAATCCTGCTGATTTAACACATCATCATTCTCACATTTTGCACATACTTTGCATGAACATCCACCCTGACACACAGATGTTAGAACTCATGCCTGCAGTTAAACGAATAAATAGCTGTAATGAAAACTCCCCAAATCCAATTTTTAAATTTCTCTACTGTCACACTCCATATGGTTTATAATTCTTTACCCCTTGACATCCGGCAAACGTGGTAGCAAAGCGAGGCGATTGCATCAATGGCTCCACCCTAAATGGTCCTAGTGTCCTGAGTGTAGCTACACCTTTTGGGGACTGTTCCCTGGTATCTGCAAAAAGCAGGACACCAGGGAACAAAATCAGGATGGAAGGTCAGGACTGAAAAATCCTGACTGTTCCTCGGAAATCAGGATGGTTGGGAGGCATGCTTTCAAGGATACTGATCAAAATCTGCTCTGGCAGTGATAACCACAAAGATAAACACTTTATTCTATCTGCTTAAGAACATCAATGAAGACCTATTACAACAACCTATTACAACTATTATTTCCTGTTCCAATAGAATAGTACATTGTAATACATAAATGCAAGGTGAATAAAAACTGTACATACTCTCTCTCTTGGATTTCCATTCTTTAATACAATTTTTGTCTTACACCTCCAGGTGCAATTTGAGATACATCTCCTCATTTTGTTTATTTAAGCTTTATTTTTTGTAATGAGTACACTGTATTGACAGAGGAGATTGGGATTAACATATTATTCTTTTGCTTTGCTCAATCATGGCCTTCTTGGCCTACTTACGTAAATTGATCTTGCCTCACACCATTTTTACTTTAGTAAGATTCCTATCGTGTATCAAGGGCATATTCAAGCCAAATTTCTTTGCTGTCATCCAGGCACTTATGGAAAACCATTAACCTGACTATAAAAAGACAAACAAGGATTATCAAGCAGAATACTCTGCTAAGGATGTGTGCTTTGCACTCACGTTTTGGCCCATGAATCATTATGTTCGCTAAATAACAATAGAAGTATAATCTCTTTCTTATCTATAGCTATTATAACACTCATATACTGCGAGAGGTACATCTTGATACTCACTTGGCTCAAAATAGCATTTTGCAATTTATAGCACTATTAGATTTGATATTTATACAGTTACACAGAGGTGTTTTTTTATACATAACTAAACTTCATATATTGCATTAAATAGTACATGCAGTAACGATAGCGTGGTTTTAAAAAAAGAAATTGAAACCATGATAGTTTTTTTTTTCTACAGCTGGAAATTGAATGCAAATTATTTCCCATGAACTTGGTACTCAGGACTATTAAACACATATAGTGTTTTTTTTTTTTTTTTTTTTTTTAATCAAATCCACAATTGTCAGGCATTCACAAATATCTATGTTTAAAAATACTAGCCGGATATCGTTTATTGGCTGACAGTGCAGTGCTGTTCAGATAGGATAGACCCACCTTTGTATTTACGTTATCAATACAGCTGAAGGAGGGTTTGGTCTCTGGGACCCAAGAAAAATCGTGATCTATGTCAAAGCATTTATGATATTAAGCCAAACTTCAACACTCCAGATGTTGTGGACGACATCTACCATAATATGCTTACAGACATTATGCTGGCAAAGCATCAGGGGAAATTTAGCTTGCCTAGCCCTATCCTAGGCAAAATAACAACAACAGCAAGCTACAAAAGTTGCTTTGCTTAGAGTGTGCATTTAATGATAACATCAGATATTATGATAATGCTATAAAGGTGCCATTAAAAAGTTTCATAACTGATACTGTTTCTGTTTATACAAATGTATTAAAGATGTAAAAACTACATATGTTGGAACAAAAAAACAAACAACAACAAAAAACATAAAGAGTATCAAAGCCATATTCTTGAATTATTTTGTTAAGAAGGGAACTGAATGATAACTCTATCAAATACACTGTCTTGCCCATTCTCCAGACCTTAATTGTATAGGTATTTTGAAATGCAAGTTGGAGATTTTATTTAAGTGAATTGCATGTGCTTATCATCTTGCTGAATAATAAAAAGTCTTACACAATCCGAGTAAAATGGTCTGCCTTTGAAGTAACTTAAATAGCCAGATATTTGTCAATTATAACCGGTTTGTCACTTGGAATGTATCCCCAGACCATGACATGGGCCTGCAAGCATGGCCATCCTTTATGTTTCTTTGGTTTATAGTTGGAATCCAAGATACATTATTATATATGATTAGATAAGAGAGATTATTAGATAAGATAGTGGTACTCAAGTTTAGTTAGTTCATGACTGTGGGTGGTATAAAAGTGCATGAGTCATTATATTATTGGTTCAAAACCTGAACACAATCCAGTCCATTTATCTTTTTTGCCTATTTCACACTTGCGATATCAGACTATATGCTGAAGTTCATATCCAAAACAGTCAGTTACTGGATATAATTCATTGAAACGTACCTTTGCTACTGAAATGAGGGAAAACGTAACTACATTTTGGTTCCAAATCTGTAACATAGCACTAAAGCCATCTGACTTCCTGTAGTTTTCCTTAAGTACTCTAATAATACCTAATCCTTTGATGTGTGATACATATAAAGAGGTAGAGACAATAAGGGCCATTTTCCTGGAGTTCATTGAGAGTCGACCGTTGAATTTAAGGCCACATAGGATTAGAGTTAATGTTTATTAAAGGATTGTGTTGTGATTGGTGGATCCTGTGTGAGATTTGTGTTGTTACAATCAGGGCCAGTCACTCTGTGTATTTATGTTAGTTGCTAGACCATTCACTTGGTCAAGCAAGTGTGAAATAAAATGAGAGTACAAATATAACTGCAGATAAACTCAGACAATGGCGTTTAATTATGTGATAAGGGGCCCTATATAGTGACCTTTAAATTGAATACTGTTATTTGCTACGTCACTTTCTATGAAAAAGAGACTGTGGCGAAACCGACCTCGCCACGTGTCCTTGGAGGGGGCTGCTTGCCCGCCTCTTGCCTTTGGACCATAGTCCAGACTTTATGTGAATGTGTTAACCCAGATAGCTATACCATGGAGCCTATTCATATAATGAAAGACTATGGGAAAGACTTTAGCTCCATGGCAATTGTACTGTGTGAATAGGATCTGCGCGCTATTCGGTAGTTTTGTGCGCTCAGATCCCAGCTATCTGGGGATATGTGAAATGTCTGTGTGTTATGGATAAAAAGTAACTTTCTGTATTTTAAAGTGTTTTATGTCTTTCTGTAACCATGTGGTTAATGGAGTCTGCTTCTAGCCCTGGATAATTGGATTACTTCCCTCTTTGTCTCCAGGATAGAGGCCTATGTAAAACCTGTCTAAACCGGTTTGCCATGCGGATAGTAAGGGACAAAAGATACTTTTAGAAACTTTTGAACCCCGTGCCATTTTTTAATATGTTGTTCCCCTGAATGGATTGATTGTGGATATATTTTTATGTGAATGTGATGTATGGTTTTAGAGTTATGAAAGTTGTGTAAAAAGTATATTTGAAACTGTATGCATAATGGGATTATGTGTCACACTAAGGGGAGGGGATGTGTGGGTTGCACCCGTGATACTATTGGTCATTTTATGCCTCCCCCTGGGTGTGGCCTGTATGTGTGAGATGGAAATAAAAGCCAGGCTGGATGAGCCAGTCCAGAGTTCCTGTTTTACCCTCAAAGTGAAGTGTCGTCTCATTATTGGGGGAAGGATTTATTGCATGCTGTTCCAGTTTGACTGCTAGGATTGAAAACCTATTCATATGGTTCCTATTCAACTGTCTACAGCATTCAGAGGCTTGAGAGGATTTATATGCTTCTCAGATTCGGTGATTGTGGTGTCTGCCAGAGTGCTTGGAGTCCTCAGGAAACGCTAGGAGCATCCTTTAACGGAGGTACACAGTCGGGGTGCCAGGTGATCCGTTACAGAGACCTGTTGTGCTTTATGGATCTATTAAAGGCAAGTTGCTTCACCAGTAGATGGACAGAGTTGCTTTTTGTTGGAGAGGAAAATATTTTGAATGTTCAGGGTGCTCAACGGTGGCATAAGAATTGGTGCCTTATATGAGGATTTGGCCTGTCCAGACTCTGTTCTCCAGAGAAATTATCTGATTTCACTTAAGGAGATGTGCATGCAGACAGGAATCTTAACTCCGATAAGAAAACAGATAAAGTAAAACCCAGAATGGGTCCAGGCTGCTGGTCACCACTCCCCATCTCTACTATTAATGCAGTAGAGGCTGAGATTGAGGTGGGGAGCTGTCATGGTTGACTAGAGGATTCTCAACAAGGTGAGAGGCAGTTACCTAACAAAGGAAAGGGAATAGGAAGAGGCATATTATTGGACTTTAGAGTGGCTGGGTTAAAGTAAAGGTAGTACCATGAAATAATAAGACTATACTAAGAGAAAGCTACAGACCAGGAGAGTAACAAAATACATGGCACCAAACACAGGCAAGTAAAAGGAACATTTAAACCAATAGGTAGTCGAGGCAGAAAGGGTCAGGAGCCTGGAGAACAGAAATGTTGGTAAACAAGCCAGAGACTAGTATATGGGCTGGGTAGTCAGACAGGTCAAAAGACTGGAACACAAAGCAGACAGGAAAGTAAACAGGGCAGATCAAGTACATGAGGGCAGGAGAGCAGAAACAAGGTCAAGGCAAGCTGGGTCAAAAATAACAGACTCAAACAACAGAACTGTGGGAAAAGTAACCTCGCCACTGGCTTTTGGAGGAGCTTGTTTATCAGCCTCCTACTCTGTGACTATGGCCCCTGTGGTAAAACTGGGTTAAAACCCCTGTTTGTGCCTTTTGGACTTATAACAAAAATACTTTGAACTCTCAAAGTGGTACTTCGAACTCCCGAAGCGGTTCGACGCAGCACTTCAAACTCCCAAACAACTGCACGAACCAGAGACCACCCTGGAGCTTGTTAACACCTATTAACAACTTGGAACTTTCCTCACCGCAGTGTTCTAATTGTTCGTCTGAGTGGCCGCAATTCCTATGGACAACCAGGATGTGTTTGGGCATAAATCTCATGGAACTAAAATCGGACACAGAAACTCCTGAACACCGGTGGACTTCCATCATCGCCTGCGTTCGGTTCTGTACAACTAAGAAGGGCACTGTTCGGGGAAATCATTCGTCTGGATGAAGGGAACAAGCTCCAGGGTAAGACTATTGGCTCTGTTTGGTAGTTTGTTCGTTTTCAACTACCGAACTAGACCGACCACAAGCCCTGATTCTCTGGAACTATTTTGGGCATTGGACCATGCCTGCGGTTGGTCAAAATGTGACTTCCATAGAATTCCTGAACCCCTGGACTGATCTGGGTTATTTGGATATGTTGGTCACCCAGATATCAGGGGATGTAACATTTGTGGGGATATTATGTGTTTTGGGGTTTTATAGAAATATGTGTTTTTTCTGCCTGGAGAT
Organism: Pelobates fuscus; assembly: GCF_036172605.1. Taxonomy (NCBI): domain Eukaryota; kingdom Metazoa; phylum Chordata; class Amphibia; order Anura; family Pelobatidae; genus Pelobates; species Pelobates fuscus. Next base: position 49,899,114 of record NC_086328.1, read on the forward strand.
AATTGAGTTAATACAGTATCTGACTCAATTACCTCCCAGGCAGAGGGGAGGGATTGTGTGCTGTGTGTGGGAGTGTCGTGTCTTGTAGCCTTATTGTTATTGGTCTGTGACGTTGTAAATCAGCCTACCATCAGTGCCGAACCAGGTGCACCCAGGGAAAACTGCTAATGGCGGCTGGGGAGATTTATCTTCCGAACAGTGTCTTTGTATACAGCCCATAGTCCTTGAGCAGGAGGCTAGCTAGCAGTGGCGTCTGCACCTTTGCCACATCCACTTTCTGCTACATTCAATACATCTATTTTGTTTCTCTGTCCCAGACTGCATAGCAAGATTTCTGCCTGCTAGTAACAAGGAAAGGAGAGGAGTGGAGAAGTGACTGCTGGGGGCACCAGGGAACTATATCCAGAAATCATAGCACAAGCGCATTATTAGATGTGTTCAAGGAAAGCTCAGGGTGCTGAAACAGCACTATTTGTATAGTTCGCTCTGCCATCCACACCAGGCTGGCCTTCCAATTCTTTGGGCAGACTTATCCCCTTTCTGGCAGGACTGCCCATTTCGGTAATGTCAGTGACATGATTTGCTACACTGGCCCTCCTTTTATCCCACCCCCCGACATTCCGCTGCACAGGAAAAAATGTTGAGAGGATGTATTTGGTTGATAAATGAATGCAAGAGATTAGTATAGGGTACAGGGTATGTGTATTCTTATAAATGCACCACCTCCACCAGATACACTTGGGCATTATGACTGTTCAGTTGATAAAATTCTGGAATAGGTCCATCATAATTGCCAGTACCATGCCAATGGTCTCTTACTCCGACCCTGTACATATCACTTTTTTTTCTTCTGTTCCTAGCACTTGGATCCGCACTGTCTATTTGTTTTACATTGTTCACTCCAATATTGCAGCTTCTGCCAATATTTGGTACACATCATTACAATAGTGTCACATGACATACAATTTCATCTTGGATCCAGTGACTTAACGTAAATCTAAAAAAAACATATTTGTAATCTTTTCAAAAGGTTAACCTATACAGCACACATGCATTTTTCATATAACATTTTCTTTTAAAATGTGATTTAACTTTATTAGTTTATTAATCCTCACATACATTTTTTTTTTTACTGCAGAAATATCATAATAGAGACCGGCAAAGTGAAACTTAATTTATAGGAATCAAATGCTTAAACATTATATACTGTATAATGCATATATAATGCATATAGTCTATGACAATATGTTTTAAAGTAAATCAGAATAGCCAATCCATTTTCTTTTATTATGTGAATCCAAATTAGATAGGAACTTGCATATCACGGTGCAAAATTAAATGTGACAACAACAATAAAGGAGTGGTTTGTTTGTTTATGCTCTGTTTAAGTGGTACTGGCATTTTAAGAAACACATGCAGATTTGCTAATACTGTTCCTATTCTTGCATTTTAAAGCTCTACTTTTTTTTCCCCCTCCTCGAACAACTGTTATTGTTTTCAAGCCTTCACTGTTTAGGAAACATATCTAATTTGTAACAACTGTAGGGCTGTTGGGAACATATTACTTGGATTCAACCATTCACAATGGCAATAGGGTAACTATCCCTGAATTTCAGCTCTTTGTGATACATCAATGAGCTTACAATGTGCTGAATTAGAGGCATATTAATGGCCAGATGCATTGCAAGCCCATTCATTCCAGCCTAAATCTTCTTATGCAAATAACCCATGAATCGAGTTCAAAGCATAGGGTTTTAAATTGAGCTTCTGCACACACTAAGACAAGTCCTCACTGCTTTTCAGCAGAAGCAGCAGGGCTTAGATCGAAAGTGACATGAGAAAACTTTGGGAACTTGTTTTGATAACTGAACATGATCTTGTTATCATAATCTGGTGCTGGTAACTTGCACAGAATTTGAAACCTCAGAGAGAGAGATAATCTTGCCCATTGTAGTTGTATGTAGTGAATTCTTGGCTTGGTGAAAGCTATCATTGAGTAGAACAGTCTGAGGCTTTTCAAACACATCTTTTCATGCTAAGATCTTTTTATCCAATGGTAATTACTGAAGCTATTATTGCAAAGCATGAAGTGTTGCTGCATTCATAAATAAAAAGGTTCTACAAAAATATCAAGGGGACTATTAAAACGGCTGCCGTTTTTTTAAACAGACAAGATGATAAAAGAGCAACTCAAATATTTTGTGGGATTGGAAAGATACCATATACTTGAGGTGCTAAGCCAAGTTTTATTATGAATAACATCGGTATTTTAGGTTCTGACATGTCCATGAAAGAAAAGGAATTACCCTACTGCAGTTCTCACAAAGAAACCTCTGTGTGCATAAATGTAGAATAAATATAAACACTACATTGTTGTTTGATATTTTTACATTAAAATTAAAATTGTGCAGTGCTTACAAAGGGATTGCAAATATTTTAGACCAAAATAGCAAAGCTGGAAAATAGTTGTTAGAGAACATATCCAATTCCACCAGTTGAGCATAAGATTTGTATTTTCTTTGCTTTACGAAAAAGTCTAGCTGAATACTGCAGCTACATATGCAGCTAAAGCAGTGGTTAAGAACAAGAATTGGCTAAATATATGTAGTGGTACTTACCCTTTCCAGAGGCCGGCCGGGGTCCTCTGTTCAATCCACGCGCGGCTCTGCTGCTGCACGAGCCGCGCACGGCTCATCCGACGGCTGCAACAGGAAGGCGGGCAATGACCGCGAGAAGCGGTCACGTGTCCCGCCTGACTCTAAGAGCGCGCCGCGGGTCTCGGGCGCGCTCTTGAAGGGACCGTGGGAGCCTAAATTGGCAAAGGCCTCCCATTGGTCCCTGGCATGCCACACTCCCCATACACTTACCTTTTGGGGGCGTGGATGTGACAGGGACCAATCGAAATAGATGGTTAGGCATATATACTCACCTTTTTCCCTTAGTTCCTTGCCCTATCGTGGTTTCTGTTTCAGTTCCCTTTAGCGCTTGTTGTGTTCAGTTGTGTTCCTTCGTACTTGACCTTGGCTTTGTTTCTGACTACGTTATCTGTTTATCCTTATCTGTTCTGTTTGCCGGCTTGCTGTTTACTGTGTACCAGACCCCAGCTAGTCCTAGTTTACGCTGTCTCTTTGTGCCCTTGACCTCGGATCGCTTCTGACTCTGTATATCTCTCCTTTACGTCGAGTCCGGCCACTCTAAGGTCCGGTAGACGTATCTCCCCTCTGTGTTGTCTTCTGTTTAGTTTAATTCTGCGTGTTGGGGTATATTTTCGTTACAATATATTTTTAAGGTGATGCCTGCTTCAGCAGACTGAACAGATAATTCATTGCAAATAATTTAGAAACACTCAAGAGTTTTTTTGTAAATATCTTCCAGTGTCTTTATAGGAGGAACTTGGGAACATTGAATTACTGCAGACATATATAAATAAATAAATAAATAAATAATAATAATTAAGGGTTTCTCCAGGCAGAGAGATTACTGCAGTTTTTGATAACCAAATAAGGCAGTAAAAAATATACATGGGTGTGGTGAGCCTCCAAGAAAGATGGCTACCTAAACGTTAGCTCCTCCAAGCCTCATGGACACCCCAGCGCACAACCATGCTCCAATCCTGACTATGGGGTAGACCACTAGAGCAACAGGTGCCCCTAATCCCCAGGAGGTCAGAAACCCTCAGTTACTCAGTCAGTATCTGTTGACACAGCCAGACTTGGTCTCCCAGCCTGCACAGCCAGAGTATTCATCCTATATTGGTAAGCTCTGATGCAGGATTGACCAGCACCCTTGAATGTCAAACCTCACATATTTGGTTACCTTGCAGACCTAGATAACAGGGGGTGCCACAACAAGCTGCACCAGCTGAGCCTACAGGAGCAGGAGGAATCAAAGACACACCTCTGAGGTACACTCATCACCATAGTTTGCTTCAGTGGGATTTAGAAACACCAATCAAATTTGTGTGGATCCTTGGGGACCTGTGACCAAAGGGACCACATGACCTCCAAGGGATGTGATCTGTTGCCTAGAGAAAATATCCTGTGGGTTGCTCAACACATTACCCACAACCATCAAGTGATAAAGCTCTTACCGGATCTCTCGCCTGCAACCATGGGCTCCCCAAGGACTGTGAAGCCATTAACATATGTGCTGGCAACCCAATGGATATGACATAGGTGGCAGATTCCAACAGGTTTTCTTATCTGTACACCTGGTGGGCCTTGCCTGATGCCCACCCAAGCAGAATTTGTGGATATTGGAAACTTGCTCTAGCTTCCACCAATAAACATGAGTTTGCCTGAGCCTCTGAACTTCTATAATCTAACACAATCAGGACCTGGTGCTGCCCTTCCACAAAGGCAGAGGAGGACCTGCATGGAGTCCATTCGACCTGCAGGGACTTTGATCTAAGGTATGTCTGACTGGGAGTCCTGATACTTACCTGCACCATGCTACCACCTAGGCGAAGGCATAAACTTTGCACCTGACAAGCCCTTTCCCTAATGGACGATTACAGCAGAGGGGCATGTTTCAGCCTTGTCAGGGACTTTGAGATTATACCTAGTTATTCCCTGCTTGAGACTCCCTGCTTTCACACAATGACGAGCAGCTCCCCCATTATCCTATCATGGCTCTATTTACACCATTACCTGAACAGAGTTTTGGTCCTCTTGATCTGCTAATCTGGATACTCTTATTACTGTTGGACGGGTGAGCGCCCACTTGGCCCCCATTTATTGTATTCCACTCTGGAACAAGAGAGACGGGACTCCCACTGAGGCCTAGCTCACTGGCAGCCTTGGCTGTGATCACCCTAGTAGCCTCTATATGTGTTCTTTCTTTCAAGAAATGTTAAGATAATTATTAATCAGCTTGAATAAACTCTAGCACAGTCAGGGCACTACACCATTCTGGGAGGACCAGAGTGGGGGGACTAATGGGGAGGTTTGTGTCACAGTGTTTATTTGTAGTCTATGAAGCACTCTCAAAGTCTCACACCTGGTCTAGGCCTGGATTAGTTCTCACAGAATATTGTTTAAAAATGGTGGCTCTACTGTGTACCCCCACAAGGTATTGGTGTTGACAGCTGAGGAAGTGTCCCTGGGTTCCAGCTGATTTAGTTCCGGGGACATTTAATTTGAATGCCCTAGCCTTCTGTGGTATATGCAACTGTTTGTTCATACTTTTGTTCAGGTTATTGTTCTAATTGTTGCAATACATGAGGTTTCAGCACTTGTTTGCAGTGTAGCAGGGACCGCACCTATATAAATCTATTCTTAAGAGCCACTAACAGTGGCCCTAAAAATTCACTCCCATTCGGTGTACTAAATAAACAACGCTATATTGCTGGTATTTTCCGTTTCATACCACCTGGAGCTCTTCCACAGGATAAAGCTATCAAGTAAATCCACAGGTATATATTTGGAGCTAAACATCAGCTCCAAAAATGTAAGTGCATTTCCTTTGTTTATCTCACCAATACATCAAAATATATATCATAGTTTGTATTCTGTTCTCTTGTTTTACAAATTGGCCAATTCTGACTTGGATCTGAGGACACCCCTAAGGTACTGCTCCCCTCTACCTCTCAACATATCCAATATGAGCATCAGATCCAAGTGCTAACTTGTTTGTCTCCCTCCAATAGTGCTCCACAGTGCAGCTATGCCAACTCCTGGTTCCTACTAAGCAGCCTTGTTGACAAGGCAAAGGGCAAGGGGCTTAATGTTACCATAAAAAAGACTAATCATATCTACATGAAATGCTACTTGAGTAATAATCCATTGGGCAAGTCCAAGGGACCACCCATATTGTTAAAAAAATTTCATGTGAATGCAACTCTGGTGAACAAGAGGGTCAATATGTATTTGCCAAGAACATGCTAATGGACAGCCTATACACATATGCAAATGTGTGCTTACCATTAGACACTAGGATAGGTTTCTTAAGAAAGCCCTCCGCACTTTCTCTGCCATCCCAGAGGGTTGTTTAATCCTGGGAGCCAATTTTAATGTGGCCCTTAACCACATGCTTGACACCTCTACGGGGCACTCTTACACCCTTGATAAAATCACCTGTACCATCAAAAAAATAACTTATTGGAACAGAGACTGGTAGACTGCTGGAGGGCACTTCACAGAGAGGACAAAGATAATACTCTCTATTTTAGACCCCACTCTAGGTATTCTAGGCTTAACTACTTTTTTTCACACATACTACTACCTCTCTGACTGCTAGATAGTCGGACAATGCCCTGGTCTTACTGACCCTATATTCCTCATTGTACAAGCCCACTACATCTAACTGGAGGCTAAATCCCTTAATCCTGGCTCACTGATGAACTATTTGCCCAAGATACACAAGCACACTTAACCTAATATTTTCAAGAAAATGACAAGATAGTATTTCACCATTGTCTCTGTGGGAAGTACAAAAGTTTGTTTCCAGAAGTGCATCAATTAAGAAGGCCCGGGATGCACATTTGGCACACTTAATACAAGAGATTCAGAGATTAGAAATTGAACATAAGCAGTGGGCCAGACACTCCTTACACAGGGATCTGGCATGACTGCTCCAGGTGTCTTATCACAGAGCACTCATATCCTCAAAAACCTTATTTTTGTCCAGTGCTAGCAAATGCAGGAAATTTATAGTCTATATGATAAACAAGAGAGGTCCACCACGTACATCGATAGGATTAGATCCACTACACTACTTACCTGACCAACACATACTTAGGTACAAAGAATTGGGGGAGGCTAGCTTGTTAGAGGAACCACTCATGGCAGAGGAGTTGGCCTGAGGAGTAAAATTCACAAAATCTGGGAAATTCCCAGGACCCGATGGTCTCTTACTTTCCTATTACAAAATGTTTGCAGGTACCCTATTCCCACCATACATTAGAGCATTTAATTCCATCTGAGAGGCCTGGAATGTCCATCCATATACCCTGGAGTCTTTCATTGTAGTGGTTTTGGCCTGCCTGGCTGAGTCTTGTGGTGCCTTCTACCTTGGCTGATGCAGTTGAAAGAAGCAGATAGGGCACTTTTTTTCCCCCACACTGAAGGACAGTCACTGATGTAACAAACTGCATGTTTGGGAAAACTTTGTTCTTGTCATGGTGGAAGGGGTGAGAGGGTAATCAACTTCTCACTGACATTCCCTTTCATTTTTGGACAAACCCCTTTTTTCAAATAAAAACGACTTCTGCTCCCCATTTTTCATAATACAAGATAGCAAAACGAAAAAGATTACAATCAATCATTCTAAAAATTTCTCTAAAGGATTTATAATAATCTAATTTGGGCAACTTAGAATTGGCATAACAAAAGTGTCTGATATTGCATAGCCATTAGATTGGGCAATATTGTAACCATTTTTACAAGTCAGCACAGTCAAAATCATTTCCTTAAATAAATTTGGTCAAGTTGAACTGCGACATGAAATAAATTCTGCTGTCCCCAAATGTATTTTTTCTGCCGAAGTGGTTTGGATCAACCAAATTATTTTACCATGCAAGTCATGTCATCGAAATGTTCATCAGTATTACAGAAACACTCAGATGCTGCATAGAAAACCAGAGTTTGCAGTTAAAGTATAAAACAAAATATCAAATTTCTGTTTCAGAATTTGAAGTTCTAAGTTCTAAAGCTGCCAAGACCCAACATAACTGTGACGAACCGCCTGGCAATGTGACAGAGTCCCTGTCCCTATAACAATCTAATCGTACCTGTGAGTTGAGGAATGATATAGATCAGTGGTTCCCAATCCAATCCTCAAGTAACCCCTATCAGTCCAGGAATCAGGGATTACCCAGTTGTGTCTAAGGTGTTTTTAGAAGAAAAAAATACACTTTAGACACAATAGGGTAATCCCTAAATACTGGACTGGTTGTTAGGGGGTACTTGAGGACTGGGTTGGGAACCATTGATATAGATGATCCAGAGACAGTGGCAGTTTGTATCCTACAGGTGTATCTGCAACTTATATTGTACTGTATTTAAAGTGCCCTTCTATTGGCTCTTCTTTTGCGCGTAAACTTGTGTTGACTTTTTTTATCTTCTTTCGGATATAATAAACTTGTTACAACATGCAAGCCTTTTTCCCTTGTATTTCAAAGTAGTTATCTGAAATAACAGATATACCATGTAATATGTAACATATAGAGTGAGCAAATGCTCTGTTACCTCTATATATTTTGCAGAAATACTTTAAACATGCATTGAAGGACACAAACAAGCTAAGACTTTGATGCTGGCATTGAAAATGGTGAGGAAAGAATTTTTAAGGAGTGAGTCTTTTCAGAGGTGTTAGCATAACTTTGATTATCTGTAATGATTGGACACCTGCCAAGGAATGCCATAGGAAGCAGCCTAAACCCATGGCAATTTGTAAATATTTCTATTATTTTATTTTTTGCAAAAAAGTAGTCTGTAGACAGTGGTTTACACCTGAAATGAAGTTTTAGGATTATGTTACATTGTCTATGTTTACTAAATAGTTCAATATAGTTAAGACAGAAGTTTTTCAAAAGCAGCATGGTTAAAGCAAAAAAACAAAACAAAAAAAACATTTATAGCAGATAATCTAGAAACAAATTGCAAAAACACTAGGTTTGTTAAAAAAAAAAAAAGCAAACTAGGACAATTATCCCGAAGTGTTAAATGTACATCCAAGGAGCAAAAAAAAAAAAAAAAAAAAAGCCAAGTTTATGTGCACATGCCAAGGTCAAAACCAGAATACCAGTAATTTAAATTGTAAGGGAATAACAGAGTAGTGTAACAGTCCGAGTCAGTACCAGAATTCCTTGTGAGACAATGACAAGAGGGAAGGTCAAAATCCAGAAGATAAAGACAAGAAACAAAAGATTTTTTGGAAAGGCTTGAGGAAATAGAGAGGAGTCGTTCGGGGCTAATGTACTTGAAGCAGAGAGAGGCAAATAGGAGCACAGGTGAAGGGTAACAGACACAATATAAGTGCAATGAGGCACTGACAGTGTGCAGTTTAATATACTTTTGCTGCATTTGTCAATTCCTTATTTAAAGTGACAGGTCACCCAAAATGTTTAAAGGGACATAACGCAGATCAAGTGTAAAGGATCATAACACACATAAAGAAGAGATAGTGCAATGCCATAACAGAGTGTGTGGGTATAAAACTTCAACATTTCTTTACAATCAGCTTTAGACACTGTGTGACTACCTGCAGACTCTGTGTGCAGGTAGACTAGAACAGGTAACCATCTTGCGCAATATTCCTAAACTAGGAGTCTCCAAACACCATTTCAGAGAGACTCTGTACTGAGGTGGAAATACCAAATCGATGTCTATGTCAACAACATTATATAGCATGTCATACAACATATTGCCACGTTTTACATATTAAGTAGTAATAGACTCACCACATAAGATATTTCTATTATGTGTAAAGGGTTTCATCGTTTGTGTATTTTCAATCTATTTTCTGCAGATTGGAGCCAATCTTCATCTAAGCTTTTGTGATACTATAGACACCAATAATCTCTCTGCTTCTGATGACAATTAATACATCCTGTCAAAGATACATAACCACTTATGACCAATAAAGACACTTTTCATTATAGTATATTGACATTTCCTGGTTATATTATTTTTTGTTATTTATTTATATGTTTGGTTAGAAGTATAGAAACCTAGAATGTGACGGCAGATAAGAACCATTCGGCCCATCTAGTCTGCCCAATTTTCTAAATACTTTCATTAGTCCCTGGCTTTATCTTATAGCTAGATAAGTCTTATGCTTATCCCACGCATGCTTAAACTCCTTTACTGTGTTAACCTCTACCACTTTAGCTGGAAGGCTATTCCATGCATCCACTATCCTCTCAGTAAAGTAATACTTCCTGATATTATTTTTAAACATTTGCCCCTCTAATTTAAGACTATGTCCTCTTGTTTTGGTAGCTTTTCTTCTTTTAAATATAGTCCTGTGGTTGTCCTGTGATTAATATACCCCATTGCCACCATGAAGGAATTAACAGCAGTTTCTAAGTATTTGTTGTGTTAAATGTAATTTTCACTTAACGTAATGTCTGCTTTATTTATACCTGACTTAATACTTATAAGTATCAGTTACGTTTTTCATTAAGGTTCACTTAACTGGCCATTTAATGACTGCTTATCTGGTATATTTTAGAAAACGGCTACAGCACCAATTAAGATGCTCAATAAACACCCATTAATGAAAAATGTAACCTTTATATAGCCGTTTTTTTTAAAGGCCCAGATAACGCGCCTGTTAAATCGACAATAAAGTTAATTAAAACTGGAACAAATTTTACTCTAGGTCAGTGATGGTAAACCTTTGTATCCAAGATGCTTGTGAACTACATTTAACATGACACTAAGCTAATGTTAAGAATGGATAAGAATCATGGTAAATGCAGTTACTAAAATGTGAGTGACAATGCTATTTTTATAAATAAACACATAACAATGTTACTATAGTTATATATTTAGATAAAATATGCCCAATTACTTGTAGTATGCTTTTTATGTAGAAACTATATAGGTTCAGACACTCCTCACTTACCGACTGGGTTCCATTCTTACGACCTGGTCGTAAAACAAATTGGTCGGTAAGTGAAGATGCTTTAGCGAGCATGCGTTCGGGGTAATTCCGCAGGGAAAACTTCCCAAAACATAGATTAGCTCAATAGTGCAGGGAATCGCTGAAATCTATGTCCGGGGAAAATTCCCCAAACATAGACCTGCTCTCTAAAGTAGGGAATCCCTTGAATCCCCACACTAGAGAGCTAGTCGTAGGTGCGAGCCGTCGTAAAACAGGTAGGTCGTAAAGTGAGGACCACCTGTACAGCGAATCACTAGTATTAAATATATTGATGATAAGGTTAGTGAGGATTCATTTACTGAAAGAATAAAAAGAAAATATTATTACTAGTCGGGTGTAGAAAGTGGTAACTATAAAGAGTTAAGCCAATGGTTGGAGAGTGAAAAAAATGATGGGTGGGGAATAAATTTCAAGTAAAAATAATAAGTTGCCATAATACAGATATTGATTTAAAGTAATTGCAATTTTTGCTGTAAATTAGTTGGCAATTAGTGTTGTCGCGAACCCGAAATGACTTCAATGGGCAGGCGAATTTTAAAAACAACAGGGACTCTTTCTGGCCACAATAGTGATGGAAAAGTTGTTTCAAGGGGACTAACACCTGGACTGTGGCATGCCAGAGGGGGATCCATGGAAAATTGCACAGTTGATGCAGAGTCTGCTTTTAATAGAGAGAGCATAATAGAGACTGTTCCCTGTCCACAGAGACCATGATACACACTGACACAGAGCAGAATAGAGACTGTCCCCCCTACATAGGGTCACTTGGCAGATATGGATTGACACCTGTCCTCAAAACCCCTGATACACACTGACACAGAGCAGAATAGGGACTGTTCCCCCTACATAGGGTCACTTGGCAGATATGGATTGACACCTGTCCTCAAAACCCCTGATACACACTGACACAGAGCAGAATAGAGACTGTTCCCTGTCCACAGAGACCATGATACACACTGACACAGAGCAGAATAGAGACTGTCCCCCCTACATAGGGTCACTTGGCAGATATGGATTGACACCTGTCCTCAGAGCCCCTGATACACACTGACACAGAGCAGAATAGGGACTGTTCCTCCTACATAGGGTCACTTGGCAGATATGGATTGACACCTGTCCTCAAAACCCCTGATACACACTGACACAGAGCAGAATAGAGACTGTTCACCGTCCACAGAGACCATGATACACACTGACACAGAGCAGAATAGAGACTGTCCCCCCTACATAGGGTCACTTGGCAGATATGGATTGACACCTGTCCTCAGAGCCCCTGATACACACTGACACAGAGCAGAATAGGGACTGTTCCTCCTACATAGGGTCACTTGGCAGATATGGATTGACACCTGTCCTCAAAACCCCTGATACACACTGACACAGTGCAGAATAGGGACTGTTCCCTGTCCACAGAGTCCATGATACACAATGACACAGAGCAGAATAGAGACTGTTCCCCGTCCACAGAGACCATGATACACACTGACACAGAGCAGAATAGGGACTGTTACCCCTACATAGGGTCACTTGGCAGGTATGGATTGACACCTGTCCTCAAAGCCCATGATAAACACTGGGGGGAGCTACTGTCCTCCCCAACCCCTGCGCGGTGGGTGGGGGCCATAAATCACAATGGGGGGACCTACTGTCTTCACCCCCTCGGCCCCCACCCCTGCGCGAGCACGCTAATTTCGCCGGGAACTGTTCGCCGGCGGACAGTTCGGTACATCACTATTGGCAATATTATGAATAATATTCAGGAAGCCTGTGATGTTGTGGCTAAATTAAATTTCACAAGGTGAGATTGCTTTACAAAAAAAAGTAATCACCATTTTTTATTTTCTTTACTTTGTATTATTAATTTAAAGGGACTCTCCTCTGCCTAAATAGTTTTTTAAGAAATCCCTATTTGGTAGATAAGCCTCTAATAAAAACATGCATGCATTCAATACGGCATTTTTTCATTTGGGGTATGCATTAACACAGCCTGCAAAAGCTGCAGATCTCTTATTTGCAGACTATGCAAGCGATCCATTTCTTCGCCAGCCTAGACTTCCTGAGGCTATCTAATCACAGACCCCCCAATGTAGCTTGTTGAGAAGCTTTTGCAAGACAGGTGCTCTGGTCAAATGCCTGCCTTTTGAGTTTAGATTCACTACAAAGAAGTAACAAGATCAGTTGAATGATTGACATCTAGGGGGTGTAGCAAGGTTAACTTTTAAATGTGCCAGTTTTTATTAAAATATTCACTTTTTGTAAAATAAAAAAGGGAACACACTCTTCATACATAAACAACTACAGCAAGCTATGTGCTTTATGTGCTTAAAGCGTTCCTTTAAACAGGGCTCTTCAAACTCTTGCCTTCCAGATGTTGCTGAACTACAACTGCCATGATTCTCTGACTATCTCATTTATTCAAAGGATCATGGGAATTGTATACATGGCAAGGTCTATCATCTATTTCATCCATCTTGTGTTTCATTAACTGGGGAAATGTTTTAGGAACCACCTTATTCACCATACTGCACATTCTGTAGTTGTGAGTCTTTAGTTTTAGAATCTTCTTCATTGAATCAACTGATGACGTTCACATTCTTCTTGACAGCATCCTGATAGAGATAACAAAATGTAGCAGTAACCATGGGAGACCCATTCAAATCATACAGAAAGATGTGGATTATACAAGAGATATTTTTGTCACTATTAGGGAGGGTCTTTAATCATAGTATGGTTATGTGATATTGTATATGTACATTTTGTTTTCACAGGTTTGTGAAAATGTTCAGTTTGTGCTTAGATATACCGTATATACTGGAGTATAAGACGAGTTTTTCAGCACATTTTTTGTGCTGAAAGACCCCCACTCGTCTTATACTTGAGTAAATGTCTGTATTATGGCAAATTACATTGCCATAATACAGACCAGGACCGCCGGGCTCATTACTAGCCCGGCGGTCCTGTTGGGGGCTGGCAGATAGCTGTAACTTACCTTTCCTGCAGCTCCTGTCAGCTCCCTTCACCTCCGTTCCTGTCAGCTCCCTTCTCCTCCACTGTAAGTCTAGCGAGAGCAGCGGGGTCAGAGCGTTGCCACGATTACCGTGGCAATGCTCCGCGCGGCACTCACACCACGAGACTTGCAGTGGAGCTCACAGGGGAGCTGACCAGCCCGGAGGAGAAGGGAGCTGACAGGAGCTGCAGGAAAGGTAAGTTACAGCTTGCTGCCAGCCCCCTCCTACACAGCCAATGCCACTGGACCACCAGGGAATGAGAGCCCCCCTCCCTGGCCATGAATCAAGCGAATAAAAATAAATACAAATTTAAATAATAATAAAATAGTAATAATATTAAAAATAATAATAAAATAAAATATTAATAATATAACAACAAAAAAAATAATATTAAAATAATAATAATTTTAAAAAAATAATAAAAATGCCCACCCCCCACCAAGGCTCTGCTTCACATATACAAACACACTCTGCATCACACACACACACACTGCATTCATACACACACACACACACCGCATTCATACACACAATGCATTCATACACACACACTGCACTCATACACAAACACCGCATTCATACAAACACACTGCATTATATACACACACACACTGCATTCATTATATACACACACTGTAAATAAATATTCAATTAATATAATTTTTGTGGGATATAATTTTATTTATAGATTTACCAGTCACTGCTGCATTTCCCACCGTAGTCTTATACTCAAGTCAATAAATTTTCCCATTTTTTTGGGGTAAAATTAGCGGTCTCGACTTATATTCGGGTCGACTTATACTCGAGTATAGGTACTATTACTAAATATTTGAGTAATGTACAACCTTTTATAAATATTAACACATGAGGTACGTTAATGAACATTAATCATCACAAGTTATTTGTCATTAAGTAGTATTATAGTTCAATATAACTGATGCTACATAGCTTAAATACTAAACTGAATTTGTTCTCATCCTTTCATCGTTATGCCTAACTATTGTTCATATAGGGTTATGCACTAATGTGAGAATTCAAGGTAAATTCAAAGTGAATTTCAAATTTCAGGTCAAAATAGCTAAATTGGAGAAATGTTCTAAGTCACCTTTGCTTTCAGTTTAGCTACTCTGGCCTTAAATTTGAACTTCACTCTGAATTCTCACTTTAGTAAATATTCTCTTGTAAAAACCTGAATACTGAGACATGGATTGTACTAATGCCTTGTCTCTTATAACAGAGTTCTCCAAACTCTGGCCCTCCAGATGTTGCTTAACTCACTTGTTCTACAAATTCACAACTCACTTGTATGGCGAATACGATGATTCCTAAAACATTTCGGCAGTCAATGAAACAAATGATAGACCAATGAATCAATGCGTGAAACAGATTAATCAATGCATCTCTATAGGGAAATGGCAGTGTCTCCATTCAGAGGGTGGAGTCACTGAATGTCAGTGCTGCACAGTATGCACCACTGCCCCAGGAAGCACCTCTAGTAGCCTTCTGAGGAGTTGCCACTGGAAGTGTCCCTAGGCTGTAATGTAAACACTGCCTTTTATCGGAAAAGACAGTGTTTACTGCAAAAAGCCTACAGGGATTGACTATACTCACCAGAACAATTACATTAAGCTGTAGTTGTTCGGACTATAGTGTTTATTTATATCATTACAGGTTCAAGCAAAAAGACTGTGTATGATTTTAAATTTGAGTCTGCTTTTTTCTAATGTAATTATATGCACTGTCTGTATAAACACATAAAACATCTTCTGTCCAGCATATAATCCAAATGTATACATAAAACAAAATACAAACACAAATATTTCAAGTATATTTTCTTTTAAAAGGAACTACATATGTATGCATCTTATATTGCAATATAATTTCATGTAATTTTTATTCCTCATATTCAAATTATGTTGTTGTTTTTTGCAATTCAAAATACATTTTAGGACTTTTTATGATGGATAGTAGCTAATTTTCAACTTGCACCATGGATCAGGGAAGGAAATGATAAATGCTTGCCTGTAATGGCTGGATCCATGTGTTTCCAATATCTATCCCTTTTAACATGGACTTTGAAAATAATGATAAAACAAACAAAAAAATTAACGATCATGATTGCTCTCCAATACTTTGCTATTGAAATCCTTAACTTTGACTTTGTAATTATGGCACAAATATAATGGCAAAGAACTGAAAATTTTAGTTGTAGATACAGACAAGGGCTGTATCCACTGCACACAATGTGTCGTATGCTGGTCATGTTTTGATTCTGACCTGACAAAATCTGGCAACTGTCAACCGTCTGCTGGGAGCATCCTGGGTACTTGGCCTGTCCCTGGCTGTCAGAGAGGTCCAGCAGGTTAAGACTTTGCTCCTTAAACAGCAGGGAAAAGAACATCAAAAAGGTGTAAATTTCATGTCCCTAGTTTTGATGAAGTCAGGCATGAAATGAAATGTAATTCTCTCAAGTGGTGAGTGTTTATACCATTCAGGCCATTACTTCTGCTCCAGGGAGCCCAATGGGCTAACAGGCATTTGAACACGTTAACTAAGTTTTAGGATGGCCAGATGGAGGTCTGTTTTATTCCCCTTTCCTTCTCTCCCTTTCTATTTAAACTCTGGTTGAAAAGACAGCTTAGTGCCGGCTTCTTCAAGTCATCCCAATTCCAACTGTGTGAGATCTAGGCTTTACTGCTGTTTTCTTTTGCCTTTATTCTTCAATGCTGGTGGTAAGTTCCCCACAAACCTTTCAGGTATTTATGTGTTTGTGTGGTGTTCATATATAAGCACAGATTACACACTATATAGGCAATCTTGATTAAACAAACCCTTGGTATCTATTTTCCTTAAGAATAAAAAATGCTCCAATAATTTTTTTTTTTTTTTTTTACTTTTGTTACGTTTTAGCCATTATATGTATTTGTGCGTAAGATGAACTGTGCAAAGATAGAGAGAAAACATAATTATTCATTTAAATTTCAATGCTGAACATTTTGTGTTACATATACTTACAAACTCTATAGAGGTTAAAAAGTAACTAATTTATGTTTAACTGTTCAAAGCAAAATGAAATAATAACACTGATGTATCACACTAATTAACATGGTTTGAATAAAACATGCAGAGAGAATGTGTAAGAAAAAATAATTACTGTTTTCAACAGGCTTGCTGATAAGGTTTAACTACAGAGTTTCAGTTACCACATTATTATGTTTTAGTCTAAACAATTCTTTATTTTGTTAAACAATGCATGAATGTTTTTCTGTGTTAATTAGATCGTGAGACAGATTTTTGGAATCTGACGTTTTCCAAATAAAGGTTTGCAGTATTTAGGGTTGTACTGCACATGTATTTTTTAGCTATTAAACTACTTTGATCCTCCTTACTCCCTCCAAAATAAGCAACCAAAATAACAAGAATATACGGTATGTGACCAGTTGATCATTTTTTAATTAAATGAGTACACTATAATGACGACTATAAAGTATTGTTTCTTTATTATATTTGTTATATATATATATATATGATTTTATTATTGTTCCAAATAAGGCCTGCATAGTTCATAGTGCTTTACAACAAACAAACAAGAAATAAGCATTAACAAGACAATATAATTATACACTGTGGTACTTAAATGTATTTACTTTGTATGTTCTGTCTATTAAAAACAAAACAACCCCCCCCCCCCCCCTCCCCTCCTTCCCCCCCCTGCACACTGTCAGGGACCATGAAGCCAATGTACTTTGGTATGAGGGCCTCTCAATATAAAAGGCACAGCAACACCCACATATGAAGGCATACAAAACCCCTGGGGCTCTCTTCACTGGCAGGGATGCCTTTAATACCGGCCAGAACCAGTTTTACCTGCCTGGTTATACTCTCAAGCACGCACCAAACCCTCAAGAAACACTGTGCCACTTAATAGACACAGGCCGCGCATCCTCATAGCAGCAGGGTTTAGGAACCACACTTCTTTTGACCCCCCAAGCTAGCAGGCAAGCAACTTCCGCTCATCACCCATGTACTAACTACAGCCCTTATTTAAGAGCAGCAAAGAATCATCACCCTGTCCCACAATAGATGGACATATAATGACATGCCCCTTATTGCATACCCTCACCAACTACTCTGGCACACCCCTAATCAGCTGGGTTCAGAAGGGGTGGAAAGTACACATGCTTACTAGCTAGACATGCTTGACTCAACTCATCCACATGAGGAATCTCATTTACCAAAAAACTGTGCAAATGTAACATACAGTATGCCATACCAATGTTAATGTATTTAAACAATTGATTGGACTGCAGAAATTGTCATGGTACTGCACTCTTCTTTTTAATCACTTGCATTACCAAAATAAAGAATTAAAAAAAATTAAAAAAAAAATTAAAAAAAGCTGAATTCCTCTTGAGCACATTAATTGAAACACCTTTTTTAAAGATGCATATTTTTGATGATTGTTTTTAAAGTGTGAGCATTGGTGGGAGAGTCTAATGTGACGGGAAGCATTTAGTCCTAGAGACATTAAGAGAAAGTTAAAGTCAAAGGTACAAGTGCGAGCTGAAGTTAGAGGTGTGAACGCAAGGGCACTGGGAAAGAAGAAACATATTTATTAATTACGGAATTTAGATTGGGACAGTATTACGAAGAACTTTATAGCTAAGCATAAGGATTTTAAATTGAACCCTAAAATGGATAGGAAAATACCTTACAGAGGAAGTGGATGTTGGAGGAATGAATAAACTTGCTTGAGATTTTAAAGAGCACAAAGAAGAATGTATTGATCTTCTGAAGTATTGCACAGAATACATTATTTTCACACATTCATTCATTATTGCAAAAGGGCAACATCTGCATGAACAGTGCAGATTATTGGAGGGTGCAGTAGGTAAGCATTAAGAAGAGGTGTGTTTTTGAAACTTTTTTACCATTACAGAGAGAAGCACACATTTTTATCATCAGAGAGAGGAGCACACTTTGGGTTAGAGTTCATGGAGGCATTATTGACCTGGAATGAAACAGACTCTTTAACATTTACAGGGGTTATTCAATAAACTCCAGATTTTAGTCTGAATTAGTATTGTTGAATAAACGTTTCAAATTATTTTTGTTTTAATTATTAAAATATCAATATATCAAAAATATCCATATATTACAAAATGTATTTTGTTTGCAATATTAAATCATTTAAAAAAGTTTATCATCAAGTATTAAATCATTTGAATAGCTTATCCAAACATGATGGACAAAATCCAGGGAAAATGACCAAATTCTAGCCATAATTCTAACCATAGTGGCAATTCTCAGACGTTACAAAAACAAAATATGGTTGGAATTCGATCGGGCTGAGGGAATTTACAGCAATCACATGGATGCATTCGGTGCAATTTAGTAGCATTCACATTTACATTGTTGTTCACTTGCTTCTTTACAAGTGAATAGATAATTTGAAGCACTAGTGTCTGCTGACAACACTAGCAAATATAGGATCTGTAAAATAAGTGGTGAGGATATCAATTTTTTATTAAAATAAGATACATTCTTTGCTTTGATAATCAATTAATTTATGCAATGGTTCACTGGTGAAACTGGCTATTTTAGCCTAATAAGTATGCTCAGCAACATAAAAAACGTACAGCTATATATTAAATGTCAGCCTCGCATAAAGGTGATGCCACATAAGTTGATATGACTGGACACACTGGGTTATACACAGTCTCCCTAATGAAAGCAGAGTGTTAATGAAAATAAGGCAGTGGCTGTTCAAGTGAAAAGACTGAGAGATTTATATTGAAGAAAAAAAACAGAGAAACAGCTTATATTGTAATGCATTGTAACACAAGTAAGGGAGAGTGAAAGATCCCCCTGGCAGTGCAAGACTATAAAAATATTAAAATATATTCACATGAATAAAGATTAAAAAAGTAACATCAAATATTGGATTCAGGCCTCCTGGGACACATGTGTGTAAGTACAATATCAACCTCCATCACCCAATATGGCTCTTTCTATACCCTGAAACCACAAGTATCATTGTGATATTATATCTCCATTATTACAGGTTCTGGAGTACCTGCCCGTAGGGATTGTAGTTTCTGGTTCTGTATCAATAAAGGTATTAATATATTCATGAAAGCAACGGTTTATCCAAAATAATATTTCAGAAAAATGTTAGTATAGGTCTATATGTTTCCGACTGGTGTTACAGTGCATTTGCGGTCGCATTTGGTATCCCTTCTGCTATACATGTGAAAGGCTAAGGTAGGTTATACATGCATGACCACTGCATTTCTGAGTATTAGAACGTGCCAGCCACATAACAGCACATTTCTCCTGAGAAGAAAAATAAATTGATGCAAAAAGTGATTCCATAGTGGCTGCTTGCCTAGTAACTGCTCCAGAACATTACATAATCAATTATCATTAGCAATATAGGCAGGTGATTAATGAGCTTGGAATTTTATGAAATTGTGGATTGTATTTTGTGCTAAAAATTAGGTTTACTATCACCCTAGGGTTTTTTTGCGTATACAGTGAATAAAACACACTTAAATGCTACATTCAAAGTAAAATAACTAAACTGGTCTAAAATAGCAATAGTAATAGTAGTATATACCTAAACTAGTCAAATTGTAGAACATTTCCACATCGTTTATTTTAGCCACCATTTTACTGTTAATTTACTACAGTTTATGTATAGTAAATAAAGCCATAAGCGTATATTTTTTTTTTTTATAATGAAAATGAAGCATGGATTTTGGTGAAAGGAGGTACACCACACAGTTGGACCCACAAACAGAAGTTTATAACTACAGATATTTTCTAAAACTCTTCAACGATAAACTCAACCATTCACTGAAATACACTAGAAAACAGATTCCTCGTGATATTGCAAGTATTCTCATTGAGTTCAGTACTGGTGTACATCATTAAAGTTCATGCCTTCAAAGAGAGGCTCCTTCTTGAATTTCTGTGAAGGAACAAATGCCTCTGCTACACATGCACTGTCATGCCTATGCAGCTTGGTCAAATTTAAGTTATGACTTTTTATCAATGAAACATCAATGAAAGAGCAGTTACAGTTAAACTACCTTAACTGTCTCAAATAATATTTGCAGCAGCTACTGGACCATAATGGATACAGACAGACATCTCCTTGGGTCTTCAGAACTTGACCAACTGGTGAAGATACTGTCCATGGTGCTGTAGTTCATTCTTCCTTGGAATATATGTATGTGTATCTCCCTGATCTGTCTGTGTGTAGCCTTTCATATCATGTGTTTGAATATATATATTATTATTTTTTAATTGTTTGTTTGTCTGTTTATATTAGATAGCCAGAAAGATGCTCTTTGGGAAGCACTTAAGATTTAGCTGAATGCTTCTCTATGGCCAGTACTGATGATCTTCTAGCCGGCAAATCTGTGGTGAGGGACTGTCTCACTTCTGCATTAGAGGTAAATTATCCCTATATCAAGAACGGTATGGGATTGGCAATAATCTACATAGACTTTAAAACATTCCAGCTTTATGTATAAAGGTTTTTATAAGAACCCATGCAGTGTTCTTTTAATATTATGTGTCAAACACAATTGGATGAATATCTTCTCAGTAAAATTTTGTGGGAATTTTACTCAAAATAAGGAAAACATTGCAATAAGAAATTTGCAGAGCATTGTGAATTCTGCAGAAACATATTTTGCCTGTTAATTTACTGGTCCAGGTTGAACAAAAAAACATAAAAAAAAACACATTTCTGCCTTTTGACATGTTGCAAGGAGTGGTCTGTACCCACCAAAATGTTTAAATAATACACCACACATCTTTATTAACTTCTAATTAAATGTTGTAGATTTTTTTTCCTCTGTCAGCCATAGAATATTGTTACACAATTTTATAAAGTATATAATAGTGTTTTTTTTTAATTAAGAAATAAAATACATTCCAAATGTGCAATTGAAACAATTTTAGAAATCTCCCTTTTTACTATTAGAAAAGTAGTTTGTCAAATAGATCTCAATGTCATTATCTTTCAAAGATTCTTAATTAGTGTGTGCTTCTCTTGAAGAGGTAAGGGTTGTTAAAGTTGTTGCCATGATGGTAAAATTAGTTTCACAATGTCAATAGGATTATAATATTTTCTGTAGTAATCTGAAGCCCACTAAAACTGTGAGAAGGGTTAAAGCATGCTCTCTGAAGACAAATGAGTTCTTTTTTATTGATACTTTTCTACAACTGCTGTTCCTCAAAAAAAAATTCCACTCCTACCAGTGTGAGAAAAGAGCGTCTTTGGTGAAGATTTAATAGTATTGTTAATGCTTCTGACAATTCAGTCTCATTGAAGCGCATTAAGTAGATGTTATAGTAAGACAAAGCCTCCCACAGCATCAACATCAAACTAATTTGGCATGCAGGCCACACTAAAACTATTTTATGGCAGAGTCTATTGTGTACTAGCTCACCAGGTGAGCTTTAACTTGCAAATTACCCACTAAAAAGGGGAAATTCACAGAGAAGTGCACTTTAGTGTCTAATAGAAAGAATAGGATTCTGGGGGACGTTTCCTCTCAAGAATGCAAAGTACCAAATCAACTAGATAAATGTTTACAATTGATTTAGAAAGAAATGCAAAACTTGTGGAAATTGTTTTAAATGTATTTAAATGTCTGGTGCCGGATCAAACCTTCCAAATCACAGTTTTGTAGCAGTAAGAGTTACTTTTAAGATATTCTTGAGATGTTGAAGATATAACAAACTACACAAATGACTTTAGACTACAGTGTGCATTCTAAAATAAACCAGGGATCTTGTAGGCCAGCCACTGCTGCCTTCTCCTTATGGCAAGAGACATTGTTAGAAGGTAATTTGATCTCCTACACTGATTTTGTTGTGAAAGGTAACATCTCCCATTGCAGGGGACAATCCTTTTGCAGATCTATCCCAGTCGATTAACAGAGTGAGTCTGTTGGAAAGATGCACTAAAGAGACACTCTAGGCACCGAGACTACTTTAGCTTATTAAGTGGTCTAGATGAATAGTTCCAGGTCCCTTTACACTGCAAAGGTAATTATTTCAGGTTTTAATAAACTGCAATGCTTACTTGGGAGAGTTAACTCCACCTCTAGTAGCCGTCTTTCAGACAGTCACTAAGGGAACTTCTGGGTCACTAGGCGACTTTTGGTCACCTGACTTTTGCTATGCATAAGGACATCCAGAGTTGTGTAACTTTGTTTTCCTGGCACTATAGCTTCCCTTTAACTAAAAATTACCTTTCAGAAATAAGACTTGCTTTTATAAAACAAACACAATTATTTGAACTTTAGTGGCCCTTTGAATATAGTAAGAACATTATGTTGCATTTTTATAATAATTATTTGTTAATAAAAAATATATACCTCACTCAAGTAAATGTAAAAACTGTGTATTTAGGTTTTGTTCAAAGGAACATCAAAATATCTTTATCCATTCCAATGGAGGGGGAAAAGAAGGGCTACCATGTATATAAAGCCCATAAATAACCTGATCCTATGCCTATATAGCAAGGTATACAAGAACCGCTTTGCGGAAATAAACCTATACATATACAACATATAAATACCGACAAAAGATAATCCCAGTGGATCCACCCCCTGATATATGTAAGTAGCAATGTATGCACAAACACTCATGGGATAACAGAAGAAAAAAGTAGAAAAAAACTAAAAATATATCAATATTCAGTCCACTGGTTAGAGTGTATATATGAAAACCATTTAGCAGATGCCTGGGTTGCTCTCTCTGCAATAACGTCATCAAGGGGGAACACTTCTTACATCCACATTCAGGTAAACAATTTAAAATTAATGGCTACTATATTTGTAATACTGACCACGTGGTTTACGTCCTGAAGTGCCCATGTGGCTATATCTATGTAGGGGAGACTATACAACCTGTAAAAGAATGTATAGGGGAACATAAAAGGAGCATCAGAGCGGCACTACAAAGGGGTATATGTGAAGCCCTAGTGGCCAGGCATTTCAAGTCCTATGGACACAACGTGAATAAACTACGGTTCTAAATAAAAGACAGTGTTCCCCCACTATGGAGAGGTGGGGATAGACAAAGGCGCCTATTACAAAAGGAGACCAAATGGATATCCACATTGGAGACAACTTTCCCTAATGGGATTGAATGAGGACTACAACTTAAACCATTTTTTATGACCTTAATCTTGTATTCCTTATTTCTGTCTATTTTAATATATAATTATTTTATATGCTCTCTACAGTTCCCCATTTAGACCATTCTTGGTCCGAATCTTTTACATGGTTTATCTATGACTACGTTGGTCCGCGACCTGACTCTCAGGGTCCCCTGCTTGGAATATGTCCACCACTGGACACCACAAAAGGGGTAAGTAAATATTACACTTTAACATTCTCTTTTCTTTATTTTTTCTAATTGAGTATCCTTCATTTATATTTAGTAGCTTTTCTTTGTCCAATTATTTATTACATTTATGATATGGTGTTACAATATTTTGGATATGACTGTCAAATTCTGGTAAACATCCTTTATTTATATGTACTTAGTTTGTCTTCAAAACTCCCATCTGTAATTGTTTTGTTACCAACACATACAGTCTCTTTCACCTGTATTGAGTAGCACTTTAATGTCCAATTAGCTATTTGGTGTATATGGTGTATATGGTGTATATGGTGTTCAATAGAAAATTTTAATTGATATCCTAGATGTATCTTTGTCAATTGTAAATAAAGTTTTTTTATTTGAATTCACACTCACGCGGGACGTGGTGACGTCACACCCTCGATCACGTCCCTGAAGTCCCAACGGATTGCGAACATGGGGAGCTTTAGGTGAATGGGTCACATGGACGCCCCTTTTATATGTATTTAAACCCATTTATTTGACTGCTACACAAGGGCCTTCGAAGGGACAGCATAGTCCCAAGCGCGCAGCCAACAGCCTACAGCCCGAGGGTCACCTGTACCTGCATATTTGCCTTTGCCGTGGGATCACCGGCGACCGGGTAAGTACAAAAGATCGCAGGACGTTCTATGCCGTCCTGCGGCATTTAGAGCCACCAAAATAAGGACAGCATAGAACGTCCTGCGGTCTTAAGGGGTTAAATAGGGTAGTATTTATATTTGTGTTTGTGTAGCATGGCAGTATGTATAAGGGTGTGTGTGTGTGTGAATTGTGGCAATGTGTATGAGGTATGCAGGCCTCTAAATGTTGCGTCTTGAATTACAAAATAGGTGTTAAAACTACAAGCCACCTTAAAGGAACACTATAGTTTCAGGAATACAAATGTTAAAGGGACACTATAGTCACCAGAACAACTTTAGCTTAATGAAGCAGTTTTGGTGTATAGAACATGCCTCTGCAGCCTCACTGCTCAATCCTCTGCCATTTAGGAGTTAAATCCCTTTGATCGCCGGTGATCCTTGCGAGGACCCCGCGATCACATGGAAGGCATAGCAGTCCATGTCAATGCCAGCAGGGGGAGTGCCTGTAAAGACAGGTACTCCCCCTGCTGTCTGAAAAAAAAAAATGAAACATGTTAAATAAGTGTAAAATTAAATAATATATACTTAGATCATATATATATATATATTTATTATATATATGATCTAAGTATATATATATATATATATATATATATATATATACACACATATACACATATACACATAAATATACATATACTGTCTACGTGTATTTTAATATTAATATATACATAATTATATATATATATATATATATATATTAATATCAAAATACACGTACAATGATATTGATTAAATATATATATAATTTTCATTATATATATATATATATTTATATATAATAAAAAATAAATAAATATATATATAAATATGTTAAAAAATAAATTAAAAAAAATAATAAAAAAATAAATAGATACAAAATATATAAACATGCATCATTTCGTTCTAACTCTATTTTAAAATTAATATACATATATTGATATCAAAATAGAGAATATAAAATATGGCGTATACTGCGCCCAAGGATAATACGTACATACACTGCGAGGGAGAGTTGGTAAATACCTCGGAGTGATAAAACAGAGAAAAAAATAATAGTGCAATACAGTATATTACAGTGCAAATATTTGTGCTGGATAACTGTAGGAAAACCACTCACATAGGGTAGAGCTATATAAGAGCTCTGTTTTGTTCAGCGTGGACGGTATAATCCCCGTCTAAGGATACAGGATGCAATGACAGCATGATAATTATGTCCCTCTTAAGGAGGGGTCTTTTCTAATTCGGGTCTGACACCCCCCCCCAAAAAAAAGAAAAAAAGGGCCCTATCAGTCTCCGCTCGAACCCACTAAACGTTTGTCCCATGGTTCCCAAAGTTTTTGGAATGCCGCTGTCGTCCCTCTTACCCTCGCTTACAAGTCGTCCATAATTCTACATTTTCTGATCCTAGATATTACCCCCGGGAATTCTGGGCCCTCTAGTGAGAGCCATGCGGTCGCTATTGCACGGCGTATGCTCAGAGTTATCTTATGTACTAATTTCTGTTCTCTCCTAGTCCATCTGTCCAGTGATCTATTTAACAAGTAGATCCACGGGTCCATGCCCAGGTGCCGGTCAAACGTCTGTTTTTTTAAAAGATTCTCCACAGACCTCCAGAAGCTACGTAACTTCGGGCAGTCCCACCACATGTGGATGTATGTTCCTCAGGCTCCGCAACCCCTCCAACAGTCATCAGTGTCCATTTTGTGCATTCTATATAGTTTTACTGGCGTGGTATACCATCTAAGCATGGTTTTCCATGCTTGCTCCTGGAGAGTGACACATATTGAAACTGTGGCATTCGCCTCCCATATCTCCTGCCACTCAACTCCCTCCAAGACCTCCCCGAGGTCCGTCTCCCATTGATCTGTATATGTTAGTCTTCCCCATTCTCCATTTTCTGCACTAAGTTGGGCATATAGAAGCATGATCATACCCTTGGGGGCCGCCCCATCAAGGCAAAGCCTCTCATAGAAGGTTAAGTCACAGTTTTTTTTTAACTTAATTTTTAACTCAATTTAGTTATTTCAAATATTTCAAATGTAATTGTAGTTTAGCAAATAACCCTGTAACTTTTGGAAATTACTTTTAATAAGGCTTTCTAAAGTTTCTACAGATATGTAAGGTGGGAAATCCATTTTGATTTTTGGTAATTAGCACCACTTTGTTATCTGCAGGAGACCATTTTTATTTTTTATTAAAACGGTTTATATTTTCTAGATTGTTTGGTATACTAATCACTAAGCACTCATATAGGTTGTTTACTATTATATCGCATTATACAATATCACGTTTTTCAATATGGATGACCTCAAGATACATTGCTTTGAATCATGCTCATTCAGCCTATAGTATTTTCTGTGATTCTGTTTCACTTTAGGATTAAGTGTTGAAGAATTAATCCACAGGTTGCATATCTAAAAATCAGATTATATAAATGTTATATGAGCAAAGTATATTGTCTAAATACTAAGGGAGCACAGATTCCTAGAATCTTCCTGCCTCTTCAAGGCTAGAAAGATGTTCAGTAACCTTCGTGGAGCTAGACTCATTATCATTCTTTCATCATTTTGCCATGTTAAGAGGTTGAAACACCTAATAACAAGTAATAAATGAATAAAGTAACAATCAATAAAGTTTATATCTCCTTGCACAAACTCACGACCCCTCCATGCTCCTTATGAAATCAATGAATGCAGTTAATACAAGCAGCTGACTTATCCGTCCTGCGATCAGAATATTCACAAATGCTAAGGAATGGGTCTCTGAAGAATTGTTTGTAACTGCAAAGTGATGCTGCGGCTGAAATTAAGATGCCAAGAGGCTGGAAGCCAGGCCTCCTGTGTCACCTTAGCAGTGAATAATTGGGCCTCTGCATATTCCTTGTCATAAGTGGCAGGAGTGAAGGGACCCTGAGGATTTCACTGGCAGGACCATTGCGACAAAATCAAAATAAATTAAAACACAGATTCAAAGCTATGCGATTCTGGATGGCAGGTCAGGGCAGCTATAAATGTACCGTTTGTCCTGATGCCCATATGGTCCTTACCAAGTAGCACAACATTGCAGAGACAACAGATTGATCAGTAATTAGTTCAGTGACACTGACCACTTCAGAATTTTCTACCTTGAACTAAACTTTAAATGTGTATTTCCAGTA
The DNA here is from genome assembly GCF_036172605.1 of Pelobates fuscus. Taxonomy (NCBI): domain Eukaryota; kingdom Metazoa; phylum Chordata; class Amphibia; order Anura; family Pelobatidae; genus Pelobates; species Pelobates fuscus. The sequence goes on from NC_086328.1 coordinate 49,926,941, forward strand.
ACCTGTTTATTTTGCCATAATAACTATCTGTTAAATACTGGGAGAACATGTCAGTGTATGGCAAATACTCTCTTTTTATATTTTATATTTCAATAATAAGATATAAAATAATGTAATGTGTTTATTTTTGTGAAATTGACAGTGTTGTAGTTCACACATTGATCTATGTCAAACAATGGATAAAGCAATAACTTAGATCCAGCCTCCATGTAGGTCTGAGTAGCAGTACATTAACCGGGCTATACACTGAAGTGAGAATTCAAACAGGAGTATTCACTAAAGTCTGAAAATAACGAATGGGGCAACACCATCCAGCTGCTTACAGGGCCATTCAGACTGAAAAAAAAAATAATATTGTTTAGGTTATTATTATAAAGTCCAGGTTTTGCAATTCAGACTCTAAACGAGCCTGAGTTAGGTCCTGATTTCAGCTGGACCACACAATGGTGGACAGCTGAAATCGGGAACTGGATGCTTCAAATCAAGGCAGTACTTGTGAACTCATGGACATTGATATATGATTGAGTACTAGGTCAGAATACTGTCAGATTATAGGCATTGGAGACTCTCTATATGGATGCATTGATTAGAGAATAGGTATTATTTGCATTTTAACCCCCAAAAGTTACTGGGAAACCAAGAAGTTTTAGTACTTCCTGATGCCAGTAGCTGTTCTCTGACAAAAAAGACTGCTAATACAATGAAGAGGGGACCTTTCACAGATTTCATGGTGGCACCCGTGAAGACTTGACTATCAGAGTGTTTTGATTGGTTGGCTTACGAGCACTCAGACTAAGATTGCATATAATGGGAAGGACCTAATAATGGTTTTTATCACCATGCAAGCTCAGTCTGCATGGATCCATTGATGGGCCAACATAGATTATTTTTAAGGCATTGAGAGTTTGTGGGTTTCGCACGGTTGAAAAAATATTTTTAAGAAGACATATAATGGTAAACAGATAAACAGATTATCTTTTGGTTTATATATATATATATATATATATATACACACACACATATATATATATATATATACCAAAAGATAATCCAGGATGCACTCTCAGGGCTTGTGAAGAGAATTTTCGTTTTATTTTAAATCTTGTGTGAACAGATGAACCAACGTTTCGACCTCTGCAGGTCTTTTTCAAATTCCAATACTTTATTTAGTTCAGGTTAAAATCAGAGACCAACGTTTCAGTCCCTACTCGGGACTTTCCTCAGGGTAACTGTTGTCCTGTTTCCCTGAGTACTATTAAAGTGACAGGCATTTAAAAAAGATCTGTGCCTGTAGAATAGTGTAATAAGTGATCATCCATATAGGGATGATAGAAAAGTGACATATGCCAATGTAATAAAGTGCTAATAGTGATAAGCAGACAAACCTAACACAAAAAAACTGAAAGTGCTAAAAGTGCCATCATATATAAAACATATCAATTCACTGGTTATTTGTACTATAACTATATAAACCAGTATAGGTGCATGTGGATTAAAACATACATAACTAACACTATGAACTAAACACTCATATGTAATTAATACAGCTATACACACACATATCTATATACACACAAACATTCTAAGATATACAATCCTATCCGTACTAGTGTTGTCTTATAAAGTATATATTAGACTGTTCAATCAAATACCACTTTATAATATGGTATGAACTATACATACTATATCTCTATTCATATGCCATTCTAATGGCCATAATGTGTTGACAACAATAGTAGTATATCGTATAACCAGGAATGTGTATCCTAAAAGAAAATTTTATAAAAAGGAGTGGAAGGAAATAGTTTCGTTCACTGGGGACACTGTGTCTAATTCATAGATCCAAAAAGTCTCTCTATTCAGTAACAACTTTCCCCGGTCTCCCGCTCTTCTTGATACAGGGACGTGGTCAATAGCTATAAACTTTAAGGTGGCTAATGGATGTTTCTGCTCAAAAAAGTGCTTAGCCACTGGTTTATCGGACGCCCCATCTCTATATGCCAGTCTGATGCTAGACCGATGCCCTCTGATCCTCTCACAAGGTCACATGGGCATGTAAGCTTATATATGACGCAGATAAGTGCAAACTGATCATTTATCATGGGCAATAATAAAGTGCACTATTAAAGTGACAGGCATTTAAAAAGATCTGTGCGGGTAGAAAAGTTAGATGGCGGTTTCACCTGGGGGTAAGTCAATCTAGTTAATAATGTCATGTATAAAAGCAATGTATCTTTACTATATGTTTGTATTTGATCCTGATGAAAGTCCTCTTTGGAGGACTGAAACGTTTATCGTCTTTTTTAAACATTTATCAATACATTTTGGACTTTTAAAATCTGTGAGTGCAGCTACCTATTTGGAAGATTGGATAATACAGCCGTGGCTTGCTAGCACCCGGCTATAAAGGGACACTAAAACGTGAGTGCAAGAGCATTATTTTATTTTTTATTTATGATAAGGGTTATTGGCTACAACCCTTCTCTTTACACCTGCACCTTTTTCAATATTATTTGGAAAATAAAAAGAAGTAGATGCTAATAGTCTCAATGTAGGTCAAGACATGAGACTGTATGCATCACCTGGAGAAACAAAGCCCAGTAGGAAAAAATTATATATTTATAATGGCTAGATTAACCCAAAACAAAATTGAGACCATGAAATAAGTGAAAAAATAAAGTATATACAAATGTAACTAATGCCACTATGTGTCCAAGGTAGAAACAGGTAGAGGTCACTTCCAAATAGATAAAGGGGTATGATATACATATACACATACTTTACATTTGGATTTCTAAACAGAGTCAATAAGGTACCTCCCAACTCCGATCACGTGGGGTATCTATGTGTAAGCTGATTGGCAGTAATAGACAGCGTGAGTGCCGAGAGCAACCACACCTGGGCGAGACTTCTCCCACGGACATCATTGGCTACAGGTATTTAGTTTCTTTGGTGCTCATTATACTTAAGAGAGTCCTGATTATTATTCTGTTGGCCCCTGACGAAGGTGCAGCATACCAGCACGAAACACGCGTCGGGCGTTCTTTTCTTTTTCTTTTCTTTATTATGGGCACTGGGCATCGTTTGATTTAAGCACTCTTAAACTTAAATATGATTTGAGTACATTTCCCTATTCTATCTCTTTGCTACTATGCCTGTCTCAATAGTTATATGGGGAGAGAGCATGGGCGTAGGAACCTGGGGGGATGGGGTGGACGCATCCCCCCCAGCAAATCATGCGGGGGGACAGGTTATGGGGAAATCCCCCCCAGCTCCGCCGGCCCCCCTCATGCTGCAGCCGCCCGAGCGCTCTGTAGAGAGCCTCAGGCGGCTGCAGCTTTGCCCGGGCTTGTGCGTCCATGAGGGCGCACCGCCCGGGCGCAGCATGAGGAGAGGGGCTGACAGGAGGTAAGCGCTCAGCGCTCCCTCCTGTCACTCCCTCACTGTAGCGTGGCTGAGCCCTGTATGGTCCGCGGGTACAGGGAGCACTGAGTGTGCACTTCCTTTTAGTCCGGCCGGGTACAGGAAACAAAAGCTCCCTGCACCCATGGACCATACAGGTCTCGGCCACGCTTCAACAGAGGTAGGTGAGGGGGGAGGAAGATAGTAGGGGGGGAGGAAGATAGTAGGGAGGGAGGGAGGGAGGGAGGGGTGGGAGAAAAAAGAGAGTGACAAGGGAGGGGGGGAGAAAAAAAGAGAGTGACATGGGAGAGAGGGGGGGGAAAGAGAGTGACAAGGGAGTGAGGGAGAGGAAGAGAGTGAAAAGGGAGGCAGGGAGGGGGAGAAAGAGAGTGACAAGGGAGGGAGGGGGAGAAAGAGAGTGACAAGGGAGAGAGGGAGGGGAGAAAGAGAGTAACAAGGGAGGGAGGGAGGGAGGGGGAGGAAGAGAGTTACAAGGGAGGGAGGGGGAGAAAAAAGAGAGTGACAAGGGAGGGAGGGAGGGAGGGGGAGAAAAAAGAGAGTGACAAGGGAGGGAGGGGGAGAAAGAGTGACGAGGGAGGGAGGGGGAGAAAGAGAGTGACAAGGGAGGGAGGGAGGGGGAGAAAGAGAGTGACAAGGGAGGGAGGGAGGGAGGGAGGGAGGGGGAGAAAGAGAGTGACAAGGGAGGGAGGGGGAGAAAGAGAGTGACAAGGGAGGGAGGGGGAGAAAGAGAGTGACAAGGGAGGGAGGGAGGGGGAGAAAGAGAGTGACAAGGGAGGGGGAGAAAGAGAGTGACAAGGGAGGGGGAGAAAGAGAGTGACAAGGGAGGGGGAGAAAGAGAGTGACAAGGGAGGGAGAAAGAGAGTGACAAGGGGGGGAAAAAGATAGTGACAAGGGGGGGAGAAAGATAGTGACAAGGGGGATGTAGGGGGAGAAAGAGAGTGACAAGGGAGGGAGGGGGAGAAAGAGTGACAAGGAAGGGAGGGAGGGGGAGAAAGAGTGACAAGGGAGGGGAAGAAAGAGGGACAAGGGAGGGAGGGGAGAAAGAGAGTGACAAGGGAGGGAGGGGGAGAAAGAGAGTGGGGAGGGGGAGAAAGAGAGTGACAAGGGGGGGACGGAGGGGGAGAAAGAGAGTGACAAGGGAGGGAGGGGGAGAAAAAGAGTGACAAGGGAGGGAGGGGGAGAAAGTGTTATCAGCTTAGGTGCCCTAGAAGGCACAGCAGAAGGCACCCAGCACAACAGTCTCGTAACAGAGAGATAATAATTCAAGCCACCACTCACTGACCACAGGTGGGGATACTAAATCCCTTCATTGTGGGGTATGCTTAGTAGTTTAATTTGAAGAATTCCCTACCTGATGCCCATAGATGGGTGAACAGTGGGGACCCGTCTATTTACAAGGTGTGTAGGAACATGAGGAAAGTTTTAAACCTTTTTTATATGCGAGTGTCATATTAACCTCCATAGCCTATTTTTAACTATTTGCCTGCTATCTGCTGGTTAAAAAAAATATTTTCAACAATTTTTAGCTGTCAAATCCGATGTACCCAATTATACAGGCGTTATGCACCCCCTATATATAACTGAACTGCTGAAGACTATATTTTCAGTGATATTTGAACCAATATTCTTGACAAGCCTTTATCTGCTGTAATTAACAACAGATACATTAAAATGATTGAATAACATGAATATGAGTTTTTGTCTGGAATCTACTGGAATTTTGAAGAATGCCACATTTCTACAAAATACACTAGAATGTACACATACAATGATGAGCCAACAGTGAAACCACTGGCAGGTGACGTAAATAAAATTGATTATATTAATACACAAAAACAAGTCGGGGCCAATACAAACCATTGTGTGGAAATCTATTCACAAACCGGACTTTACATAGGACACGAGGCCATGCGTTTAGACTGGAAGAAAGAAGATTTCGTCTAAGGCAAAGGAAAGGTTTTTTTACTGTAAGAACAATCAGGATGTGGAATTCTCTGCCTGAAGAAGTGGTTTTATCAGAGTCCATACAGATGTTCAAACAGCTACTAGATGCATACTTGCAAAGACAGAATATTCAAGGATATAATCTTTCAATGTAGGGTAATAACTGCTTGATTCAAGGATAAATCTGACTGCCATTCTGGGGTCAAGAAGGAATTTTTTGTCCTAGCTTGTTGCAAAATTGTGCTTCAAACTGGGGTTTTTTTTTTTTTTTTTCCTTTTGGATCAACAGCAAAAAACAGGTGTGAGGAAGGCTGAACTTGATGGACGCAAGTCTCTTTTCAGCTATCTAACTATGTAACTATGTAAGTCCTGCGCTCAAACTCCCACTACTCTTGGGCGGCAGCAACGACAATAGTACACATAAGCCCCAATACAGTAAAAACCAAAGAAAAAGTTACATATGCTCTTCCCAAATCCCTATGCATATTTAATCAAATGAAGGTGTTTTAGTTACTCCAATGGCCATGAGAGGTAATTTGCCCACCTGCCACGTCAAGGCAAACCTCTTAGGTGGGTCAGAGCATGTTCAAAACGTCAAGTTTTTGCTAGTTTGTTGCAAACTTTGAAGCTCTTCAGACTAGGTTTTTTGCCTTCTTTTGGATCAACAGCAAAAACATATGTGAGGAAGGCTGAACTTGATGGACACAAGTCTCTTTTCAGCTATGTAACTTTGTGTTCCTGTTATGCAGAGGTTCGTTCCTTCCAAATGTGGTGCAAGAAAGGACAACCAGTTAACAGGCATCAAGATCATGGGTGCCCAAGGCTCATTGATGCTCATCTGGTCCAATCATACAGAAGAGCTACTGTAGCTCATATTTCTGATAAACTAAATGCTGGCGATAACAGAAACATGTCAGAATAAACAATGCATCATGTCTGCGTAGATCTGACAGATTGCCCATGATGATCCCTGTCCACCACTTTAATGGAGACATGAGAATTATAACTGGACCATGGAACAATGGTAGAAGGCTGCCTAGTCTGAGGATTATTTTTTTCTTTTAGATCAGGAGGATGGCCAGGTGTGTGTGCATCATTTACCTGGGGAAGAGTTGGCAGCAGGATGCACTATGGGAAAAAGGCAGGCCGGCGGAGGCAGTGTTATGCTCTGCAGGGGCGTATTAGCTGCGAGGCAAACAAGGCATTTGCCTTGGGCGGCATTTTCCAGGGGGCGGCAAAAAAAGCCGCCCCCAAATGCCCAAGGCAAATGTCTTGTTAGCCTTGCGGCTAACAGACATGCTGGGCTGCTGGGCGGTCGGGCGGCGCTGGTGGGCGGCTGGCGAGGGAGCACTTCCTCTGAGCTGTCTGCTCAGCTCCCTCGCGCGCCGCAGAGTGAGGCTGGGAGCCGGAATATGATGTCATATTCCGGCTCCGCCTCCCAGCCTCACTGTGCGGCGCGCGAGGGAGCTGAGCAGACAGCTCAGAGGAAGTGCTCCCTCGCCAGCCGCCCACCAGCGCCGCCTGACCGCCCAGCAGCCACTGGACCACCAGGGAGAAAGATGAACCCCCAGCATTCCCAAAGGTAAGGAGGCTGGGGGGGTTAAAGTAAAAAAATAAAAAGTGTTAATGTGAGTGAGTGTGAGTGTGTGTGTCTGTTAGTGAGTGTGAGTGTGTGTGTGTCTGTTAGTGTGAGTGTGTGTGTGTCTGTTAGTGTGAGTGTGTGTGTGTGTGTGTGTCTGTTAGTGAGTGTGAGTGTGTGTGTGTGTGTGTGTCTGTTAGTGAGTGTGAGTGTGAGTGTGTGTGTGTCTGTTAGTGAGTGAGAGTGTGTGTGTGTCTGTTAGTGAGTGTGAGTGTGTATGTGTCTGTTAGTGAGTGTGAGTGTGTGTGTGTGTCTGTTAGTGTGTGTGTGTGTGTGTCTGTTAGTGTGTGTCTGTTAGTGTGTGTGTCTGTGTCTATTAGTGTGTGTCTGGTAGTGTGTGTCTGTTCGTGTGTGTGTGTGTCTGTTAGTGTGTGTTTCTGTTAGTGTGTTTCTGTTAGTGTGTTTGCCTGTGAGTATGTGTGTGTGTGTCTGACTGTGTGTGTCTGACTGTGTGTGTCTGACTGTGTGTGTGTCTGTTAGTGTGTCTGTGTGTGTCTGCTAGTTTGTGTCTGCTAGTGAGTGAGTGTGTGTCTGTTAGTGAGTGTGTTTGTCTGTTACTGAGTGTGAGTGTGTCTGTTAGTGTGTGTGTTTCTGTTAGCGAGTGTGTGTTTCTGTTAGGTAGTGTATGCGTATCTGTCAGTGAATGTGTGGCAGGGTAAAGGTTGGGTGAGGGTGGCGCGCGCGGGGGGGGGGGGCGGCGTCTGAGTTTTGTCCTGCCTAGGGCAGCACAAAACCAGGATACACCACTGATGCTCTGAGCAATGTTTTGCTGGGAAAACCTGGGTCCTTACATTCATGTGGATGTTACATTGACATCTACCACCTACTTAGAGATTGTTGCAGAACATGTACACCCTTCAAACCCCTTCCTCAAACAAATCCTACCACAGTGAGACAATTGTTCAGGAATGGTTTGAGGAACATGACAGAGTTCAAGGTGTCTGGTATTGATCACCAGATTCCCCAGATCTCAATCTCATTGAGCATCTGTAGGATGTCTGGAACAACACATTTGATCCATGGAGGCCCAACCTCGCAACTTGCAAGACTTTAAAGATCTGATGCAAATGTCTTTGTGCCAGATACCACACAATACGTACAGAGGTCTAGTGAAGTCCATGCCTTGATGCATCAGAGCTGTTTTGGCAGCACAAGGTGGAACCTACATACATGGGTGTCCGCAGGTGGGGGGGGGGGGGGGCAAGGATGGGAATTTGCCCCCCTTGGATTTTTTAGTTTGTGCCTATATTTTTCTTTAGAGATTGATAATACACTGCAATACCGGCAGGGTGTGTGGAGAGAGGCATCTCATCCCTGCTTCTGTCTTGTGACTTCTGAATCCACAGGGGACAAGCACAGAGTTGTCAAGGTGGTAGTCCGGTGCCCGGAACTCAGACACAGTGTCCAGGCGGCGGTGCATGGACCGGGACCCAATATGCCTGATGTTAATTGGGAGTCTTCAGCGTGGAGGTGGATTAGCAGGGTCTGGTGCAGGGTAACCACACGCCCCCTGGTGTTGAGCACCAGCGTTTGTGCAGCCACATACCAAGACCCTGAATCAGCTTCAGTGGATACCAGGAACTAGGAGCTTGGAAATTAAGCAGACCTCCCAGGAGCTGAATAGGGAGGCTCTGCAGCACGATTGTATCCAGTACTAGAAACAAGGCAAGACTAGAGATAGACACCAAACATGAAAACAAGACAGAACTAATAGAACCCAGAACCAGAGAAAGATAGTAAGATAAACACAGAACATATACACAAGACATGAGGAAAACATAACATGGGCATGACTAGACAGGACTATACATGGACTGGGATACAAACTAAAACAAGACAAGATAACATAGGCAAAACAAGAGGAGAAATAACTAAGTACTACATATGAAAATCATGGGGATTTAGTCACACTATATGATCATACATTGCATAAGCCTGCCAACAACGCCAATGTACCCCATATCTGGCAGGTCCTACACTGCCTAATGTATGCTAAAACATCCTAAGTAGACATATATAGCACTTACCTGCAAGAAAGGGCAGAAGCTTTGAGCAGCTGCCTGCAGGACTCTGAAACAGAAAGTAATGATGGAAAACAAATGGGTGTGGCAACATAAAACAAACATTTAAAGGAAACCTGGAGACTGGGAAATCCAGGGACGAACTATAAGAATGAACCCAGAAATCCCAGCATAAAGAAAACCAGACATAGAATAGAAAACAAAAAAAAACAAGGAAAACTAAGCAAGAATAGCAAAAAGAGTACTGGTTACCAGAAGCCAAGTCCAGACATCAGAACAGAGCAGAGCAGATCATGACAAGAGTGCACCCAGCAGAGCAGGAAGGGTCGGCAAGAAGCAGGACAATGGTCTGCAAGGAGAAGGAAGGGTCTGCAAGGAGAAGAGAGAGTCAGCAAGGAGCAGGAAGGGGCTGCAAGAAGCAGGAAGGGGCAGCAATGAGCAGTGAGGGGGTCAGCAAGAAGAAGGAAGGGTCTGCAAGGGGCAGGACAGGACAAAAGGAGGACAAAGGTTAATGAGCAGCAAAGAATCAGAAGAAGCACAAAAGTAAAGTAGAAGAAGGAGCAGTAGGGGCCAGCAGTGAGCTGGAAATGGCAGCATGGAGTAGAAAGGGGAAGGGAGGAGCTGGAAGAGGCAGGAGGAGCACAAAGGTAAAGTAGGAGAGGGAGCAGAAATTAATAAAAATTAACAGGAAGGGGCAGCAAGGATCAGGAAGGGGCAGAAAGAAGCAGGAAGTGTCTGCAAGGAGCTGGAAGGTTTTGCAAGGAGCAGGAAGGGGCAGGAAGAGGCAGGAAGGGGCGGCATGGAGCAGGAAGGGTCAGCAAGCAGCAGGAAGGGTCTGCAGTGACAGGAAAGGGGCAGGAAGGGACAGAAGGATCACAAAGGTAAAGGAGCAGAAATAATCTCCTCCAATTTATTCTGGACACCACATCATAAGACTTTGGAACCTGGGCCTGGCAGGGAAACTTTGGACCTTCTCATCTTCCCAGGTAAAAAAAAAAACCTCAGTGTTAATGTGCCTTTTATTTACTGTCAGGAAACACAGAGTGCCGTTGGGTAGGGGTGTCGCTGCTTGACTAGAGCGGTCAGCTGGCACTCTAAGCCAATCAGTAGCTCCCCATTTACAAAACGTAAAATATTTTTATGAACCAGGAACTAGCGACTCAGCCTGAATCTAGCCAATCAGTGGCACCCATGCCTGACGTCAATATGCACTTCCTGACACTCCGTTTCAGAAGCCGAATACCACTGAGTGACATAGAGATCTGGAGCTGGAGGAAGTCTTTGGGGTTAAACCATTTGAGAGAGGTTTAACCCCTTAAAGGAAAGAGAGAACCCAGGGGCCTTCTGGCATCATAGCATTTTCATTAAGATGAAGTTGTTATGGTGACCAGAATGTTCCTTTAATTTGATTAAAGGAACACTATAGTGTCAGGAATACATACGTGTATTCCTGGCACCATATTTGTGAAAAAGCTATTTACCTTGGCTTTATGTGATAATAACTATGCCCCTCCCCTTCATGACACTGTCAAAAAGGGGCCAAACATGGCTGTTATTATAATTATGCCCCCCCGGAAAAATTCCTGCGGATGCCCATGCCTACATGATAATAAGCAGGTTGTTTTAATGTTGTGGCTGTAGAGCAGTAGTTCCCAAAACAGTCCTCATGACCCACCAACAGTCCAGGTTTGGTCAGTATCTCCATTGGAACAAAAAAGGGAAATACATAAATCCTGGATGGTTGTTGGGCCATGAGAACTGTTGGAAACTACTGGTGTAGAGTAAGTATAAGGGCATAATTCCTGCATTCTGCAAGTTGTCTTAGTAAGACCAGGCATTTATACTATACATAGCATTAAAGGGTGTGAATATAACCTGCAAAGAAGTCCTGAAAAATGTTCACCGCCATCCTTTATTCCTCCTCCTCCCTGATGGGTAAAATCCCTTATAATTTGATCCTTCAATGATTCTGTATAGTTTGGATGGCAGTGTGAACTGGCTGTTCCTTCTCTCCTAGTAGAAATTACAGCAAATTGATTTCTAAACTAGGTAAAGACCAGCTCTGAAGCAGAGAGAGAAGCTATTTATATAGGACAGCATTATCCAACTGTTTGCTTTCTATATATACATATGGAAAATATCTCACTAGAAAGTTTCCTTTCTTCACAAAAATCATATATTAGCAGTTCCTTTTGTAATTTCAAATTGCTTTTGCAGTTTAAATATTGCATTTGGTTCTTCGAAATGTAGAATAAATCTTTAAACCATGGACACTACTGGGAAAACTCATAAGACATTAAAGTTTTAAATTATTGCTACTGGAGAGGATGCAATTTTTTTTTTTATTAATAAACACCATTGATTTCTCACATTTACATTTGGCAAATATGGAACTGCTCACATTGTGCTCACCTGTGCACTGTCAGTATGATGTAATTGAAAGTTAATGAAAGAACATTAATGTAAAACGTGGAACCAGTTCTCTGGTTACAACCATAGCTGTTAATTCACTGCTGAGCATTTATTTATTGATTTGACATTCATCCAGCCTGAAGTATCACTTTGTCCAAGTGTTTTAATAATCTGATTTTAAAATAAAGTAATTTTCCTGCATTGGGGATGAATATGACCTCTTTTGCTTCCTGAAATCATCAGTAATGTCCTACTAATTCAATCCAGACTTGAGTGATGAATGTCGGTAGCACTGTGAGAAAAGGATATAATGTGGGATTGATACATAGCAGGTGGATTAACCCTATCTATTTGTGTAATTCTTAATATGACCACTAGATGTAAATTGGCAAATATTGTCAGGTGACATTATGTGATATCTTAATTTCATATTGTTATTGATTCGTTGTTAAGTGGTGCCTGGGATGGTTTGGAAGGATTTTTTTTTTTTAATCTTATGGTTGAAATTGTGATTATAATAGTGATATATTATATATGATGCTTATTCAAACAAATTAAATTTAGGTCATAGTAACATTGTAATATAGGCTGGAAAAATAGTTTGTCAATGTCAGTCTTTCACAACTCTGCATTACTGTTGTTGATCCAAAAGATTAAAAAAAAAAATACATAAAAAATAACCTACTGTTAAGAACCATTTCCTCAAATCTATAACAGGTGCCCGTCCTATGTATAATCCTATTCATGAACATTTTGCCAGAAAGCATTTTGTATGTATTGTATAATGTAATCATATTCCACTCTCAGCCACATTATTTCTTAATTTTAAGTTTTCTATCCCTTCTTCATAACTAAAATATGTCTTTCTTATTATTTTTGTAGAGATGAATTGCCCCATTAAGTAATACATGTTTTATGCATCTAACTATCTTACTTAGCAACTCCCACCTGATATAGTTACCTAGTCTGTTGTCTATAACTATTTTCAAGTCCTTCGAATTGATTGTTTTCCCTAACTCAATACAATTTACTTGTGCATTCTTCATTCCAAAATGCATAACTTTGCATTTATTTACATTAAATCTAATCTGCCTTTGCTGATCAGTCCCCTAATTTGTTCAGATCCCTGCAACAAAGTAATATCTTGATCTAACTGTGATGATTTACATAATCTGATGTTATCAGCAAACAGGGAATTGATAGTAACACAGCAGTGTGAAAGTCAATGGATGCAATAGAGAGCATGGGTTTTTGTATTAAAAAAATAAAATGCCAGCTTAGAAAATTATCTCTTCATCCTATTGAAGAGCAGTTACAAAACACATTTCTTTTGCACAGAGTAGAAATTTGAAGTAGAGCAGACAAGGTTTACAGATAATACAGATTGCATCACCATTAATAAACAGGTGAAAGATCAGTGGACCCATTACAGACACCTGAAGATTTCCTCCTACTACCTTTGTCCATCTTAACAATTTTTTTTATTAACAACTATTCTCTGTACTCTATATTGAGATCAATGTGTAATCCAAGAATAAGAGATTTAATCTAAACCAATTGCTGTTGCAATAGTTAGGATCTCAGCGTTTGACATTTATGAGTAAGTGGGATGCAATACCCAACCATGTCTATATGGAACAAGAGTGGCAAAAAATTCTGTATTTGGTTGCCAGTAAATTCCAAGAAGGTGCTTATAAATTGCATTTTTATGGTATCGCAGCCCTACATACTTGGTCAGGCCCTTCCCTTCATTTGATCAAGACACATATCTTCATGTATGTTGGGACTGACCATGGATTCATGCCTTTTGTACCTTTGATCATGGGATTGTAACACACTTCCATGGTGATGATTTTGCAATCCAAGCAAGCACATATCTACTTTTCAGTAAATATTCTTCTGTAGTATGATTCAGATGTTCCATGGGCTGTTGTATGGTGTTGACAGCACTCCATTGGAATTTGTAATTGGTGTCTACTCCTGGGGAATGGTTAGATGGGTGGAGGAACTGCAGAGGCTCAAAGAATCATTAGGCTCCTCTAAAGGCCACTACATGAAAGCACTAGATTTTGTATACATTTTCAGATTTAATCTGCTCACAATGCACTTAAGACTCTTCTTTATCTTTCTTTTTATCTTTCTGTTCTCTGACTTTTCACTCCCCCTGATGATCCCAGCAAAGTCTTGGGAACCCTCTTTTTTGAGGGGTCCAAGAGTAGATCAGCATCTTTAAGATGTGTCTGGATAGCTCCTTAACTAGTAAAATGCCAAGTAACCATTTGTGGCTTATTATGGTCACAGGTAATAGAAACATTTTTCTTTTTATATGTAACTTGTTATGCTATTTGTGTTTATTGTTGATCAAATTTCGTTCAACACAATTTATATAGTAAAAACTTTAGCAAAATTGAATTAAAAAACAGGAAAAATTATTTTAGTGAAAAAACACTTTCACACTATTTTTCTTTTCAGTTTTTAATCTAACCAATCTAACAATGCTTTTGCAAGCATTGTTGGCATCAACAATTGTTGACAAGCTACAATAAAATCTATTTAATATGGCAAGTTATGTAACAATATGCATGGAAAATTCACATAAGACATTTTTGACTGATTTTATACAGGATCTGATGAATCTACATTATATAAACACTAGACTCATGCATTTGGTTTTGTACAAATTGCAAATCAGCCGATCAGGCAAATACAGTATCTCTGAAACGCCATGCAAACATATAGCAGAGTAAATGGCTAGCACAATGGATGATCATGTTCAGTTGCATTGGGATTTTGTTCTCGGAACCCAAATAAAAGGGGATAGAATGGAGATGAAGTTGATTTTTTTTTTTTTAACGGATTCCAAATAAGCAGTTTAGTTCAACATAATAGATAAGAAGTTATGCATGATGATGTGGGCTGTACCTCCTGTCTAATCAGAAATGATGATTGATAGCATGGGGACAGGCACTAAATGTTAATTTTATTCACAGATCATACAAGAAGAGGAAAAAAAATATAGGCAGTGAGAAATCTATAGTTCCAAGGAGGATTCTTACAGACAATTTGACTTTAGCTTTTGAGGGAGACATGCCAGCAGACAGGGACGTTTGCTGTGCTTGTGTATGAGTGGGAGCAGTAGAGGAAAATACCAGTGGTGTAGCTGGTGTAGCTGGTGCAATTGCACTGGTGACTGCAAGCTAAGAGGGGGGGACACAGGGTGTCCATTGCATTAGCCCGATGGGAATCTCCGATCAGGTGAACAGTTGGGTGCCACCAGCCATTATTCAGCCACCAAATTTTTTTGCAAACGGAAAATTTTATGTTCACGATATCTCTCTAAATTAGTAATCTCCTCTACCCCTTCAGTAAAGGTTGTCCCTTTGTTGCTTCTTGGGAGGAGGGGGGGGGGGGGGTTGCAAGAAGTAGGGGATAACATTTGTAATGGCAAAAAAGTAAACTAGTTTCACTGATCCTTTGTATTGACCACCATAAAACAGATTCTTGAACTAGCTATGGCAGAAGGATCTACAGAAATTATTGTGAAGCTGGTGGTCAAATTGGTCAAATACATTTTATGCTGTATTTGTTTTTTTTATTTTTCTAATAAAACTAGTTATTTTATGGATTTTGTACCCTCATAATTTATCTTTAAAGATTTTCATCTGAGGATTCATTCAGTGATTTCCTTGGTGGGATTATACCACCTACACCTATGGAAATTAAGCAATACCTTACATTGTTCTCCTCTTGTATACCTCCTTTTTATCCTTTTATTTATCGGAATAACACAGAGCACTAGATTCTGTTTTTATTTGAATTTTATATACCAATGATTCCTGACTGCTACACTGTGGTGCACTGAAAAAGAATACTCTTACAACTACTGAAGACACCTCCCAACATACAACCAAGACTACCAATATATCCACAGATGCTAATTGTACAGTCCAGGGGCATATATCTGGAGCCAAATATAGGCTCCAGAAAATTGTAACTGTATTTTGTTTTATCTATAATCACCAGTTACATAAATACTACACTATATTCTGTTTTCTCCTCTTATTCTTTATATTGTCCCATCCCTATCTGGATTTGAGGATATTACTTCCCTACATTTCCCTTTTTAAACTTAATGAAATGTCTGCAGTGGTGATAGAATGAGTGATAGCATCACCAGATTTATAAACACCACCAAGAAAATCAGTACTCTGCTCTACCTCTTCAGTAAAGCTTGTCTCTGCTGGCACTGGCAAAGTCTCTTCTGAGTTCTCCATTTGTTGCTTTTTGGGGGAGGCGAGTGTTGCAAGAAGTAGGGGATAACATTTTGAATGGCAAAAAGGTGGACTGATCTATTGCTTTGACCACCATAAAACATTCTTGAACAAGCTGTGGTAAAAGAATCTACAGAAGTTATTGTGAAGGTGGTGGTCAAATTGGTGGGCTCAGCTGAACTTGGTACTACAGATTCTTCTGCATCATCTTCTTCTTTGAAATCACCATTTGCAGCATTAATGCCAAGAAATAGTTAAATAGGGTGGTGACATAGTCAGAACAGACATGCTATTTCCACTATTCTAGTAGGCTGAATACTACTACAGTAGTATAACTTACTTTGGTAGTGTGGTGATCGTGGTGGCGGTTGTGGCAGTAGTTGCAGTGGTTGGTGTAGGTTATTTCTTCTTGTAATGAGGCTGCAACATTTATGATGGTAGGTTTGTTTTTATTTAAACAACTTTGTAATGTGAATATGTAAACTGACAGAACTTTATTCAGCAAATAGAGATGCTTGTATTGAAAAATGGGTTGCTGCTTGGTGGCTTTACTACCATAATGTTATGGTGTGTGACTTTAAGAAAAACTGCACTGTACACACAGCATGTAAAACACTACTCAGACGCTTGCAGGGCACACACTGAAGTCAACACACTCAGAAAATAAATTGCCAAGCTCTAAAGCAGGAAATTAAATATGTGTAACTCACACTGTGTCACTTAGCAGTGAAGAAGCACAGCAGTAACCTAACCAATCTCACAATGGGATCAATGAACCAGGCTCACCCACTCAAAGTTGTGTAAGTGGCACTGGCAGTAGCTAGGATATTTTTCCACTGAACTTTACACCTCCAAAACATAAATAAATATATAAACTACCAAACAAACAGTTACCAAAAAAAACTTGTCAAATGGTCAAAATCATTGCATCAAAGTTGGTGTGATATTGGCAGTGCCTAGGCACCTCCAATCTCACACTAGGATCAATTAAATAGTTAAGCAGGCTACATCTATATCTATCTCCAACTCAAATGTTATGTAAGTAGAACTGTGCCACTAGCAGTGACTAGGCACAGTAGTACCCTATCCACCAGTCTTACACTAGGATCAATGAAAAAAATAAATATACAGGATATATTAATCTCCAACTAAATGTCTGTATAAGTGACACCATATCACTAATTTATAGAGATATCGTGAACATAAAATTTTCTGTTCGCGAATGGCGAACGCAAATTTCCGCAAATGTTCACGAACCGGGCGAACCGCCATAGACTTCAATAGGCAGGTGAATTTTAAAATCCACAGGGACTCTTTCTGGCCACAATAGTGATGAAAAAGTTGTTTCAAGGGGACTAACACCTGGACTGTGGCATGCCGGAGGGGGATCCATGGCAAAACTCCCATGGAAAATTACATAGTTGATGCAGAGTCTGGTTTTAATCCATAAAGAAAAGAAAAATGTTACCTGCGCTTTCTCCTTAATCCCTATGTATATTTAGACAAATGGAGGTCATTTAGTTGCTCCAATGGCCATTGGAGGGAATGCCCGCCTGCCAACGTCAAGGCAGACCCCCCTAAGCGGGTCCTAACACTGACCCTTCAGCCTGCTTCCTTGAGCTTCTGGCAAAGATATCTCTAATGAGACAGAAAGGGGTATTTTTTATATACACCCCTATACTTATTAACCCTTAATAGGGAACACATGGGATGGGCAGCAGTATTGTAACCAGGCTGTGTGATACAAAGTAAATACAAATACAAAAAGAGAAGTCCTGCGCTTAAGCAGCAAGGACTACAATACACATCAGCCCCAATATATAGTAAAAACCAAAGAAAAGAAAAATGTTACCTGCGCTTTCTCCTTAATCCCTATGTATATTTAGACAAATGGAGGTCATTTAGTTGCTCCAATGGCCATTGGAGGGAATGCCCGCCTGCCAACGTCAAGGCAGACCCCCCTAAGCGGGTCCTAACACTGACCCTTCAGCCTGCTTCCTTGAGCTTCTGGCAAAGATATCTCTAATGAGACAGAAAGGGGTATTTTTTATACACACCCCTATACTTTATGTGTTCCCTATTAAGGGTTAATAAGTATAGGGATGTATATAAAAAATACCCCTTTCTGTCTCATTAGAGATATCTTTGCCAGAAGCTCAAGGAAGCAGGCTGAAGGGTCAGTGTTAGGACCCGCTTAGGGGGGTCTGCCTTGACGTTGGCAGCCGGGCATTCCCTCCAATGGCCATTGGAGCAACTAAATGACCTCCATTTGTCTAAATATACATAGGGATTAAGGAGAAAGCGCAGGTAACATTTTTATTTTCTTTGGATTTTACTATATATTGGGGCTGATGTGTATTGTAGTCCTTGCTGCTTAAGCGCAGGACTTCTCTTTTTGTATTTGTATTTACTTTGTATCACACAGCCTGGTTACAATGCTGCTGCCCATCCCATGTGTTCCCTATTAAGGGTTAATAAGTATAGGGGTGTATATAAAAAATACCCCTTTCTGTCTCATTAGAGATATCTTTGCCAGAAGCTCAAGGAAGCAGGCTGAAGGGTCAGTGTTAGGACCCGCTTAGGGGGGTCTGCCTTGACATTGGCAGGCGGGCATTCCCTCCAATGGCCATTGGAGCAACTAAATGACCTCCATTTGTCTAAATATACATAGGGATTAAGGAGAAAGCGCAGGTAACATTTTTCTTTTCTTTGGTTTTTACTATATATTGGGGCTGATGTGTATTGTAGTCCTTGCTGCTTAAGCGCAGGACTTCTCTTTTTGTATTTGTATTTACTTTGTATCACACAGCCTGGTTACAATGCTGCTGCCCATCCCATGTGTTCCCTATTAAGGGTTAATAAGTATAGGGGTGTATATAAAAAATACCCCTTTCTGTCTCATTAGAGATATCTTTGCCAGAAGCTCAAGGAAGCAGGCTGAAGGGTCAGTGTTAGGACCCGCTTAGGGGGGTCTGCCTTGACGTTGGCAGGCGGGCATTCCCTCCAATGGCCATTGGAGCAACTAAATGACCTCCATTTGTCTAAATATACATAGGGATTAAGGAGAAAGCGCAGGTAACATTTTTCTTTTCTTTGGTTTTTACTATATATTGGGGCTGATGTGTATTGTAGTCCTTGCTGCTTAAGCGCAGGACTTCTCTTTTTGTATTTGTATTTACTTTGTATCACACAGCCTGGTTACAATGCTGCTGCCCATCCCATGTGTTCCCTATTAAGGGTTAATAAGTATAGAGGTGTATATAAAAAATACCCCTTTCTGTCTCATTAGAGATATCTTTGCCAGAAGCTCAAGGAAGCAGGCTGAAGGGTCAGTGTTAGGACCTGCTTAGGGGGGTCTGCCTTGACGTTGGCAGGCGGGCATTCCCTCCAATGGCCATTGGAGCAACTAAATGACCTCCATTTGTCTAAATATACATAGGAATTAAGGAGAAAGCGCAGGTAACATTTTTCTTTTCTTTGGTTTTTACTATATATTGGGGCTGATGTGTATTGTAGTCCTTGCTGCTTAAGCGCAGGACTTCTCTTTTTGTATTTGTATTTACTTTGTATCACACAGCCTGGTTACAATGCTGCTGCCCATCCCATGTGTTCCCTATTAAGGGTTAATAAGTATAGGGGTGTATATAAAAAATACCCCTTTCTGTCTCATTAGAGATATCTTTGCCAGAAGCTCAAGGAAGCAGGCTGAAGGGTCAGTGTTAGGACCCGCTTAGGAGGGTCTGCCTTGACGTTGGCAGGCGGGCATTCCCTCCAATGGCCATTGGAGCAACTAAATGACCTCCATTTGTCTAAATATACATAGGGATTAAGGAGAAAGCGCAGGTAACATTTTTCTTTTCTTTGGTTTTTACTATATATTGGGGCTGATGTGTATTGTAGTCCTTGCTGCTTAAGCGCAGGACTTCTCTTTTTGTATTTGTATTTAATCCATAAAGGGCATAAATCACCTAACATTCCTGTAACGGAACTGCTGGCACCCCGACCGGGTACCCTCCGCTGACGGATGCTCCTATTGCTTTCTGAGGACTCCAAGCACTCTGCCCGACACCATAACCACGGCAGATGCCATGAAACACCGCAGCTTGGTTGGGGTCTCACCGTCTCCACCCACTCTGGGTCCAAGATCAGGGTCCAGCTTCCAGTAGGTGGACCTCTCCGAATTCCAGAGAGCAGGAACAAAAACAAGCTCTTAGCAGAGCTTAGTGATTATACCCTGGGGAGTATAGTGATTATAGCAATCCCCAGAGTGTAGTTCTCCAATCCCCCAAACATGAGCCGAAACTTCATGAAGGTCCAAGATGATCTGAGGTGCTAGCACACCCAGTCTGGCTTTTATTACAGTTGTTGCAAATACAGGACCGCCCACAGGGAGGGATAAAATAACCAATCATATTACAGTTACATCCCCCTATTTGCCTCCCCTTATCCTGAGAGGAAACCCAAGTATACATACAGTTAAAACATACTTTTTACCCAACTTTCATAACTCTAAAACCATACATCCAATCTCCATAAAAATTACATATTCAGACTCAGCATACTTTAAACATAAACATTCTCAAAAAACATACAAATCCCTCCAGTAGATAAAAAAGTTACACGGAAGTCCTTTTATGACCGACCGCAAGCACATTTTCTTGCCCCAAACAGTTCCATGGATTTGGGCTGTGCGGTCGGTCAATTTCCTGAAAAAAAAAACGGCTAAGTCCCGTTCGAAGTGTTGCCGGTACTTCGACTTTAGTCGAAGTGTCGAAGCGGAGGCGATGGTAAGGGTCGGCGGTGTTCGACGTTAAAATGGGCGCCGCCACGTGGTCCTTTGTCCGATGCCGGTCACTTCGACGACTTCGACAACTTCGGCTTTAGTCGAAGTGTCGAAGTGGAGGTGATGGTAAGGGTCGGCGGTATTCGACGTTAAAATGGCTGCCGCCACGTGGTCCTTTGTCCGATGCCGGTCACTTCGACGACTTCGACAACTTCGGTAACTTCGGCAACTTCGGCAGCATCCGTGCCAAATAAAAAGTGCCAATCCTTCTCCCACAGTAATTAAAGGGCCAGAATGAGTGACATGCACTCTGTTAGGGCCGAACACTGTTTTTAAAGGGACCAATCTCCCAGGGCCATAGTCCAAAGGTAGGAGGTGGGCAAACAGGCTTCTCCAATGCCCAGTGGTGAGGTTGGTTTCGTCACAATTCCTAAATTGTTTGGAATAACGTGCTTTAAAACATCAGGTATAAGGGGCAGAGCCTGCTACCAGACCCGAACGGACGCCATTTCGTTTAGCTCCCAACTTCCACAGCTTAATCCTGACAATATCACTTTTTCCAGCGCCCATCCAGCCTTGCCACTTACCGCACGGGCACAAGCAAAGTTCGCTGCACCACCCGATGCCTTATTTCCAGCCGCAACGGCTACAGAAAAGGAGACGCAAAAACGGGGCCTACCAAACGCCGTCAAGCCCCGGCCTCGCGAAAATCCTGCGCGGACACCCGGCGGAACTCGGGGACTCCGACTATCCGTGGGAACTACCCTCCATACTTGCGCACACACCAGCCATGGGGCGCCGATCCCAAAAACCGCAAGGTACGCCTGGGGACAGGGATATTGGGGCCATGTTACAATGGCCTACTACCTCTAAGCCAACTACCATACCAGATAGGCCAGACCTCGCCCGGGCACCCAATACAGCTCATCAGAGCCCCAATCCATCTGGCTTGTCACAGAATAGACAACCGGACAAGGCACCCAGCATGGGACAGCCTGATCCTGCCTCCCCTGAGCTCCTCCAGGCACCACCACCTGCAAGGCCGCAAATCCCAGAAAGCCTGGGCTATGATTCTCAGGAACACTCCCAGTCCCTGCAGCAGTTAAGTGCACACAGTATAATATTGCACAGACCTGACTCCCCAGGGCCTTCACAAGAGCCACAAGCACGTCTACTGGAGTCCACAGATGACTCAGCTCCAACCACCAAACGAGACCTCAAAATTCTCCTAGCAGAGATCCACAAACTCCTGGCAGCTGACTCAGCCACCCTCAAGACTGAATTACACACAGTCGCAGAAAGGGTGAGAACCACGGAGGAAGAAGTAGTGACAGTGCACACTCACATGAATCAAATGGAAGACACCATCAGACAAATCCAGCAACAACAAACCTACCTGGCAATTAAATGTCGACATTAGAAGACCGACAACGCCGTTCCCATATTAAAATCAGGCGCATACCCATGGCGATTTCTGCGGACAAGCTGCCACACTATGTCATGCGCCTCTTGAATACAGTGTTACCACACTCACTCGTAAAGAAAATCATGATCGACGGAGTATATCGCTTACCTAGCGCCCCACACATAAAAACTCCACCGGCCAGAGATGTCATCCTCAAATGTGTCTCTGTACAAGACAAACTACATATAATGGCGGGGATGAAAGGCAAGACACCACTGCTATTTGATAATTCCTCATTGACATTCTTCCAGGACCTGTCAAAAGCTACCCTCTTGTGGCGCAAATCCTATGGACCGCTCACCACACAGCTACGCTCAACGAATATAGCCTACAGGTGGGGCGCTAACGGAACTTTGGAGATAACACATAATAAAACCACTCATGTTCTGACCTCAGTGGAAGGAGCAACACCCCTCCTGGATACCATGGGACTGTCTAGTTCCGCGAAAGCTACACGGCACAGACCTCAGACGACGGCCGGGGACACGGTGAACACCGTCCCGTTTGAGCCGGGACACAGCGGATCACAACACCCCGTCCCGTGACCGGTGTGAATTGACACCACCAGTCTTCCCAACCCAACAGTGGCATACCTTCCCTGTTCGGACATTAATGTTCATTTCGTTTGATATTGTTATTTGTTTTTTTGTTTTTATATTACACTTTCTACAAACGATTTACGCTATATTTAGGCTTCACCACCACAGGTCCAAGGCTCACTAACCTTATACCAGAGGGCCACAAAACAGTTAGCACCACAAGATTCAGCACAACCTGTGCCCGCACACTTGGCGTCCACACACCCAAACCTCCCCTCCCCCCGCTGCCCCCTTGGTTAGGGGTACTCAATCAATGCGAAAGCACCACCTGCGACTGACTCCCTCACTCAGCTCCACATAAAGAGCTAGATGAACACAGTTTAAGCGCAACACAGGCACATCATAACTACACTAACTCACCATCGCCCACACGGAGCGCCAACACCAACAGACCCACAACCCGCAAGTGCTGTCATCAAACATTCAGCTTCACCCTACTCACGAGGGTATACAAAACATACGGACACACCTAGATAGTGCCGCATGTACAGTTTCATATGTTGATGTTATTTCTGATTACGTTATTGCTTGACCCAAAATTTGGTGCAAAACTTAAACTATATTCTTTCAAAATAGTTTTGGAGTACTCACGTGCACACCTGTCTGTGAAACTCAAACATCTTGCACCAAACATTACATTTACATTTACAGTGTGTGTGTCAGTGTAGTGGATGCAGTGTTTGCTTGTGTGTCAGTGTAGTGGATGCAGTGTGTGTGTCAGTGTAAAGGATGCACCGCTTCTTACGCTCAAACATGTCATTGACAGACACCTGACTGTGGGCAGATGAGCAGGAACTGCTCAAGGCGAGAGACGGAGTGGCGGATGGTTGAGAGGGGGCAAGGAGGACAGCAGTGGTTGACGTGGCTGAAGATGCTGGACCAGGAGGAGGATGGCGGCTTTGAGTTTGTGTGCTGCTTGTACTCATGTGTTGATCCCATGGGTGTTTGTGATGTGCGATCATGTGCCTTCGCAAAGCAGTTGTACCTAGGTGGGTGTTGGACTTCCCACCACTCAGTTTCTTTTGGCACAGGTTGCAAATGGCATCGCTGTTGTCAGAGGCAGACACACAAAAAAAATGCCACACTGCTGAGCTCTGCAATGACGGCATTCTGGTGGTGGCAACAGCATGTGTTGATTGGCGTGCTGTCTGGCTGACCCCGGGTGCCAATGCATGCTGTCTGACTGGGCCACTAGCTCCTTGTGATGACCTCCCCCTGCTTCCAACTCGTCTCCTCCTCCTCTCTGTCTCCCCATCTGAACTTTCCCCCTGTTCTTCTTCTCTTCTAGCGGGCACCCACGTGACATCCACGGACGCATCGTCATCATTAACCGCTACACTTGTATCTGACAACTCAGCAAAGGAAGCAGCAGTGGGTACAACATCATCATCATCATCACACCGTATGTCCATGTGTGTAATGCTGCCTGACTGAGACATATCCCTGTTATCTACATCCTCTGGCAATAATGGTTGCGCATCACTCATTTCTTCCAACTGATGTGTAAATAACTCCTCTGACAGATCAAGTGAAGCGGCTGTGGTGATAGTGTTGGTGGTGGCGGCAGGCGGGCGAGTGGTAACTTGAGAGGTGCCCAAAGCTAAGCTGGAGGAGGATGGTGCGTCAAGGTTCCGAGCGGAAGCTGTAGAAGATTGGGTGTCCTGTGTTAGCCAGTCAACTATGTCCTCAGAACTTTTCAAGTTCAGGGTATGTGGCCTTTGAACACTGGGCATTATTCTAGGGCCAAAGGGAATCACAGCACCACGACCACGACGGCCCCTGCGGGGTGGCCTGCCTCTGCCTGTCATTTTTTTTCTGATTAGTGGTACTATGCGTGCAAGCTACTGTGACAACAGATATGAGTGGCACTGTGCACTGGCAGAAGTTGGCAGAGTAGACGCTGTAGGCCTGACAGACGCTTGCAGACAACTAACTGCTATTCAATCTATTACAGTCAAAATTGTATTATTATTTTTTTTAAATGTACACTACTGTTACACCAGATATGAGTTGCACTGGTGTGACACTGTGCCCTGGCAGGCCCTGAAACGCACACGTGTGGAGGAAACTGACTGCTATTATTTCACGGTCAAATTTCTAGTTTTTTTTTTTTTTTAATGTACACTACTGTTACACCAGATATGAGTTGCACTGGTGTGACACTGTGCCCTGGCAGGCCCTGAAACGCACACGTGTAAAGGAAACTGACTGCTATTATTTCACAGTCAAATGAGTGGTGGCACTGGGCAAGTGGGCACAGTATATGCTGTGGGCCTGACACAGAAGCTGGCAGGCAGGCAGGCAACTGCAATTAGATTACACAGAAAAAAAAAAGCAGACTGATGTTCTAGCCCTAAAAAGGGCTTTTTGGGGTGCTGTCCTTACAGCAGAGATCCGATGAGTCCTTCAGGACTGTAGTGGACACTGAATACATTAGCCTAGCTATCGATTTCCCTATTAAATCAGCAGCAGCTACACTGTCTCCTCTCACTAAGAATGCAGGCGGGACCTGGCCAGAATGGCGGACGGACGTGCATGAAGTGAGCTCCCTGCATACAGCCTGCAAAGTGAGACCCACAGAGGGAATAATACCTTTGGAGGTTGCTCACTGAACACTTACCTGTTCCTGAACACCAGGGAGCTTACCCGATCAAGTTTGTAGCAGCCTATGACTACGCACTGTCCTGCGGCCTATCTGCTCTGGGTGTTCTGGGGCAGGGAGAAGCGGCAGATCTCCTGGCCTGGAGCTCTCATCGTGTCTGCACCTCATATCTACAGCCCCGTTTCACCCCCTTCTGGACCGGTGGGGGTTTTCCCGGTCCCCACCAGGGACAGGCTAAAGTAACCCACAAGGCTAAATGGCCACTACTCACCCTGACAAAACGAGCCATCGTGTCACAGCTAAGATGGCTGCCAGTCCGACAGAGCAATCAAGCCCACACTGGGAAGCTAAGTTCCATGCAGCCTTCTGGAATCGGATTGAATCACGGCAGAGGGCTTTGTTACTCACCTCACCTAGGATGGAAGAGATCTCCAGAGGTGCCCCAGCATTGTGCTCTCCTTCGGAACAGAGAGCCAGGGGGGATGGCACGCCCACCAGCCGCCCACGACTGAACAGGACCGATCCCAGAACCTCACAAGTTACTTACACTGAAGCTGGAAGGCTGAGGGGTGACCAGGCATCTTCTTCCACAGTGGACTGGGCTCGGGGAGCAAGGGTGCTGATGCGCTGACCTGCTTACCCTCGTGGTCTGAGCGATCCTCTGGTGCACCCGGCAGGCGGTGGAAGCACTACTAAGCGGCACATGGATGCGAGTAGAGACGACCACTCTCTGAAGCATGTCAGAGGAATTGGCTAAAACATCTCTGCTGCTGAGAATCTAAAATGCCCTTGTTATGAGGTGTAGTCAGTTGTCTAGCATTTAACAGCACTCACTAAGAGGTTATTTAGTCTACTTATTTCTAGTTTTGATATTTTGATTCACACATGTTGATCTATAACTGGTGGTGTTAATCCCCTTACCCCTCTTCAGTTCAAGCATGTGCATTCAAACTTACGAACACTCTCAACATATCTGACGATTTCCCTATGCCATGCTTTTCACTTATATCAAGACAAGTTTACCTAGCATGATTGTTTTATATTTAAAAAATGTGCAGTTCCTCTTGACATTTTGTTTCATAACTCTAAGTCTGTATTCCAACGTTTTGCATTGCACCATATGTCATTGTCACTATGTGTATGTTCACTGCACTTCACTGCAAAATAAAGAATAAAAAAAAAAAAAGAATGCAGCTTCCGAATGAATCTAAAATGGATGCTGTCCAGGAGGTGGGAGGGAGGGTCTGCTGCTGATTGGCTGAAATGTGTCTGCTGACTGTGAGGTACAGGGTCAAAGTTTACTCAATGATGACGAATAGGGTGCGGACCGAACATCGCATATGTTCGCCCGCCGAGCGAACTATTCGGGACATCTCTACTAATTTATTATCCCTAATGTCTGATCTTGTTGGTGTTGATAAATCTGGTGATGATATCACTGATTCTCTCACCACTGCAGACATTTCTTTAAGTTTGGTTAAGGGTGGCAAATTAGGGAGCTGGAAACTAAACAGATGAAGTGTTCAAAATTAAGAAAAGTAATTTCCCAATTTAGTCAGTCATTCTAGTTGTTTAGAAGATAACTCAAATGAATGCATCCAGAACAATTTGTTTCAATTCGTAATAGATCAAATCAGAAATCTGGATGCTACCCAATTGCCTAAGCAGCCAATATTCGGCCGAACTAAACGAATTGCACATGTCTTATATAATGCATTTATTAATTTAGCAGTGCTAGAATGTGTGCAAGAGTAAAGAACGCTTTACTTAAAATTGAATCATATCCCATGTAAATCCTAGTGGCTTATTTCCCTTTGTTTTAATTTTAATCCTTAGAAAGAGAAAAAAAAGATGTAATTTTAGCTTTGAGAGCAGCAACAATGTTTATTTAATGTATTTTTTTTTAACTATTCAGTTGGCATGATAATACTGTTATAAATCTCATATTTATAATAAAAGAAACAAGAAGTAATTTTACAATGTATTTTCCGAGATCGTGAAGAGTGGCAATTTGCCTTATTGAATCCTTTTAGCATCTAATAGGTATAGAGAGGCACTTCCACTGCTTTCTTGGGAGTTTCTATGCTGGTCTGAAGGGAAAAGGATCTAATCCAATGAACTAATCTTTACTTTGGAGATTAACAGGATAGCACTGAAAAATAAGCAACAACAGTACAACCCGAAAGCTACATCAGCTGTTTCCTCATCCCTAGGGAAGGAAGACGAGAGAAGCCACACAGAGCATTGTAACACAAGAGGTCATGCTCTTGAGCTGACAGATCTAGCTCTGTTTCGTTCCTAATAACTGAAAATGTACAATACAAAGAACTAAAACAAATATAGAGTTAAGAATCTAGAAATTGTAATACATTGACATTTCTTTTTATATTTTTGATTCTGCATTTTGGCTAGGCAATAAATAAGGTAAGCACCATCCATGCTAACACTTCCAACAAATGTCAAGGGACATCTTGCCAGTAGGTGGTTACATAGTAATTTACCAGATGTTCTTAATAGTTTTTGAGCTGATCAACCTAGTTAAATATGTAACTGTGCATTGAACTCACCCAAGAGAATGATGCTGTTGGGAGATGGCTATAAAGAAGCAAGGAAGGAACTTGAGGATGACTGGAGGAGATTTAGACATAACAAAATATGTGAGATTAAAATGTAATTATAATGATCATGAATCTAATTAATAATGATCATAATAATGTATTCATGTTTTATGTGTATTGTGATTTAGATTCAATCATGCTAATGCATTATTGAGATTGCATGTATATTTTTTGTTGTTATTACTTTTATTATTATTTCAACTTGTGATAACTTTGTATAAAGTATTACTTTCTGTGAGGTTAGTGACCAAGGACTTGAGGATACATTGCTCCGTCATGACTGGTGGTCAATATTAGACCATATGACATTCCACTGTAGTCGTGTAATGTTGTGTAATGCACACATGTGAATTTCATGACAACAAATGTAATCTGTGGTGTGTCGTAAGATAATAATGCTACCACTCTATTACATCCCAAGTTAAAGGTTACTGGCAAGGGCATTAATTATACTTATAGGTGACAGTTAACCTTTTATGTTTTATATAGACATTGGAGTGTAGGGGTTTTATGTTTATTTTACTGAAAAAAGGGATACGTGGTGTGCAAATATTATTAAAAAGCATATACATACACATTTAAAAAAAAAAAAAGATATCAAGTACATGATTTATATTTTAAATATGTGTGCCCTCCCTTCCATATGGATCAACAACAAAAAAGTACATGAGGAATGAATAGTTGCACATTAGGTGAGTTGTATTTGGGGTTTTGTTCATGCACAAATAGTGCTTTGAGGTACTTTTCAAGTCCTTTGGGTTATTGAATGTGCTATGATTTTAGTATTCCAGATATCTTTGATTGCTGGTTGAGTATTTAGGGTATAGGGCCTATTGATCTGATACTGATCAAACATGCTCTACTGGACCAACCTCATATTAACCAAAATATAATTTTCACAGAATATGCACAAAAAGTGAAAGCAACAAGAGAAAATAAATAATGACGTTTATGAAAAAAATACTTAAAAAAATGCATACATGTGTTTATTTCCCAGAATGGCTGTCATAAGCTGTTGCTATAAGAGTGACATTATAGTCACCCAGACCACTTTATCTCAATTAAGTGATCTGAGTGCAGTGGCCTTGTCTTTTTCACCCTACAAAGTAGTATCAGTACTACACAGGCTACAGCAGTCTGCTATAGTCCTGTTATATGCTAAATATATCATATGAGCATTTGCTTGTAAGAGAAGGGGTTAACTTAGTAACATAGGTGGGAAAGCTGCATTGACCTGCTTGAATAAGGAAGGATGTGAATTAGTGAGAGAATTTTTATTTTATTTTTTATATTTATTTTGTTCAATACAAATTCCTTTTCTCGCTATTATCCAATTATGTTCAACTTAACAGTTAATTGTGACCTGATGCAATGCTTTATCTAGAGTCCGTAGATCATCACGGGTAATGTTTGAGTGACAGTGGAAACTTTTATGGTTGTAATTCAGAAGTATGTTTATTTATTTATTATGTTCTTTATTGTTCCGATTCCCCAATGTCAAAGCTCTTCGATGATTTTTTTAATCAATCACATAGATAATCAAGTGTCAACGGCTATCTGCTCCATGTAATTACTTTTGCAATTAAAAATCAACCTCAAGTAGACTGGTGTAATTAG
The DNA here is from genome assembly GCF_036172605.1 of Pelobates fuscus. NCBI lineage: Eukaryota > Metazoa > Chordata > Amphibia > Anura > Pelobatidae > Pelobates > Pelobates fuscus. Next base: position 49,956,335 of record NC_086328.1, read on the forward strand.
AGGGATGGGCAGATTTTCACTGAGATTGATTTTTTAATAAATATTGACTTAGGATGCCATAATCCCAACACATTCCTTCATTTTCTTTGTACCAAAAATCAAACAAATGGCAGAATTAACTAGATGAGAAGGATTCTGATCACTTCAAAGGGTTTTCTTTTTATTCTTTTTACATACAAAACCCAGGCTGTTCAGAAGCCTGGCTTAACTCATGTTAATTTGAAGAAGCACTGGCCAATTCTGGACCCTAATCATGAATATATTAGGGGGGCCAGGATTTTCTAGTTCAATGTTCTATCCTATGTACAATAGAATTAGGAGAGTTAATATTGTGTGCGTGTATGTGTGTATGCACATTTCATACACATAGAGCTGTCCAAAATCTTAAGCAAGTTTCATTAAACCTTATATTAAATGCAAAGACACTTTAATGAAAAGAATATATTAGAGACCAAACTTTACAGTATTATGTCTTAAAAATAGTTGTGCCAGTATTTCCATTCACAACTCAACATAAGCTCATTATGGCTCATCTCAACTTTTATGTTTATATTTTTTCATGCTTTATCACTTACTACTTGTATGTTGTATTACCCTCATTACAGCAATGCATAATATATTCCACTTTGTAAATAGATTTTGTGTAATACACTTTTTGACGATACATGTGATGTAACAGGAATGCAATTCAGAGCTTAATCCTAATTTCCTGGACTTCTAGAAATAACAAATGGAAGACTGTAGCCTTGGTGCAAAATATTTCACTACTGCTCCACCCCATGGGCTGTGGTGTTAGTGTTACTAATTTATCTCCTGTATGCAGGGCCAGACTGGCCCACTGGGATACCGGGAAATTTGCCAGGTGTTCCGCAGCACCTGGGGCCGGGCAGACAGCCCAAATTATCAGGTTCATGTTAGTTAAGTATTTTTCCCTTGGACTCTGTCAGCCTGTCAGTCTGAGGGAAGTAAAGAGGGAGGAGCTTGGAGCTGGTGCAGCTTCAATTAGGCAGCTTGCGGCCAGAGGGAGACCTGTCAGTCTCCCTCCCCAATGTAAATTAATTTAGTCCGCATGTCCTGCCCCTGCACATAAGCCCCACCTTCTGAGTGGAAGCTCCACCTCCCGCATGCAAGCCTTGCCCCCACGCACGTTGCTGACCTCGCTTGAAGGAAGAGGCCACAAAATGTCAACTTCACTATCAGTAACATGTAAGCTTCAGCCATTACAGTGATTGTGTGTGTGTGCCTGCTAGTGAGGGAGCTTGTGTGTGTGTGTGTGTGCCAGCTAGTGAGTTAGCGTGTGTGTGTGTGTGTGTGTGTCTGCTAGTGTGTGTGTGTGCCTGCTAGTGAGTTAGTGTGTGTGTGTGTGTCTGTGTGCCTGCTAGGGAGTGAGCTTGCTTGTGTGTGTGTGTGTGTGTGTGTGTGCCGGCTAGTGAGTGAGCATGTGTGTGTGTGCCTGCTAGTGAGTGAGCTTGTGTGTGTGTGTGTATGCCTACTAGTGAAGATCACTGCTAGTGAGTGAGCTTGTGTGTGCATGCGTGCCTGCTAGTGAGTGAGCGTGTGTGCACCTGCTAGTGAGTAAGCTTGTGTGTGTGTGTGCTTGCTAGTGAGTACGTTTGTGTGTGTGTGTGTGCCTGCTAGTGAGTAAGCGTGTGTGTGTGTCTGCTAGTGAGTTAGCTTGTGTGTGTGTATGTGTATGCCTGCTAGTGAGTAAGCTTGTGTTTGTGCGTGTGTGTGTGTGTGTGTGTCTGCTAGTGAGTGAGATTGTATGTGTGTCAGTGATGAGTGTTGGCCTTTGATCAGAAATACAAAGTCTGCTGATACTGAGAAGTCGTGCCGTGCGTTGCTCGTGCAGCGCCACTATTTAGCATACAGTTGTCCACATGTTCCCTCCTACCCATCTACTAGTCTGTGAAATGTAAATTATATTGGATAAATAGTAAAATCAGCAGACTGTTTATCCAATATAAAGTATGACTCCCTACAAATACAGTATCTCTAAAAAGTGAGTACACCCCTCACATTTTTGTAAATATTTTATTATATCTTTTCATGAGACAACACTGAAGAAATTACGTTCTGATACAATGTAAAGTAGTAAGTAGACAGCCTGTATAACAGTGTGCATTTGCTGTCCCCCCAAAATAACTCAACACACAGCCATTAATGTCTAAACCGTTGGCAACAAAAGTAAGCAAGCCTGCAATCCAAAAAGCATCTTGTTGGAGGATCCATATCCTTACCAGGAAGATTCCTATGCACTCAAATGCCTCCGTTTGGCTCTAGTCTGCACAACTTCACTCTATTGTGAAGTGAGAAAACAATACTCATCCGTCTTTTTAATGCATTTTGAAAGAAAATAAAGCATATTAGCTACATTTGTGAACCATCTTGGTCGCTGCCATAAATGATGTTCCTGCCAACCTATATGCAGAAATCTCCATTGTTGGTGCTGGACTTAGAGTCTGTAGGGTTGGTCCCAGTATCACACAAACTGTCTTTACCACATGCAGACCCTCCCAGACCATAGGAACCACTTGCCCAGAACTCATGTATTCAACCCATCCATTGTAGGAGGGGCAATCTTTAAGGTCAATGTACTGCTGTGTCAGGAGGTCTTTAGAGGCCTGCATTAATTTCATGGCAGCCAGACTGAATCCATTCTGTTCAAACCATTAGCCCGCTAGACCCCATCAGGCTTGACAGCAATAAATGTGCGCTCCCGGTTGGCAGCCATTTTGCCCTTTCTCTTCGCCTTACAGGAACATAAGAACCTCTGTGTGGGTTTATTTTTATTAGCAAGTTCATTTGAAGAGTAATTTGGTTTGATGTGATGGAGAATTTATCTACCCCAGAGTTAATCCCTAACAGGGTTCTTCACTAAACTGAGAATTCAGAGTATTCATATTAAGGCCGGAATAGCTGAACTGGAAGCATAGCTGACTGAGAAATTGTACTATTCAGGTATTTTTAACTAACTTAAATTTAAAAATCACCTTAATTCCCACTTATAGTAAATAATCCTAAAAATGATTAATTGTTGTGAATGCACCTAGGAATTGCAAATTTTAAAGTAAAAATTGGTGGACTGGGGAAATAAAATATTACATTAATAAAGATAAGTTTAATAGAAATTTAAATTTTTTGTTTGAGTAATTTTGTTTTAATTGGGAATTAGATAAATATATATTAGTGTTCCTTTAAGGTAAGATTAACGCAATACAACTTTTAGCCAAGATTCCAATATTAAAATACCTTAAAAGGTACTCCCTTAAAATGCAAGGTTGCCATAGCTAGTTTATCATGCTCTGTTAATAAAGGTTACATGGTGCTGAATGCTGAACCTCACTGCCTACAGTGAATTTTATATACCTGTCTGAAAAAAACATTAAAAAGAAGTATCAAGTTCCTTTAGCATTCCTGTGTGCTGATTGGGTGCACTAACCACATTAGCGTAGTATTTTTAATTTTATATAGAAAGACGCAGCCAAGCATACACCTCATGTACACGCAACATAGAGAGAGAGATGAAAGACAAACGTCTCCTTTCCCTGCCCCCCAAAAAGCAAAAACATAAAGAAAGAAAAGAAAAATCAAAAACCTTATCTTTTTCCTGATCCTTTGTTGGTTTTAGAAATCACAAGTGCTTTACTCTGGCGGCAAAGTTCAAAGGCATTTTCTTTATAGATAACTTGCTGAAAAGTCTGTGTATCTGTTGAAATATTTTGAAGAACAAGATATCACTGTGACCTGCATACACCTGCCATCTCTGTGAAATAGCTTAAGAAGTGGTTCCTGCTTGTTTATATTCCTTATCTCTAATAGGCTCCTGCATCACTCCAAGATTAGCAAGTTCACAAGGCCTTTTGAAAGTTGAATACCACTGTGTACTTTTAATCATTTATTAAGTACATGGTATATCATCATTCATTAAAACAAGAGAAAGACTGAATGTAAAGCCTTAGACATGTGGATTTGCATTAACAATAAACAGTTTTGTTCTGGTATGCAAACTTTTAAAAGAATCTCTTCCTGTTCTCTTTTTTTTTTTTTTTTTAACACCTTAAACTCATTTAAACAGAACTACTCATTTAAACGGAACTCTTAAAACCCCTTATCCCTGTATGGTTAAAATGTTTGTTCCAGTCTGTTTTATATTGTTTGCCTACAGTACAGCACAGCAGAATATGTTGTTACCTATCATAATTCAATCATAATTTTTATATAAATGAGTAAAAGGAGTCTCCGATAAGAGAGAACAGTGATCATTGGCTCACGTCTGCTGAGCACTCTCAGTCAATAATTGCCCCCCTGTGAATATAATTTACCTTAGCCTGGGGCTCTTGAGGTATATATATAAATATATATATATATATATATATATATTACAATGTTAAGCAAAAATGTGCACACCAGTCAAGCCATAAGACTTGCTTTTCCCACAGAAATCAAGTCTTATGGCTTGACTGGTGTGCAAATTTTTGTTTAACATTGTATCGACTATCCAAAGACTTCAGGTGGAAGGGGTTTTCAATGACAATTTTTTCCCCACCATAACTTTTTGGGTTTTATACATATATATATATATATATATATATATATATATATATAAAAATATAAAAAAAACAGAGAATGACCGCACTCAGGGACATGTAAATATCACTAACTAAAACTTAACTTTTAATGTTCAAAATAAATCAAATCAACGTTTCAGCCCCATATTTGTGCTTTCATTTGGATGGGTTTTTTTACCATCCTGATGAAAGCCCAAATATGGGTCTGAAACGTTGATTTGATTTATTTTGAACATTAAAAGTTACGTTTTAGTGATATTTACAAGTCCCTGAGTGCGGTCATTCTCTGTTTTTCTATGCTATTTGCCTGACCAGCACTGGGCACATTATTTACCTGTTCCAGGAGTGCAAGCAATTTTGTTTTATATGTATATGTATATGTATATATATATATATATATATATATATATATATATATATATATATATATGTATATAGCCAGTAACCAACCTCATGCTGATGAGTTGCATTAACAGCAAGTTTGTATACAGCATCACAAACTCCAAGGAATCCATGTTTAAAATTGAATAATGAGGCAAAAATGTGATTCTTTGTTGAACTAGAAAAGCTACAATTTCTGGGGAAATTGTGTGAAGTGTTCTTGCCTCCACCAGTAGTCTACAACTGGAGTGGGTGGAGTAACTTATTATTTATTTATATAGCACATTTAATTGCAGTGTTGTTGCCCAAAGTGCTTCACAGTTACATTAAAACATACATTTAAAAACATTAGCAGATGTACAAAAGGCCCTGTCTATGACATCACTTGCTGCTCCAGCCTAGCAGAGGTCAGAGTATTTTGGCAGTTGCCATCTTCAAACAGTCATATTTTAAAAACTATGAATCCTACAGTGAAGAGCTTTATATTGTGAGAATCACAAGACCCAGACCTACATTTTGATGCATAGTATGTTTCTGAAGTATTAAAAATGAAGGCACAATCACAGTTTAGAAATTGCCCTTCACGTTTGAGCTGGCTAGAGTGAAGTTTCAATGAATGTCAATGGATGGCGTGAGTTGCAAACAAATGGTCATATTGTGAAAACTATCAGGACTGTGGCTTAGCCGTGGACATTTCTAGTGGCAGCAGGGATAGCTGAACATTTTGATATAAGATTTGTGTAGGTGGGCTTGAAAATGAGGGAGTGGTGGCAGTTTAGAAATCATGTCCTGATTTTTTAGCTCACAATCTAGCTTTTGTCAGCTCCCACTCTAGTTTTGAACATTCCGCCATTCATTCCTATGGGACCAATTTTGCCACAAAAATGACGATATTTCGTGAACCATTCGGCGAAACGTTCCACAAAGTAATAGCACACCGATTGGGATCAATCCGCACGTTTTTTTATATTACTGTCTATGTAGTGTAAAAACTGTGGGAGGAGTTAGGGTGGTAAATTTGGCTATAATAATAATACTAATAATATATATATATGTGAGATAACATTAAGTGGTCTTGCTATACAAGAACACTTAATAATATATATGTGAGATAACATGAAGTGGTCTTGCTATGCAATAATAAACTCAGTTGGAAGTTTTTCAATCACTTTTTTCGCCACCATACCTTTTTAGGCCCACGCTCACACACACACACACACGTTGGTATACAATATAGTTTATTGCATTTTATTACATTTATGTTTAACATTATTCAATCTCATAAGTGTTCGAAATGTCTTCCATCAACGTTGCAATATTCCTCGAACCTGTCCAGTACACTTTGACAAACAGTACGACACACATTCCGGTCCATAAATGTTTCAGAGGTGAATTATTTTAATTTGTCCATTGTCTGGGGCTTCCTTTTAAAAAACCTTATTCTCTACTACAGCCCAAAAAAAGAAGTCCATTAGTGTTAAGTTGGGCAAACGTGGTGGCAATTCAATGCTGCCATGATGTCCGATCCAATGGTGTATAAAAGGTGTTGTAAAAGTAGGCCCTTACTGCAAAAGCATAATGAGGAGGTGACCCATATTTTTAGAAGAGCAGTTCAGCAAAGTTAGCCCTGGTTCTAAGTTGTAGCACTAGCATGTCGCTCAACAAGTTTAGGTAATTGTTAATATCCACAGTTCTATTGAAGAAAATTGGTCCCACAACACCTTCACTGGGCAGTGCACCCCACACTGTGAAGCATGGCTGGTTTAGTTGAGATGTAATAGTCAAATGCAGATTTTCATCTGCCAAATTCACACAGTTATGCCTGTTCAGGTGGCCTGAGAATGTGAAGGAAGCCTTATTTGACTAGATGATCTTATAGAGAAGATATGGTTCAGTAGAGGATTGCTTACATATCATCTCACAGAATTGCAACCGATGATCTGGGTTGTCCTCCAGAAGTCCATGTAACAGTCTTGGACAGTACAGTTTCAAATTTCAACTTATGTATTAAGAGTTGCAAGGACGTACTCAGTATGGATAACTGCTGAGGTGCACGTTGTGTGGACTTTTTCAGACTGTTCACAAATGTCAAAGTAACTCATCTCATTTTCCTCTGTCATAGATGTCCTAGAACGTCCAGATTTCGGTGCATTAACCATTGCAACCATTACTTTAAATTCATTTTAAATACGATAAATTGTCAGATGTGTTGGTGAAGCAGTGTCAAATGCTTCTTGCCAAGCTTGACATTTTCAGTCCTACAGTACTGCTTTAGAATCCACTTCTTGCAACTAGTACAGTTATATATGATATGCTATACTAGATTTTTATTGCATAACTGATTTTTTTTTCTGTCATGCAGGTCTCACCCGTGGATTGACAATAAAAACAGATTGACAAAACAAAATACACTTCCTTGTTCTTGACTTAAGTTCACTGTCATCATTCACAATAACAGTAAAGAAAAATTATTCTATTATCTTCCCTCAACTATTCTTTCCAACTGCCACACTGATATTTAAATTCCTGAAATGGAACAGCAACTTTGTTGTGTCACAATGTGTATGTGTGCCCATATAATCTGTTGGGATGAATTTAATTGATTTAACTGTATACCTACTTTTGGGCCACACTATATATTATATATATTCTGTGGGAAAGGCAAGTCTTATGGCTTGACTGGTGTGGAGATTTTTGTTTAACATTGTATTAACTATCCACAGACTTAAGGTAGAAGGGGTTTTCAATCACAAGCTTTTCCCCACCATAACCTTTTTGGTTTTTGCTTCCCAGGCACTACCAAGCCTCAATAAGCAAGCCAGTAACCAACCTCATGCTGATTTGCATTAACAATGAAACAGCTGTCCATGAGTAGTTCACTGGCTATGCATCTTTTTCTAAGTTGTGTTTCAAAGCTGTTATATACAGCAAACACAGACTCAAAGGAATCCATGTTTAAAATGGAATGAGGCAAAAACTAATTTGCATATGTCCACCCAGAATCCTTTGTGGTAGTAACATCACTGCAAATTTGTGATTTCTGTGGGAAAAGCAAGTCTTATGGCTTGACTGGTGTGCAGATTTTTGTTTAACATTGTAATAACTATCCACAGACTTCGGGTGGAAGGGGTTATCATATACATATACATGACTTTTTCTATAAAAGGGTATCCACCAAACCTCACTTTCTGAGTAAGGAGGGCATTAAAGAGACATCCAACAACTTATGTTATATCTGGGAAAACTGGAGAGATCCACAGATAAAATGCAAACGATTTATTGATGTGCTATACCAAGCATATTCCACATATCTGGGCATCACAGACAAGTAGAAAGCCACTGCTAAAAAAGAAAAAAAAATACATTTGGAGACACAAGAAACATGCAACAGATAGTCCGGTTTAACCCCTTAAGGACCAAACTTCTGGAATAAAAGGGAATCATGACATGTCAGACATGTCATATGTCCTTAAGGGGTTAATACACCAGTATTGAATGCTCTGTTTTTTTGTTTTGTTTTTTGTAAAATGTTCTGTGCTGGGAATGTTTCCAATGTTGTCACTACTTTTTACCAGCCAATTGCTGCTTGCTCAGGTGCCTGTCTCTGGCCCACCTTAGATAGTTCTGAAAATGTGAGTTTACTTACCTTTTTTTTTTATCACAAAAATAAAGTGAATATGTCATTTACATGAAAAATTCACATTGTAAAAGCAGAAATGAACCTAAAAAGTTCCACAGATAAAGCATAGCATAAAACAATCAGATTAATAAAATAATACATAGTAATTTTATATTGTCATTGTCTCCTGCTAAGGCCAATTGCAGGGTAAAGTATACATGCTCAGAGTGAGCCTTTTTTTTTTTTACCAGCAAGGTATGGTTGCACTTGCTATGGTGGCAATTTACACAGTCTGTGTTTCTGTGCATTACCAGCTAGTGGCTGATCTTTGCATGCAGACGTTATTGGCAGTTAGCCAGTAAAAAATATTGACAAGGTGGTTGGGAACCAGTCGGTAATTAGTAGCTACTACAAGCTACCATCTGTTGTAAAGAGGTTAGAAACAAGTCATATATGTGGTATAAAGAACACCATATGGACAGTGAAGCATGTCGTGGTACCATTATGTTATGAGGTTTCTTTTTATTAGCACAGACTGACAAATTAGTTGTGATAAGATGGATGCATATACATAACAGTTCAACTCAGCTACACTGAAGTGTTTTAAAGCTTTTGAATGACTTAGAATGTAAGAGCCTAGTAGAGATATAACTCAAAACATAACTGTTGCAATTCTACTCAAAGGTAGTTCTACCAAATATTATCATAGGGAGTGAACACAGTCAACCAATGAATGTCTGTTTTTGTTGTTGTTCTTGTTTTATATATACTTTTGTGGCACATTAAAATTATTTAAAATTTTTAACTTGTTACATATTTTGTGAAAATCAATCAGTCAAAAAAAACAAACAAACAAATAATTAGCAGGGAGTGCACACATTAAAAAACAAAATAGTAGATAAACATTTCCCAAGTTCCAGACAGAAAGGGTGCTCACTCAATCGTCTCTATTCCCAGGAACTGCAAACTACAATTACAAAGGATTTAAGGAGCACATCCCATAAAAAACAGCAAATAATTTATTCATTTAATATACACACAAAAGCACTAGTATGCATTTATATAAACAGAGTAAACAACAGAATGACATACATATCGGAATACGATATACTATTGTCAGGATTACAAGTTGATCCAGCACACAGTACTGTGTCACACCTAGGACTAAGAATAACGTATAACCGGACCTTAGAATGGCCGGACTTAACGTCTCCAAGAATAGTCAAAATACTTGCCGAGGTCAGGGACACAGAATCAGACACAAAGTTGAGGGAAAGCCAAAAGTCAAGGATACCAGATATCAGGGAAGTCAAAACAAAGCCAAAGTCAAATACCAGAAAATCGAGATCAGGAATGCACTCTCGGATAACCATAGGCATGAAACCACAACAGGGAAATGAGCAAGAGGAGAGTTTGGGTTTAAATATACCTGTCGTGGATTGGCTGTAACCGTCCTTTGACCCCAAAGGCAATTACCAGGTGTGCATGATTGCTGCTCAGCACAAACCCACCTGTGGATTTGATTGGCCATGCACATTACCTTTGACCCCAAAAGTAATTACCAGGTTCCATGTGCATGATTGCTGCTTGGCACAACTTTTCCTGTCAGGACAGTAATGTTGCTCGGCACAAGTTTTACTGTCAGGACAGTAAATGCCAATAACCACATTTTTATGTGCGGATGAATACGTGACAACTATGAAGTAATCAAAAAACTAAACTAAATCAGATAAAAAGTATCAGGATAATAGATCACTGTAATATAATCCAAAAATATATCTTGGAAAAAAATAATAAATAATAAGACAACAAAAAATATTCTCAAGAATCAAAAATAGGAAGCATAATACAAATACATACCAAAGAAAAGTAATGCACTGTAACAAAGACAAGAGATACCAAAGAACAAACAATTTTCAACTCTCAACATTTCGGCAGATATGCCCAGGGGCGGACTGACTGGTCGGGCAGATCGGTCATGGCCCGAGGCAGTCAGGGGGCCCGGCAGCAAAGTCATGCTTCTGCTGTGGAGATCAGAGATCTCCACAGTCAGAAGGAAGGTTGCAGGGGCCCATGGTGATACAGGGGGCCCCAGCGACCCTGCAATCCCATCCCCCCATTCAGCATGAGACCTGGCAGCTTACCTGCTCTCACTGCCAGGTCTCCCCTCTCTCTCCCTGCAGCTAGTGCTCAGTGCTCAGTGTGAGGATGGGAGGGGGCAGGAAGTGACCTCACAGCCCCTGCTCCCCTCTCACACGGAGCACACACAGCATGGATGGAGAGTGAGAACAGGAGCCTGGCACAGCAGATCATCCCAAGCTGGTGCAGGTAAGCAGGCTATGGGTTAAAAGTGGAGAAACATATGTAGGCTGTAAGGGTGAGACAGGGCAGAGGCACACAGGGGTTTATAGAGGTGTGGGTAAGATGTTGGTGAGACACCTCAGGGGTTTGTTTTTTTGTTTATATATTTTGTTGTTGTTTTTCTTAATGTTTTCATATTTTTTTGTGCTGTGTCTGTTTTTTATCATAAATTTTGAAGTTTTCCACTTATAGGGGTGTCATTACCTGATATTGATTGCTTGCCTGCTTACAGAATATTTTTTTGTACAAGCCTTTTATATATTCCTTATTTTGCTGTTTAAAGGACCACTCTAGGCACCCAGACCACTTCAGCTTAATGAAGTGGTCTGGGTGCCAGGTCCAGCTAGGGTTAACCCATTTTTTTATAAACATAGCAGTTTCAGAGAAACTGCTATGTTTATTAATGGGTTAAGCCTTCCCCCTAATCCTCTAGTGGCTGTCTCATTGACAGCCGCTAGAGGCGCTTGCGTGATTCTCACTGTGAAAATCACAGTGAGAGCACGCAAGCGTCCATAGGAAAGCATTGTAAATGCTTTTCTATGCGACCGGCTGAATGCGCGCGCAGCTCTTGCCGCGCGTGCGCATTCAGCCGACGGGCGGAGAGGAGGAGGAGAGCTCCCCGGCCAGCTCTGGAAAAAGGTAAGTTTTACCCCTTTTCCCCTTTCCAGAGCCGGGCGGGAGGGGGACCCTGAGGGTGGGGGCACCCTCAGGGCACTCTAGTGCCAGGAAATCAAGTATGTTTTCCTGGCACTAGAGTGGTCCTTTAAGTGTATTCCCTATGCCTATGAATATTTAAATGTGTCATGTATAAAATTTAATCAAGATGAAAAAAAAATAAATAAAAAAAATTAATGGGGTGGGTTAAAAATGTAAAGGGAAACTTTCGTGCCAGGTTTCCAACCCTGTAATTTCCTGATTCCAGCACCTATGTCACTCAACGCTAGTTCAGGCTCCACCTCCACTCTTGAGACCTAAGGCACATGTGCAGCAATGGCTGCGCTCGCATTAGTACTTTCCCCATAGGAAAGCATGTATAATGCTTTTCTATAGGGTTTTACATGTTGCTGGATGTCCTCATGCATAGAGTTAGGACGTCCAGTGTCAGGCGACCAAAAGACGCCTAACAACCCGGAAGTCCCTCGAGTGGCTGTCTAGTAGACAGACACTACAGGTAGAGTTAACCCTCAAAGGTTATTATTGCAGTTTCCTAAATACTGCAATAATTACCTTTACAGGTTTAAAGGGACACTGTAGGCACCAAGACCACTACAGCTCATTAAAGTGGTCTGGGTGCTGTCTCCCTATTGCACTGAGTGCTGCAATGTAAAACATCGCAGTTCCATAGAACTGTAATGCTTACATTGCAGCTCTAAGTCTGCCCTCAGTGGCTATCTACCAGCCACTAGAGGGCTTCCGGAATCCAAACGGACTTTTGGTCCATTATCTGACGCTGGACATCCTCACAGACCTCCAGTGTCAGATTTTCCCCATAGAAAAGCATTGAATGTTTTCCTGAGGGGAGGTTTAATGTGCGTGCGACCATGCACATTAAACCTCCCCTCAGTAAAACATTCAATGCTTTTCTATGGGGAAAATCTGACACTGGAGGTCTGTGAGGATGTCCAGCGTCAGATAATGGACCAAAAGTCCGTTTGGATTCCGTGTTTGTTTTCCTGACACTATAGGATCCCTTCAAGGGACCTGGGACAGTGCACCCAGACCACTTCTATAAGCTGAAGTGGTCTGGGTGCCTATAGTGTCCCTTTAATTGAGATGGAAGACAAATGTGGGTTATTTGGGAAGAAGTGTTAGGTGCAGCACAGGCACAACTGAGTGGGTTGTGAGGGGGACAGAAATTGATCAGATGGGTGACAACTGTTGTTAGAGAGTAACAAAAGGGGAGACAAGGAGTGACATATAAAAGAGGGAGTCAGTGGGAAGACACACATACAGAATGGTGAAGATCGAGCGAGACAAACTCAGAAGAAGATGGAGAGTCAAAAGACAAAAAAAAGCATATAAATATACCTCATTACACACATGCTGACACTGATTTCAGATGTACTCCTCATTCACATACACACTGATACAAGTTTCAAATACAACCGCATACTCTGACACAGATTTTAGATACACCCCTCATTCACACACACGCGCTTACACTCTGCACACATACAAATACACTCCAGCATTCACATACACACTGCTCAAACATACTGCGTTCACATGATGACAATCCATATAAATCTATCCTGGCATTCATATGCAGACTTACCACACTAATGCACACTGGCATTTATACACCAAAACTCCCCTTTGTTCACACACAAGTCCTCCACAAAAATACACTCCTGCATTCACATTCAACATATAACACCCTTACATTCACACATAAACATTGCATACAAATACACTTCTGCTTTTACAAATATCTGCTCTACTCACTCATAGAACAATGCATTTACGCTGCATACACGCCTGCATTATATTATCTGGCACTACACAAATTATATTGCAGGATTTACACACACACACACACACACACTCCTATTTTGATACAAGGAATACACACACACACCTACTTTGATACAAGGAATACACACACACACACACACACATACTGCTACTTTGATACAAGGAATACACACACTCTCTCTCTCCTACTTTGACACAAGGAATACACACATGGTCATTCACTAAAAAATTGCCTGAAATTGAAACTGAATTTCAAATTGAATGCCTACATAATGAAATTGAGCAACAAAATTGACTTGGGGAATTTTTCTAATGCAACTATTTAGGCCTGTAATTTGAAATTAACTTTTCCCAGCAATTCAAATTAAAGAGAATAATCCGGACAGTGTTTTTTGAAAGTTATATTTAACATAGTGTCAGGAATACAAATGTGTATTTCTATAGTTTTGAAAACATAATTTCGATGGCCAGCCCCCCATCAGAGAAGTAAAAGGTGTTTTTACTCACCTTTATTTCAGTGCCACGCCAATCTCGTTGTAGCCGGTTCCATCCAAATTGCATGATATCAGCCAATCCAATGCTTTCCTATAGGAAAGAATTGAGAGGCAATTGTGCATGCGCAGCAAAACATGACGCTGCACTAATCAGCATCTCCTCATAGAGTTGCATTGAATCAATGAAACTCTATAGGAAGTGTTCAAGTCTACAGGCAGAGCGTGGAGACGTTGAACATCAGTGCCTCCCACTAAAGGTGTTCCTAGGCAGTAATGTAAACCCTGCCTTTTGTCTGAAAAGGCAGGGTTTACATAAAAGAGCCTGCGAAGATTGGCTGTGGATACCAGAACAACTATATTAAGCTGTAGTCGTTCTGGTGACTATAGTGTCCTATTTAATAGTTAATATTTGGTCTTTGAAGGGCCCAGGATGTAATTTTGCCCGGGGGCCCAGAAAGCTGTCAGTCCGTCCCTGGATATGCCTTTGTCAAGAGAGTATATCAGTATGTCCTAGGGATTAAAACATATAAGGATAGACTCTTCATCTTGATTTGCCCAATATTAGGCTTGCCACTTGGGGCTATGATTTAATTAAAGAGGCGATAATAATGAATATCCTGTGTTAACATGGGAACCCAAGGGTGCACAAAAAAAAAAAAAAATTTTTGTGTGTGTGTGTGTGTATGTTTTTTCAGTGTACTAGAGAACTACCAGGAATTCTGGGTTGCTTATATTTAGGGAAAATTTTGGTAATGTAAAGTGTTTACTAAACCTGAGAGATCTGCGACATTTTAACAGGTTTTCTGACTAAAGCTAGGTTTGTTAGCAGTAGGTTTTTTTCTTCCCTGTATTGAATGTTGAAGCTTTAACTTTGCATAGGAGAAAGGAAGAAGCTGCACTTTCTTTTTTCACATAATGACTACCAGTTATTCTTACTATGTACTGAAGTACCTAAGTAATATAAACTAATACATAGTAACGTTAAAGGGATATACATATCTAACTATAAAAGGGACACTTCAATCACCAAAATCACTTGAACTCATTATAGTGTTTATGGTACAAAAAAGAACTTTGATACTGTCCCTCAGGTTTTTATCTATTTTTTCCAAGTGATTTTACAAAAGAAAACAAAGGAATCTCAACACACCCCATCTTCTTAGCATGTATAGCTTCCTCGTTATTTGTCCAAAATATCTGCACAGGGAAGGAGGTTTTTGGTCAAATGAATAACCATTAATCCACTTGGCATAACCAAATTAACAGATAAATATTTTTTTTTGCTATGAAAGCACTTTACAAAAATACAGAGTGAATGTGTCCAGAACATCTATGCACCATAACCACTACAATAAGTGTCTCTTTGTACCATAATCACTGTGCATTGAATTGACGCCCTCCATCAGTTACTATAAAAAAATCCATTGTTTTCTCAATGATTTTTCTCTCTTCAATGCTAACTATGCATGACTTTAAATATAATTCTAATTGGTACTACTATCAGTAGTTGTGTACTTCTTTTATATGCCTGTTCATTAGTGATGTCGTGATGTCGTTAGTGACGGTTATATTGGCTTTTTATTTGGCCTTTTTGGGGGCTGAAGAAAGAAGATTTTAGAAAAAAGACCATTAGACATCTAATGGTAAGTTTATTTTTTATTTATTTACAGATTTTAGCTTTATTGACTCCCCCTTATTATTTTTAGGGTGAGGGGGATAGGTAGGGGGACCATGTTTTTTGAGGGGGAAAGGGTGACTAGGGGTTTGGGGACCCCTAGTCACCTGGGGGGACATTTTTTTTAGGGCCCCCACCCGCCGCTCAGGGGTGGGGGCCGGGGGGGAGGACATTAGGTCCCCCCATTGGTATTTAGGGCCCCCACCCGCCGCTCAGGGGTGGGGGCCATGGGGGAGGACATTAGGTCCCCCCCTATTGGTATTTAGGGCCCCCACCCGCCACTCAGGGGTGGGAACAGGGGGAGAGGACAATAGGTCCCCCATTGGTATTTAGGGCCCCCACCGCTCAGGGGTGGGGGCAGGGTGGGGAGAACAATAGGTCCCCCCCTATTGGTATTTAGGGCCCCCACCCACTGCTCAGGGGTGGGGGCCGGGGGGGAGGACAATAGGTCCCCCCCTATTGGTATTTAGGGCCCCCACCCGCCGCTCAGGGGTGGGGGCCGGGAGGGAGGACAATAGGTCCCCCACTATTAGTATTTAGGGCCCCCACCTGCCGCTCAGGGGTGGGGGCCGGAGGGGAGGACAATAGGTCCCCCCCTTATTGGTTTTTCGGGCCCCCACCCACCGCTCAGGGGTGGGGGCCAGGGGGGGGGACAATAAGTCCTCCCCCTTTTTTTACTTTAGGGCCCCCACCTGCTCAGGGAGGGGGGACCCTTTTTTTTTTTTTTTTTAACAGTGAGCAGCCACAGGCTGCTCACTGTTTAATAGACATGTTCCTACTCGCGGTATTGCGAGTAGGGGCACAATTTACTAATACTAAGTAATTTTTACTTAGTATTAGTAAATTTGGCTGAAAGACTACAAAAAAAAATAGGGGGCGGACCGAACATCGCATATGTTCGCCATCAGTGGCGAACGCGAACATGCTATGTTCGCCAGGAACTATTTGCCAGCGAACCGTTCAGGACATCACTACTGTTCATTTGTGCAGTTCATTACGTATGCAATTTTGCAACATATGTGCATATGTGTATACGTAGGTTCGTAGTGATATAGGTATAGTTTTGACGGTTTAATATGTTAACCTACTTATATATATTTGTTAAAATGTATGTGTCATGAACTCTTCTCTATAGTCTATGTCTTGTATCTTTCTTTTGTACTGCCAGTTTGTGTTTTCTTTTGAAAAGCAGTATTACAAAAGGTCAAACATGGAACAGATGTAACATATAAAATACAAGTTGATCAAAGCTCAGGTTGAGGAGACAGATATGCTCACAAATGATGATAAATCAGAACTTGCAGAACAGCTCTAAGCACCAGACAAATGCATGTCTCCAAGGCTTGGCCTGTAAGGGGAATTCTTGTCAACAAATAAATAACCTTTATTTTAATAGAAGCCTTGTACTCTTTCAGTTCCCACGTGTCTCTATGAATCATTTGTTCTCTCTGCCTTTCTCAGATGTTCCTGTTCTCAAAAAGAATACAGCAATATTAAGAAATGTTCTACATATATAAGATCAGCCATCATTAGGTAAATTATTGCTGGTACCCTGTGCCATTGTGGAATCCATGAGTGATTGCAGAGCATTCAAATACAACATCATGTGGCAGCAAAATGGTTAAGGTTCTGCTTTTACTATTTTTTTTTAAAACCTGTAAAAAATATTCCTAAACTCTGCTACTTTTCAAAAAGTGTCCTTTATGTACATGCCTGTGAACATTATATATGAGCTAACTGAGACCTTGCAAATTTTAACTCTTTATAAGCCCATCATAAATAATTTAGTAACTTCTTAACTGTTGCAACAAAATGATTCCAATTCAAGTAATCACAGAAATACTAGCTTGTCTGGAGCTAATATGTAAATAATAAATAAATGTAATTTAAATGAAGTTGCTGTTTAGTGGATAGGAGAGTGCGCTGGATCTTGTGTATTGTTTATTGTATAATATGGCCCCCAGCAGCACCCCATTTAAGCATGTTTAGGTGAGTGCAACCATCCCCCCATGTTTCCTATAATAAATGGTTAATCTGACTTTATAGGATTTGCATCTGTCAGATCACAGGAAAAGGTGCACAATATTTTCCTTCCTGCATCCCTCAGGCCAAGTGAAAAACTTACAACCAAAGGACATTCATGTATACATTTCCTCAGACTTACTGGCTGTGCACATTTTGGCCATTTTTGCTTAGGAGACTTTTGGCCCTTTCGAAAATGATAACAGACAATTAGCAGTCAGGAGACAACTCTGCTAAGATTCATATCCAACAAAAACCATTAACAATAATTCAGAGATAAATAATTGTGACTCCTGTTCAGAATGCTGATGGTATTCACTAAAAAAAAAAAAAAAAAAACTCCAAACATATTTAGCCATTTTGAGGGAATTGGGGATAGTCCACTATTCTAAGTTGCACACTGCTGGTCTTCCAAGGTGTCTTTGGAACAGATACATTGTGATGGGATCAGAAGTGAAAATGTATTTCCGTGTCAGATGTGCAGCAAGAAATAAAATCATTTTTGTAAACTCTTTTCAGATTGGTGTTTAAAATCAGCCAAAATGTGAGAGGGACGATGTAATCAAATTAGAGTTCCTACAGTCATATTGTATTTCCTTTAAGGCTGGCTTGGAAACATGAGATGAGGCAAAGGTTTCAAAGTATACAGAATGCAAATGAGCCATGTGCATACTAAGGGACAAGATGCAATTTTAAGCAAGTTGCCATTTTCCTTGCCATATACCCAGTGAACAGAAGAATGAGTAATTAGGATTTTCTGTTAATTTCTCCATTTTTATTTTTAATTGTTTGTAAATCATGCTTATCATCTATTTTTTATATATGCACTGTGACTATTTTTGTTCATAAAAAAATATTCCTTTATAAAGTTCTGTCCTTGTCTGGTAAAGAATCACGTTACCTGAAGAGACCATCTTAGTAGCATTTTCGATTGCATAGATATTTTGCTTTGATAAATGCCTTGGAGGTGGCAGCTTTTGATGCTAAAGTTAAGTGTGGGTGTTAACTGTTAAGTGGGATTATTTTTACTTGTTATTTTCTGTTTAGCGATTTTAACCCTTTCACCCCCAAGAAGCAAGTCATGTGCAAGCTTGGAGTAGCGTGGTCCATGACAATATATATTTAAGCATACATTTAAACAATTACATATTAGTAAGATAGCCCAGTATTTGTTATTATTACGTCAAAAGAGACTATAAGGGAGTCAACTTCAGATTGTATGCTGCTGAAACCTAGATAGCCGATTAAAATCCTGAGATTCAGGGTTGCCCATTACTCTGAAAGGGTTACAAATGTTAATAGGATTAATCATCCCATCTTGTTGGGTCTTGTTTTTGTTGAGGAGAAGGCATTTTTAACTATTACTATCAATATTCAACCCTCTCCAATGTCCATAAAATGAAAGTAAAAAGAATATGGGCTAGGTATGGTTGACAGATCTTCATATATTTATGGTAGGTCAAGTTTTGTTTCAGAATCTTAGGTACGAGCCTCTGCATGTGGGATATCAGAGAGTCTTTTGAAATAGATGAGCCCATATTTATTATATATTTTGTCCAGGAAAATTTTACCACATGACAGGAGGCTTCATATTTGCATATCTTTCTTTACTGAAAACTCCAGCAGCATAGAAACAGTAACAACCAATCAGAGAAAAGATATGGTGCCCATAAAAGGCCCTGTCTATGACATCACTTCCTCTTTCTTTGCTGCTCCAGCCATCAACAGGTCAGAGTATTCATTACCTCTCTATTTATTTACAGCTTTTATCATTTTATTACCTATCTATTGTTCTTTATTCTCACCCTGCTACCTATAACCTGTCCCTTTCCTTTTCCCTTATTCAGTTCCCCTGCTTCACCGGTTTTGTTATCTTTTGTGATTTTATTGTGCTTGTGTATTTTCGCGGCGGTCCGCGGGCGTCACGGCTGTCTGTGCCGCGCTCGCCGCGTGGACCGGCACTCTTTACCTACAGGGGGCTGGGTGGGGACGGGTGGGAGGTAGCCGGGGTTAAATTCTCCTTTTACCACGTTTTTTTCCGGCTCGCTCGCAGCCGCGAGCGGGTAGTTCTTGCTCACGCGGCCGGCGGCCATCTTGGATCTTGCGGCTCGCGAGACCCGCGACGGCCGCCCTATCCTCACGGCGGTCTGGGAATCACCCGACCGCCGCAATGAGCTTGGGGATTGCCCTCAGGGCATTTTTTCCTCCCCCAACTCTTCTTTCACTGGCATTAGGATTACACCAAGTAAAATAACCCTTGCAAAGGGAAAACAAGCAGGCAAACTTATGAAGGCTATATAACACTATTGTTTCTCTATCTGCCCTTATACTGAGCATATTTCTTAAAGGGTCCCTGCAGGGACATATGGAATATTACATCACCCCTCAGGGGATTTGACAATACTGTACCCTTCCAAGGGGAATTCATATTAATTACCCTACACAGGGTCATATTATAATCTGCTGTGTAATTACACACTGGCTAGAGGATCATGTGTGCTGATATTCTTAACGTTTCCCTGTTGCGATTTTTTGCCACAGTGCCTGCCAACAGTGTCTGTCAAACAATTACTTACATGCAGGCATTAAAGGGGACACAATATTTTTCCTATACCCCACACAGGACCTTTATGTCTTTGTACCTTACCCAGGGTCATTCTATGTTACTATACCCTATCCAGGGTCATGCTATATTACTATACCCTACAGGTATCACCCGATCACCGAGCCCTGCAGCTGGATTAACCCAGAGGGGTTCCCCTCTCTGGGCACATTAATTTATTGATACAATTATAAATTTTTTATTCTCATGGATATATCTCTCATAGTGCCTTACACTGGATGAGTATATGTCAAGCACGCACACAATCTATGTATTATTGTGAAGCCATACAATATCACAGTTGTTATACAAAACATATACTGTACCTATAGCAAGATCAACTATATCACTATACCCCACAAAGGGCATTTTGTATTACTGTACCCTACAAAGGGCATATTATATTATATTATTGTACCCTACATAGGGTCATATTATATTACTGTACCTGACGGTGCAAATTTATGTGGGTGTCCTCTGGGTATTTTTTCATGGCACACCACCTGGGGTGACCCCCCAGATATGCACGCAAGGTCATTCATAGACCATTAAATTGATGTGGGTGTCCTCTGGGTATTTTTCATGGCACACCACCTGGGGTGACCCCCCAGATATTCATGCAAGGTCACTCATAGACCATTACGTTGATGTGGGTGCCCTCTGGGTATTTTTCATGGCACACCACCTGGGGTGACCCCCCAGATATGCATGCAAGGTCATTCATAGACCATTACGTTGATGTGGGTGTCCTCTGGATTACCACGGCACGCCACCCGGGGTGAACCCCGATGGAATACACAAGTCCTACGCCTCAACTTTATCACTGATTACTGCATACATATATGGATGTTTAAACACTGCCTGGCAGTTTTACATTAAAGCAACAGTACCACCTTGCTGGATACGATTTGCAGGCAGGATCATGAGTGAACTGAGTGTATTGCGGAGTACCCTTCACAGGGATACATATCTGTACAGTTACTGTTCCTGGCGTACATATTGATCGTGGGTGTCCTCTGAGTAAATTTTCATGGCACACCACCTGGGGTGACCCCCAGACATGCATGCAATACTTGTAAGGTGCCAACAATTATAATGTGGGTGTCCTCTGGGTTACCGTGGCACACCACCTGGGATGACCCCAGTCAAATACACGTGGGCCCTGCGGCTGCAGATCTTATGGAGACAGGTCCCACGCGCTTCTATAATAAGCCTGTATAGTTACATCCGTGCATACAGCTCTAGCGTGCATTTATGGTGGACCTGGCTAACCGGACTAGCACTACCGGTCAATCGCGCCTACGCCACAGCTCCCAATGGCCGGATTAAACTAATGGAGATGACCCCTCTACACTTGACATGAGTATTTCATACACTCAGACAATCTGATGCAGGCAATTCAAGCCGCTTTACCTGGGTGACCCCCAGTGCCACCAGGAGTCTAGCACCCCTACGTGCTGACCCTCAAACACTACTCCCACTGACTACCACTATCACCCAACAGGACGAGAACGGGTCATGGAGAACACTCTCAACCCCCTAGGACTTCTAGGCATTGATGAACGACGCAGTAGCGGCCTCAGTGGAGAAGGTTTTTCTTGTTATGGACTCTGCCCCAAACTGCTTGCTGGAGACCTCAGCAGCAAGATAGCGTGGCCGAGCGGTCTAAGGCACTGGATTTAGGCTCCAGTCTCTCTGGAGGCGTGGGTTCGAATCCCAGCCCCACGAGCCTTCATGTCAAAATGGCAAGGGAAGGGCTCCAACCCCCCACACCCCCTGCCACTATGGTCTAAGGCAAGTCGCTGTCATGGTAATATACCCCAACACGCAGGAATAGTTCAACAGTCAGGAGACAAGAAACAGAGTTCGTCTTACCGGACCTTAGAATGGCCGGACTAGGACGAGAGAAAGACAGAGTCAGAACAAGCCGAGGTCAAGGGAACTGAGAGACAGCGTAACGTAGAACAAGCCGAGGACTGGTACACAGAGGACAAAACAGCGGATAAGCAAGCAAGGATAAGGAGAGAGCGGAGTCAGGAACAAAGCCAAGGTCAAGCACCAAAAAACCAACTGAACGATACAAGCACTAAAGGGAACTGGACAGAAACCACGATAGGGCAAGGAGCAAGGGAAACAGGTGAGTATAAATACCCTAAGGTTCACTTTGATTGGCCCCTGTCATATCCACGCCCCCAAAACGTGAGTGTATGGGGAATGTGGCCTGACAGGGGCCAATGGGAGACTGATTCTAATTTAGTCTCCCACTGTCCCTTTAAGAGCGCGCCCGAGACGCGCGGCGCGCTCTTAGTGTCGGGCGGGACACGTGACCGCTTCTCGCGGTCACTGCCCGCCTGACTGATCTTATCGTTGGCTGAGCCGCGCGCGGCTCGTGCAGGAGCAGGACCGCGCGCGGCGAGAAGAGAGGACCCCGGCCGGCCCCTGGAGAGGGTAAGTACCGCTACAGTACCCCCCCCTGAAGACACGCCCACCGGGCGGGGAGGAGCAGGCCTGGCAGGAAAACGAGCGTGGAAAGAACGCACAAGGCGAGGAGCGTGAACAGCGTCAGCGTTCCTCAGACCCATAGCCCTTCCAATGTACCAGATATTGGAGGCGACCCCGAAGCAAACGAGAGTCAATTACAGCCGCCACTTCAAACTCCTCATGGCCCTCCACAGAAACCGGAGGAGGAGGAGGGACATGCCGAGTATAACGGTTGCACAGGAGGGGTTTTAACAAGGAGGTATGAAACACGTTAGGAATGCGTAAATTTTTTGGAAGATCCAATGCATACGAGACAGGATTAACCACATGCAAGATACGAAAAGGACCAATAAAACGAGGGGCCAACTTCATAGAAGGCACACGAAGACGAATATTGTGAGTAGAAAGCCAAACCCGGTCTCCCACAGCATAGGATGGAGCCGCCCTGCGATGCTTGTCTGCCTGAACCTTCTGGCGAGCAGCTGAGGCCACCAAAGAACACTGAACCTGCTCCCAAGTATTACGTAGACTAGCCAAATGTTCGTCCAGAGCTGGCATGCCCTGTAAGGAGAATGCAGCTGGAAGAACCACGGGATGCCGGCCATAAACAACGTAAAAAGGGCTGTTAGCGGAGGGTTCATGAGCAGCATTATTACGAGCAAACTCAGCCCAAGGAAGAAGGTCAGCCCAATTGTTCTGATGGTGGGACACGAAACAACGAAGATACTGCTCTAGAGATTGGTTGGCACGTTCAGCAGCTCCATTAGACTGGGGGTGGTAGGCTGAAGAAAACGAGAGGGAGATACCCATCTCTGTACAAAACGTTCTCCAGAATCTGGAGATAAACTGGCTACCCCTATCGGACACGATCGAAGTGGGAATACCATGCAACCGAAACACCTCCCTGGCAAAGATAGAGGCAAGTTCCCTGGATGATGGCAATTTGACAAGAGACACAAAATGAGCCATCTTAGAAAAACGATCCACAATCATCAGGATGACAGTTTTACCATTAGAGGGAGGTAATTCAACAATGAAATCCATGGATATATTGGACCACGGTCTCTCGGGTATGGGCAACGGATGTAACAACCCACAAGGAACTCTGTGGGAGGACTTCATACTGGCACAAGTGCTACAGGCATTAACGTAATCGGTGACGTCCTTGCGCAAGGAAGCCCACCAGAAATATCTAGAAACTGCTGAGAATGTCTTAGAAATACCAGGGTGTCCAGCAGTTCTAGTGTCATGATATAATGACAAGATGTCTCGTCTCTCCGGTATATCAACGAATAGCTTATCAGCAGGCCTCTCCCCAGGAGCCAAGTATTGTTTAGCCTGAATAGCTTGTAAGAGAGAAGACGAAATGGAAAGAACAGTAGTCGCTATTATTCTGTCAGGCGGAATGACAGGGGTAACATCGACCTCGAGTTTGTCAGTAGTCTCGAATTGTCTGGACAGAGCGTCAGCTTTAGTATTACGATCACCCGGTCTGTATGTGATTATGTAATTAAAACGAGACAAAAACAGAGACCACCTGGCCTGCCTAGAAGACAATCTTTTTGCTTCACTAAGGTAAGAGAGGTTTTTGTGATCAGTTAAAATGAGGATGGGATCCCTAGTACCCTCTAGCAGATGTCTCCATTCCTTGAGCGCCAAAATGATAGCAAGGAGTTCACGATTGCCTACATCATAATTCCTCTCTGCTTTGGACATCTGTCTGGAAAAGAAGCCACAAGGGTGTAACGGCTTTTCAGGTGAATCTCTTTGAGACAAGATAGCACCTACCCCTATCTCAGAAGCATCAACTTCAAGAATAAAGGGCAGTGAAGGGACAGGATGCTGTAAAACAGGAGCAGAGGCAAATGTAGCCTTCAAGAATTCAAAGGCCTCGAGTGCTTCTGGTTTCCAGACATGAGTATTACCATCCTTCTTGGTCATTCGGGTTATAGGCGCAACAATGGCAGAAAACCCTTTAATAAAACGCCTATAATAATTAGAGAACCCCAGAAAACGCTGAATGGCTTTCAAACCCTGGGGTAGAGGCCATTCCATAATGGCAGACAGTTTCTTGGGATCCATACGAAAACCCTTGGCCGAGATTATATAACCCAAGAATTGGACTTCAGATTGATCAAATGAACATTTTTCGAGTTTGCAATAGAGACCGTTAACCAGAAGAGTTCTCAACACTAATTTAACATGCATGTGATGAGTCTGTAAATCAGTAGAATAAATTAATATGTCGTCCAAGTATACTATAACGAATGTATGTATAAATTGACGTAGGACATCATTAATAAATTCCTGAAAAACTGCTGGGGCGTTACAAAGACCAAAGGGCATCACAGTGTACTCGTAGTGGCCACTCCTGGTATTGAAAGCGGTCTTCCACTCGTGATCCTTTTTGATACGTATGAGATTGTAAGCACCCCTAAGGTCCAATTTAGTAAAAACTGTGGCCTGTTTAAGCCTATCAAATAGTTCTGTGATCAAAGGTATGGGGTACGCATTTTTGACGGTGATTTTATTTAGGCCCCTATAGTCAATACAAGGCCTTAATTCGCCATCTTTCTTAGATACAAAGAAGAAACCCGCCCCTGCCGGGGAAGAGGATCTTCTTATAAATCCCTTCTCTAGAGATTCCTTAATATATTCCTCCATAACCAGATTCTCCTGAGGAGATAAAGGATATATTCTCCCTTTGGGAGGCATCGTACCAGGTAATAAATTAATTGCACAATCGTAAGGCCTGTGAGGTGGCAATCTTTCAGCCTCCCTTTTATCAAAAACAGATTTAAGAGACAGGTACTGAGAGGGTATGACCGTAGGCACGGGAGGAATATTAGTAGAATTCAAAGGGGTGACTTTAACAATACAAGACTCTTGGCAAGAATCACTCCAAGAAACTATGTGTCCTGACTCCCAATCAATGGTGGGATTATGAGTACGTAACCAAGGATACCCTAACACGAGGTGAGAGGAAGGAGAAGTAATGATCTGAAACCGAATGGTCTCAGAGTGTAACACCCCTGTAGACATATGTAGTGGAACAGTTTCATGTGTGATAACTGGAGAGCATAATGGTCTACCATCTATGGCCTCAACGGCCAAGGGTGTCTCCTTCTCTCTGGTGGGTATGTTATTCTCCTTGACAAAACTGGAATCAATAAAGTTTTCGGCCGCTCCGGAATCAACCAGGGCTAGTATACTCCCTGCTATGCAGTTACTATCAAGGTGCAGGGAAACAGGAAGAAGTAATTTATTAAGAGGCAAATGTGAGGACTGTGATGTCACACCCAAGGCCAGTCCTCTATACGGTCTTAGGTGCGATAGTTTCCCGGACGCACGGGACATTCTTGTCTCATATGACCCCTCCTACCACAATAAAGACAAAGTCCCTCCTTTCTCCTATAAAGCTTTTCAGCGTCAGTAAGTTTAGCAACCCCTAACTGCATAGGTTCCTCCTCAGAACCTTTAGATCCCTCGGGAGTCTCAGCTCTAGGGGAGTTAAAGGGAACAAAATGTCTATTTCTGGACCTGGTATATAACCTGTCACGGATCCTGTTATCTATATCGATAAGATAGTCAATCAGGTCCTCCAGGGGTACAGGGAGGTCCTTAGCTGCTACCTCATCCAACATAGTTTCAGACAGACCTTCCATAAACGCGGTAGTAAGCCCATTATTAGTCCAATCTACCTGTGAGGCAAGGGTACGGAACTGAATAGCATAATCGGCTACAGATTTAGATCCTTGCTTTATTCTCATTAATGCCCTGGCGGCGTTTTTTGACCTTTTAGTCGTGTCAAATGTTCTACGAAACGCTGTGAGGAAGCTAGTGAAGTCGTGTACCATAGGCCCATTAGCCTCCCAAATAGGATTTGCCCATTCTAGTGCCTTATCCGTAAGTTGGTGCATAAGAAAACCCACCTTAGATCTATCAGTGGGAAATGAACGTGGGTACATTTCAAAGTGGAACTCCACTTGATTAAGGAATCCCCTACATGTCTTAGCGTCCCCTCCATACCTAGGTGGCGGGGTTAGATGTGCTGAAGCATTAGGCATATTAGCAGTGTCTGGTATAGGGTTTACAGGAGGCGCAGGTACAGGTACCGGAGCTGATCTGGATAACAGTGTCTGGATGGCTTGAGCCATTTGATCCATACGGTGATCCGGTTCTGCGAATCTAGCCTCATGAGTGGCCATCTGTTGTCCTAAACCTGCGGGGTCCATGGCCCTATCGTAATGTCACGGTAATATACCCCAACACGCAGGAATAGTTCAACAGTCAGGAGACAAGAAACAGAGTTCGTCTTACCGGACCTTAGAATGGCCGGACTAGGACGAGAGAAAGACAGAGTCAGAACAAGCCGAGGTCAAGGGAACTGAGAGACAGCGTAACGTAGAACAAGCCGAGGACTGGTACACAGAGGACAAAACAGCGGATAAGCAAGCAAGGATAAGGAGAGAGCGGAGTCAGGAACAAAGCCAAGGTCAAGCACCAAAAAACCAACTGAACGATACAAGCACTAAAGGGAACTGGACAGAAACCACGATAGGGCAAGGAGCAAGGGAAACAGGTGAGTATAAATACCCTAAGGTTCACTTTGATTGGCCCCTGTCATATCCACGCCCCCAAAACGTGAGTGTATGGGGAATGTGGCCTGACAGGGGCCAATGGGAGACTGATTCTAATTTAGTCTCCCACTGTCCCTTTAAGAGCGCGCCCGAGACGCGCGGCGCGCTCTTAGTGTCGGGCGGGACACGTGACCGCTTCTCGCGGTCACTGCCCGCCTGACTGATCTTATCGTTGGCTGAGCCGCGCGCGGCTCGTGCAGGAGCAGGACCGCGCGCGGCGAGAAGAGAGGACCCCGGCCGGCCCCTGGAGAGGGTAAGTACCGCTACAGTCGCCCATCGAACAGACCAAGTAGACGGAACACCGGGAATCCGCGACCCTGTCCACCACAATCTTCCGACAAAGAAGACGACTATCCACCACGCACGTTGGACATCGCCATCTGAGGAAGGGGAACGTGAGAACGACTAGTATTCGGCCCAGAAGCACAAATCCTACTATTTGACGGCGGGAACTTACCCACCACACTAACTTTAGCCCAAACCTCGCTGAAGCAAACCCTCCACACCCCTTCGGGGAAAGGTGTTTTTGGGAGGACTGGTCGGTAGCGGAACCGAACCACCAACCGCTTCATCTACTAGTGAGTCAGCCTATCACCAAGTCACCAAGAGAACTCCTACGTGGTATGCAAACGCTTCAGGATAGAGTAAATCAACCTTCTACTAGACCTCCTGAACGATAGCGACTGGTTTACATCTGGACCCCGAGGACACATACTTGTCAATACCCGCTACCCTAAACTACCTAGTTTTCCTCCGATCCCAGTGATGAGGACTAACACAGCAGTTTACGACTCCGTGGTACCTACAAAGCTACTGAAGCCGGTGGGGGCTCACATCCGCGAATTTGGACGTGCGATGTCTCGTGTACCTGGAAGACTGGCTGACCCTTTGCGAATCCAGGCTACGTTTGCGGTCAAATTTGACGTTCACGTTCTGGACTCCACGGGTTTTTTGGTAGTACGCAGACAAATCGCTCCCCCATCTGTGTCGGGTCAGTTCCTCGGTTTCGACATCGACTTGGAGAACTACGTTCCGCGTCGGTCCCCGACAAGATCACCCCTATACGGATGGATATCGGACACGCTCTAAGGTTGGATACGATTCCTCTCGGAATACTCACCGGATTGTGGGATTCCTCTCCTCCTCCGTACAATCGATATTCCCTGGCCCACTACACTACAGGGCCATGCATCGACTGCTGGCTAGACACATACACGCCGGTCACTCATGCGATTCCGATGGTGACTACTTCACTTGCAAACTTGGATTGGCAAATCGATCTTTGACTCTTCCTCCGGATGCGTAGTGGTGGATGAACCCATACAAATGGACCCAACCGCTCTCCACAATGGCAAGGGTGCTTCGATACACACGCACACACAGGATATCGCTCCTGCTCATGACACCACTTGGACAATGCCAACCGTGGTTCCCGGATCGCCTGGGGGCGTCTCGCGGAGACCCTCTACCACTCCCTACTTTCCCTCTACTTTGGACGGGACATCAAGGGGAAGCCCACTCCTTTGTCATGGAAGGACGACTGGCACTAGTGGACTGGACGATTTCAGGGCCTCCTGAAATGTCCACGACCTAGTACCCCAACTAAGACCTCTGATGGGACTCAGGCTCCTGGCACCAGGAAATGCTATATTTCTGCCTGATCGGCCTGGAGTGTTTGGTGGGTGGAAAGGGATTCCGATCCCTTTACCGCACTTGCCCCACCGATCCTTAACTATCTGTCACACCTGGTCTCGTTGGGGCAGTCATATCGATCCCTCAATGTGATCGGATCCGCCATATCGGTGGCGCATGTTCTGGTACAGGGCGGACCAGTAGGTCAAGATCCACTGGTTTGTCGACTACTACGGGGTGCCGAATTATCGAGACCCGGCACCCAAGTATTCACACCTCTGGCAGGTGGATGTGGTGCTGTGATTCCTTGGGGGAATAGCAGGACAATCCTTGTTTGTCACTGAAACAACTTTCAGCCAAACTAGCCCTCTTGTTATGCCTCGTCTTATTTAGACGGGTGACGGACGTTAGGGCTTTCGATATGGATGTTTTTTCTCTATCACACCAGGCGGGATTACCTTTACCATATCGAGACGAACTAAGTCCAGTTCATCTTCGGTGTCATACCCATACTTTGTGTCAGACACCAAACTAGGTGTGGTCAGAACGCTAATGGGGTATACCGAAATCATTCCCTCTTCGTATTCATGCGACGGGTCTACTCCTGACTTCTTACGTGGAACCTCATGGAGAGGTGTCTACCGCTACACTGGCCAGATGGATCCGCTGGCTATTGCACCTAGCGGGCGTCGAACCTTGTTTCGGAGCCCACTCGGTCAAGGGAGCGGTGGCCCCACAAGTCCTTTTCGGCCGACGCTTCCCTAACCGACATTATACGATGCACGGTTTGAGCGCGAGAGGGTACGTTTAGAACGCTCTATTTCGGCAAACATCTCATACTTCCTTCACACTGGTCAATTCTAAGCTTTAAAAATGCAAATATGAAGCCTCCTGTCATGTGGTAAAATTGAAGATTATACTAGCTTTAGTGTACTAATAATCTTAATTTTAGTAATGACAGGAGGCGAATATTTCCCACCCTATAGGATCCCTCCCATGTTTTCTCGTGTTGAACAGAATATGCCTTCTATGTTCAGGAAGGTAAGTACGTTATGGTTGTATGTTTGCTACTTAGATATGTGGCTTGAGAGACTTGTATAGGTTGAATAATTAGACATGTACCTTGAATTACGTTGTGTTTACAGATTCTTAATTATCATTGCTTTAGAATTAATGTATATTGATATGTTACTCATTCTAGTATCCATTGGTATATCAGATTCTTAATGTTTATTTTATGCGGACAAGCTACCACGCCAGAGTCCTTTCACCTTTTTCTTTTTCTTACAGCGTGAACGTCTTCTCATCAAGACAAAGACTCGCCTTCCATAACTCTACATCACGGAACTACTGGAGTTGATTATTCTAATATGTTGTGGAACTGTTGACGTAATATGATTATGTTTATTGTTGCTATTTATTGTTTCGCTTCAAAGAAAGAGGAAGTGATGTCATAGACAGGGCCTTTTATGGGCACCATATCTTTTCTCTGATTGGTTGTTACTGTTTCTATGCTGCTGGAGTTTTCAGTAAAGAAAGATATGCAAATATTCGCCTCCTGTCATTACTAAAATTAAGATTATTAGTACACTAAAGCTAGTATAATCTTCAATTTTCTTACATAAACAAACAAAAAGAAAATATAACCAAGTCAAAAATTACAAACAACAGCATTATCTGGCAAGCAGTGTCCAGATAAGTAAAGCCAAAGTAGTGATATCCGGTACACAGGTAATTAGTGAGCTATAACTGCAGCAGGTACAAACATGAACCTGATATAAAAGCAGCAAGCAAATAGAGGGCCACCTTTTTCCTACCTTGTGTTAAACAAAATAAGCAATTAATGTAAGCCATGCAAATAATGTTCTGCAAATGAACATTGGTGAAATTCTCCCACAAAACAGATTACAAACAAAATGGTGTTTGGGTGATCCTAGTGCTAAGGGGAAGAAAAGGAAGTGGGGTTAATGATTTTTCCCTTTTTTCATTGGACCATTTTAAATTTTTAATTGTATTTACCAAGTACACTTCTAAATTTCAGAGTGAAAAGGACACTGTAAAAGTGTTCAAGAACCATCCAATGCCCATGGATCATGTTAGACAACCCACATGTTAGAGCAGTTCTTAGAAGCTGTTGGAAGGCATGCTCTTCTTGTTGACAATCACTGAGATTGTCTACTATCACATATTTGTATCCAACTCCTTAACTAATATCATATGGTGA
Organism: Pelobates fuscus; assembly: GCF_036172605.1. Taxonomy (NCBI): domain Eukaryota; kingdom Metazoa; phylum Chordata; class Amphibia; order Anura; family Pelobatidae; genus Pelobates; species Pelobates fuscus. The sequence goes on from NC_086328.1 coordinate 49,987,512, forward strand.
TGTAACAGAAGAAATCTTCATAATTTTATGTTACTTTCCTAAAAATGCTTAAATATTGTGTCCCAATGTCTCAGTGTGTCCCGTGTCACTAGGATACTAGGGGACACTGAGAGACATGGGAACACAGTTAGACATGGGGACACTGGAAGACATGGGGGCTTTGAGACACTGGGAGACATGGGGGCACTTGTAGATACAGACATGGGGACACTGGGAGACATGGGGACACTGGGAGAAATGGGGTCACAGACACTAGGGAGACAGAGACATGGGGACACATACACTGGGAGACATGGGGACACAGACATTTGGAGACACTAAGACACTAGTTCCCTAAGACATTGGGACACAGACACTGTGACACTGGGAGACATGGGGACACTGAGGCACTAGGGAGGCATGGGCGGCATGGGGACACAGACACTTGAGGACACTGGGAGACTTAGGGGCACTTGTGGACATAGACATGGGGACACTGGGAGACATGGGGACACAGACATTTGGGGACACTGGGAGGCATGGGGACACAGACACTGGGAGACTAGGGGACACTGGTAGACTAGGGGACACTGGGAGCCATGGGGACACTGAAACACTAGGGACACTGGCTTGGAGACATGGGGACACTGGGAGACATGAAGACACTGTGTCCCTAGTGTCTCCGTGTCCCAATGTGTCTATGTCTCAGAGCGTCCCCACGTGTCTCAGCGTCCCCATGTCTCACAGTGTCCCCATGTTTCTCAGTGTCCCCAAGTGTCTCAGTGTCCCCTAGTGTCCTCCAGTATCTCAGTGTCCCAATGTCTCCCTGCTGCCTTTCCCCCCATCCTTCACATACCTGAGCTGTAGTCTGTCTCTGCAGGCTGGGAGCTGCTGTCTGGACTCTCTGTGCTGTGTAGCTGCTCCCCTGTGGATTAGTGATTAGAGAGAGGCAGGGAGGGAGATGCTGTAACTTCCTATCCCTGACTCTCTCCATACAGCCGGTGCTATACTGAGAAAACTATTTGCATTTGTATTGCCGGTATTACTGCAATACTGGCAGGGCCCGGCAGCCTCAAATAGGCTGTGCTTTAAAATACCAGTCAGGTGGCAAACCTAAGAGTAGTGTGCAAAAAAAAAGCTGCAGCTCCATTAGCCCCTATGTTAATCCGGCCCTGTCAACCACCTATGGTGTATCTCTGCTGGACAGTTGAATGTTGTTATGATAAATAAATTTAGGGTTATTCACTAAAATGAGAACTCAAGGTGAATTTAAAATTCAATGTAAATGGAAACCTTTCCTAAGTCAACAATGCTGAAAGTTTCTAGTGTCGATGTGTATAAGGGCGCTTAAACATAGAAACATAGAAACATAGAATGTGATGGCAGATAAGAACCATTCGGCCCATCTAGTCTGCCCAATTTTCTAAAATACAGACGTTTTAAGAAATCTCTAATATTTAAATAATACAATTACCTTAGCTGCTAACCACTACCTTGTGTAAACCTTTAAACACTTAAAAACATACAAAAGTAGTGTAGTGTTTAAAAAGTTCAAGTAACAAATAAATCAAATCACAACGTGCAACATTTTGCTCTTGAAGTTTCTGGTTACCAGTGTCAAACTTCACAAAACACTCTTCGAAACTGAGAAATCAGCAATAATCATTAGAGGATCTAACAATATTAAAAACAAAGTAGTTAGAAGTTATTACCCTGCCCCTAGAATTAAGAAACTTTTTTTTAAATAATAAAGAAGGTTTTTTAGATGTGGCTCCTGTCTTGCTTGTAAAAGAACCGCCAGCAAAAAATTAACATATTAATGAACTCTGGTCCCATGATGGAATTTTTCCACTCGGGGTTTAGTAACTAGTGATGTACCGAACTGTTCGCTGGCGAATATTTCCTGGCGAACATAGCGTGTTCGCATTCGCCACCGCGGGCGAACACATACGCGTTTCGATCCGCCCCCTATTCGTCATCATTGAGTAAACTTTGACCCTGTGCCTCATGGTCAGCAGACACATTCCAGCAAATTAGCAGCAGACCCTCCCTTCCAGACCCTCCCACCTCCTGTACAGCATCCATTTTAGATTCATTCTGAAGCTGCATTCTTAGATAGAGGAGGGAAAGTGTAGCTGCTGCTCATTTTATAGGGAAATGGATAGCTAGGCTAGGGTATTCAGTATCCACTACAGTCCTGAAGGACTCATCTGATCTCTGCTTTTTAGGGCTAGAACATCTGTCTGCTTTTTTTTTTTTTTTGTGTAATGTAATTGCAGTTGCCTGCCAGCTTCTGTGTCAGGCTCACAGTGGATACTGTGCCTACTTGCTCAGTGCCACCACTCATATCTGGTGTCACAATAGCTTACATTTAAAAACATTTTTTTTTTTACTTTAATAGATTGAATAGCAGTTAGTTGCAAGTGTCTGGGTGTCAGGCCTTCAGCGTGTACTCTGCCAACTTCTGCCAGTCCACTTTGCCACTCATATCTGGTGTCACAATAGCGTGCCTTTAAAAAAAAAAAGTTTTTCACTGTAAGCTAATAGCAGTCAGTGTCCTTCAAGTGGGTGTCAGGCCTTCAGCGTGTACTCTGCCAACCTCTGCCAGTCCACTTTGCCACTCATATCTGGTGTCACAATAGCGTCCCTTTAAAAAGAAAAAAACGTTTTTCACTGTAAGCTAATAGCAGTCAGTGTCCTTCAAGCGGGTGTCAGGCCTTCAGCGTGTACTCTGCCAACTTCTGCCAGTCCACTTTGCCACTCATATCTGGTGTCACAATAGCGTGCCTCTAAAAAGAAAAACAGTTTTTCACTGTAAGCTAATAGCAGTTAGTGTCCTTCAAGCGGGTGTCAGGCCTTCAGCATGTACTCTGCCAACCTCTGCCAGTGTACTTTGCCACTCATATCTGGTGTCACAATAGCGTGCCTTTAAAAAGAAAAACAGTTTTTCACTGTAAGCTAATAGCAGTCAGTGTCCTTCAAGCGGGTGTCAGGCCTTCAGCGTGTACTCTGCCAACCTCTGCCAGTGTACTTTGCCACTCATATCTGGTGTCACTATAGCGTGCATTTAAAACCCAAAAACTTTTTTCACTGTTATAGATTGAATAGCAGTTACTTGTCTTCAAGCGGGTGTCAGGCCTACAGCGTGTACTCTGCCAACCTCTGCCAGTGCACATTGCCACTCATATATGATATAATAGAAACATAGAAACAAAGAATGTGATGGCAGATAAGAGACATTTGGCCCATCTAGTATGCCCAGTCTTCTAAATACTTTCATTCCCTGGCCTTATCTTATAGCTAGGATAGCCTTATGCCTATCCCATCCATGCTTAAACTCCTTTACTGTGTTAACCACTACCACTGATATTATTTTTAAACCTTTGCTCCTCTAATTTACGACTAAGTCTTCTTGTAGTGGTAGTTTTTCTCATTTTAAATATAGTCTCTTCCTTTACTGTGTTCAGGGCCGGCGCGTCCATAAGGCGGCACAAGCGGCCACATTAGGGCGCCAGAGCAGGGGGTGGCGCAAAAATCCAAATCCCCTGCCTCTGGCTGGGGACTTGGATTTTTCAACTGTCCCACTCTCAGCCCCATGTGTCCCCCTCTCAGCTCCTGCTCCCCTTTCCCCTCTTTCATCCCCGTACCCTCTTTCAGCTCCCTCTAAGCCCCTGTCCCCACTCTCAGCCCCTGTCCCCCGAACACAACCGCTGCTCTCCTGTCCCCTCTTTCAGCCCCTGCTGCCCCTCAGCCCCTATCCCCTCTCACCCCCTGTCCCCCCACCACAATCCCTGCCCCTCTCCACAGCTTCTGACCCCTTCTAGAGCTACAGTCCCCTCTCTCAGCACTCTCTCCAAAGTATCAATATCCTTCTGGAGATACAGTCTCCAGTACTGCCTACAATACTCCAAGTGAGATCTCACAAGTATTCTGTACAATGGCATGAGCACTTCCTTCTTTCTACTTCTAATACCTCTCCCTATACAACCAGGCATTCTGCTAGCATTTCCTGCTGCTCTATAATATTTGTGGTATATACTGTTTTTGATGTAACAATTACTTGTAAGCTTGTAGAATCACTAGGATGCTTCTTTCTTTTAAACATGCTGATAATTATACATAAAGACTCTTTTAAAATGTATGGACATTAAGAGACTCCTTGTATGGTATCCAATATGGCGGCCGAGATGTGCATCCCACTGTGGAAGGCAAAAAATGGCCGTTGGCACCTGTTGGAATGCAAACAGTGTCCGCAGCAGACCGTTGGAATGCATAAGATGGCCACCAGAAATTAAGTGTCGCCGCCAGCCAGAACCAGAAATGATATCATGCCCAAGCCGAAAATGAAAGGGAGGCTTGGAACACATTATAGATATAAAGTAGACCGCAGGGAGGTATGGAACAAATGCCAAAACCAGTAACAGAGGTGCAAAATTGGAGCTTTGCTGCCTCTTTCATGGGAGGGAGGAATGGTTGGTACTACAACCTAAGGGAGAGTAGGATCCTTTGTCACTGTTATTACAACCTGGCCTGAAACTAAGCTAAATGCTGCCTAATGGCTGCTGGATCCATGCTGATTCACAAGGAAACTGACAAAGGTACTGTGACGGTAGTCAACATCACTAGGGGCTGAAAACGGACACTTTATGTAGGTCCCCAGATTACTCCTATGATTTAGTCACCCTTTTCCAATTATATGTACAGGGTGTGTAATATATTTGTTTGTTAGTTATTCTCCCCACCCCCCTTTCCTTGTTGTTTTCCCAGAAGGGTGTTGTCCCATTGTTCCAGAGACCACTTTTGTCTGCTTTATAGTATTATATATATGTTTTAGGAGTTTCCTTGTACTATGGGAAATAATTGTGTTAGTGAGTTTGTGTGTATAAAAGGTAAAACAGAAGGGACAAAAATTAGTTTATAATACAATAGCTATTGTGCAATGGATCTTGGTGCCAGGCAGGTAATTCAATTATGGACTCTTTACCTAATTCTGTCCTAGACACCAAGACTCCAAGGAGTGACTTGTATTGTTTTGTTTGATGAACCCCTGTTGTGATTACTCCTATTTAAACCTGGGGTTCACTCAATGAAACCAGTTCCACTTCACTCTTCACTCGGTTAGTGTTTAGGTGAGACAGCTATATATCTGTACACTCTGCAGTAGAGCTTTATCACTTGGAGCTGTTGCACAGGAAACTGTTCCAGGGTGGTAAGCTTCAGATAGACCCCAGTCAAGCTACAGCAGCTAGGGACTGTCCCGGTTCTAGCTAGAAAGCGTGCTTGGCGGAGGTACCAAGCCAGGCTACCAGGCAGTTTGCCACAGGTACCATTCCCTCTGAGGTGCTAGAAGCAAACTTCATAACCATTTCTTTATTAAAAGCTCACAATTATACACTGTTGGCCAACCATTTGAAACCTTTGCTCCCATTTCTTGTATCTAAGAAAAATGCTGGATTTGTACCCAGCCAGTCGGCAGGGGGTGATTATACCAGACAACTTATAGACTTAGTTGATATTTAGCAAAATACCCTTAACCTCTGTTAATTTTTATAGTTGCATTGGAATTTGTAATCCTTTTAATGAAAAAACAACACAAATATGTGTGGCCAATCAAACTCGATTGGGGAAAAGAATTGGGCTATTCACTGACTGCAATATGTCTTACTGACAAGCCTTTACAGTCCCTACCCAAAGTTGTCCTCTTACTTATCTCTTATGGCAGTGTCTCCTACTAAAGAAATAATATCGCCAAACCTCAGTCACTTCCCTATCACCTCCGTACATACCCTTTAATAGTCATATACCTTTGACTGGAGGAAGAGGACTATAGTGTACTTGTGGATTAAGCTCACAAAAACCAGAAGCACTTTGGCAGCTGAAAACTAAACCAAACTGCTGCTTGAAACGAAAAGCTTCCTGCATTCCTGGTTTGGACTGGAAGTGGTATGAATGGGTTGCATAAATTGCATTGAAATTATAATTTTTGCCTAGAATACTTTATTATTTTTGCACCATTCCCACCCCAATTACCTTTATCTCTGCTTACTAGGTTTCAGAAGCTCACCAATACTAACAATTGGAAGAGCCTCTAAGGATAGGATATATATTAACATGGTTACCAGTATGGATTGGGTGTTTGTGGCTGCCAGACATAAAAATATACTTTAAAGCAGCAGACATTGCACAGACTGTCTCCTTACTTATCTCTGATGAGGTTCCACTATGGCTATGGTTGAAAAATGTCCTAGTACAAAGCTATTGCCTGATTCAACTGTTATGGGTTTTCCACCACCTCTAAGTATGGTCTTGATTTAGTAAACTTTCTGAATGATTCAATACGGTTAGAAAAACTGTCCAAATGATTGATCTAAAGAAGCCACCACTAAAGTCTATGGGAATGTTTGGACCGAAACCATTTGGAAAGATTTTCTAAAAGACTTAAAACATGAATTCACCCATAATCTGGTATGGTACTACCTCTTGCACCAGAAACATTTATTTTAGATATGTTCCCATAAAAAAAACCCAAAAAACTGAAATAATGATTATGATTGCACTGACAGGACAAGCTTAAGACATGGAAATCTAGTCTACCCCTGACAGTAGCTGGGGTCATGAAGAGGTTGGCCAGGAGCAAACTGTGTGAGGAAATGTCACACAGAATATCTAGTGCAATGGAATCTAATGATATGGCATGGTTCCAGTGGTATGAGGTTGGGCTTTAATGATTTAGGTCAGTCTGGTTCACTGAATCTCTCTGGCAAGATGATAACTCACTTCTGTACACCTTGTTCAAGCGCCTTTGCTATTACTGTTTGTGTCAACTTTTTATATGATGATATGACACATTGGAATAGCAAAATGACACTTAGTGTCCATAAAATACAAACAGGACATAAATACACATACATAGTAAAATATACTGAATAGCATATTTTCTAATAAAAATGGGGATATCATCCAAAAAATGCCAGGATAAACAAACTACACAAATATACAATCAGTCAAGGCAACAAACAGAGCAGATATTCAGTTTGCTGCTGTATCTACTACTGCCAGCAGCTCTTGAAACACCTTTGGGAGATAGGAGATTGCCATTTTGTCATTGATCAAAATTATTATTATTATTTTACTATTATTTTATTATTTATATAGTGCCAGCAAATTCTGCAGCACTGTACAATGTGTACAATGTGAGACTAGATTACAAATATCCATTAAAGGACCACTCTAGTGCCAGGAAAACATACTCGTTTTTGCCCCCACCCTCAGGGACCCGCTCCCGCCCGGCTCTGGAAAGGGGAAACGTACCTTTTTCCAGCGGTGGGCAGAGAGCTCTCCTCCTCCGATCCTCCTCTGTTCCGCCCCGTCGGCTGAATGCGCACGCGCGGCAAGAGCTGCGCGCGCATTCAGACGGTCACATAGGAAAGCATTTACAATGCTTTCCTATGGACGCTTGTGTGCTCTCACTGTGATTTTCACAGTGAGAATCACGCAAGCGCCTCTAGCGGCTGTCAATGAGACACTTCTCTGAAACTGCTATGTTTATGAAAAAATTGGTTAACCCTAGCTGCACCTGGCACCCAGACCACTTCATTAAGCTGAAGTGGTCTGGGTGCCTAGAGTGGTCCTTTAAAAAATGTTTGAAAGTTGTTTTTTGCTGTCCAGTAAAACATACTCGCACATTGACACAAACAGACAGACTTTGTGTGGAAGATAGCCTGCTTCATTCTATGAGCATGGCAATGTTGTTTATGTCTAGTGCAATGTTGCACTGCTTTTCACGTAAAAGAACATTTTTATAACAGATCGTAAAAGTAAAATCTTTTTTTCTTTTCTAAAAAAAATAAAACAAAAAACACTCTTCTTGCTTAACTACACCCACATTGGCACTCACACAAAGTCTGCTTAATTAATTCTTATTGTTTACAGGCAGGGCCAGTACAAGGATTTCTGCCGCCCTAGGCAAAGATACATTTTGCCGCCCCCTCATGTCACTCACTCACTGACAGACACACACACTCACTGACAGACACACAGACACACAGACTCACTGACAGACACACAATAACAGACATACACTCACTCACTGACACACACACACACAGAAACTCACTGACACACATACACACACACATAAATTCACTGACAGACAGACACACACACACAGACACTCACTGACATACACTCACTCACTGAGACACACTCACAGACACTCACTGACAGACATACACTCACTCCCTGACTGACACACAAACACACACTCACTGACAGACATACACTCACTCATTGACAGACACACACACACACACACACACACATACTCACAGACATACATACACTCACTTACTGAAATACACACACACACAGGCAGACACTGACAGACAGACACACACTCACTGACAGTCAAACACCGAAACACCTTCCTCCAGTGCGCTGTTTAGTATACCAGGGCCGTAATGACGTCATATTCCGGCTCCCGGCATCACAGAGGGTGCGCGAGGGAGAAGTGAGAGGCTGCAAGAACAGCCTCTCTCATCACCTGGCTTCTCTGTCCCCCTCTCCTCAAGTAAACACCATCAAGGTAAGAAGGTGCCTGCTCTGCCTTACCTAGCACAGCATTAGGGGCACCTTCGGGCGCCTTGAGGATCGGCCCGACGCTGGGGGGGTGGGGCGGCTCAAGAGCTGCTCGCCCAATACTGTGGTCCCAGACAGTGGGAGCCCACCAGGAAATATCCTGGTGGGCGCCCCTAGCAGACCTGCGCCCTAGGCGAATGCCTAGTTCGCCTAATGGTTTCACCGGCCCTGTTTTAAGGTTAGTGCTGCTAGTGCAATCTAGTGAGGGCTGTGAATGTGTGCAAGCATTGGGCAATGTTTCTTAAAATCAAACACAAGAACATTACAGTAGTAAATACACCAAGCACCATAATATTTTCCAATGCAAACATTGCTTTTTGCCGATTAGAATTGTGTTAGTGTACACAATACACAATCATTTGTATCCCAAATTTATGGTACTAAGAAAAGCAAACTCACCATCGATGTCATGTACTTATCCCAAAATGAAATTGAGATATGGCAAAGAAGGAGTCCTGTTCCCCAAATCGCTATCAACAGCAGCAGATACATTAGTGCACACCTCTTTCTTGACCATGAGGACTTCAGACACCATCTCCCCTGCTGCCTTCATGACCACTGAGGCCACCATCACTATTCGTAGTATATACCCTCAGGTTAGTGAGACTACATGTACATTATGTCTGATTCAATATCCAGAAGACAATTGTTTTTTTTCCCATCATTTTCATGCTGCAACAACTTGTGCTTCCACTTCCAAAAAGGTCCCAGTCCAAAAGGTAAAGGTCCCAGTCCAGTAGGGGATGGTGAGGACAGAGGCCGACAGAAGCAGGTTGGCAGGAACAGGCCAGTGAATTAAAATAAAATAAAACGTTCTGCTTGTTTAGCTGCTGCCAGTGCCACTTACACCCAATTTGATTCAATGATTTAAAATGTTTCTAGTGATTTGTGATTTTTTTTATTTTGCATTTCTAGTAAGAGCCTGATTTGATTTTCAATTTGCTTTTGTGCCACTACTAGTACTTTGATAATTGCAATTGAAAGTGCCAGTTGATTTGGCAGTAGTAGTGTTGCAGGTCAGGTTGCCTGCCAACCAAGAAGACCAGCCCACCAAGTGCGCAGACCATGTAGGGAGCACTGTTTCAGTGCTCTCTGCAGGGTTTTAGTGCTCTCAGAATAGAGCAAGCACCTCTAATGGTACGCTCGTGCTACACTTTTTTGGGACAGGTACTTGGTGTTCCCAAAAGAGAGACAGCAGGAAAAAAAAAAGTCTGTAAGGAATGCTCCAGTAATAAACACTGTAATAGAAGACACATGCATTTATAGGCAATGCTTATCCTTTGTGTAATCAAACAGTTAAATGTAATTTCCTAATGTTTTCATCTAAAATACTCTTTATGGAAGGAACTCATTATAGGATGTGCAAGCACAAATCAAATAGATCTTTTCAGCTATTGCTACTTAAAATATGTAATGCTGTTCACTGTTTCACTGTATACATTTAACTGCAAAACAAAGTCACTTTGGATATAGTACCAAACCAGTGCCCAGGTCAAATAGAAACATTAAAGGCCTTTGGGGAAGGAGTGGTAATTATAGACTCTGTCAGCAGGAGGCCGATAATTTGATTTACCAAGATACCCCATACGCCCCCCTCTTTTGGTTTTCAAACTTTTCGTTTAGTATCTGTTTATGCTTCAACAAATTGAAACCCCACTGGTTGAGGCTTGGAGAGTGGCGCTAGGCACTATAACACACCAGCCAGCCGATTAGTTCAAGGTGTGGAAGGATTAGTTGTTCGGATCCCTGCCCCTCCCGCTCATTCATATTTTGGCCTTTTCCCTGCAGAGGTAAAAAACAAGAGACATGTGCAAATAATAAAGGCACAGGGAGAGGAATAGGGAGGGGGATTTTGAAAGCCAAGAGCAAAGAATGCAGGACAAAACCATAAAATAGTCATGGACATTCTTATTAATGAGGAACAAAGGGGGTATTAACTCTTTATTGGCATGCAAAAAAATGCCCCTTAATTGACAATCACTCAGATCAGGTAAACTGGCAGCCTGCTTCTTCATGTGTTAACTCAGAACTTATACTTAAAAGAGATTGAGCAGTTGCTGGAAACTTTGGTTGATGTAGTATAAGTTTTTATTTATGCATATCTATCCAATGGGTGGTTATGTGTTAACATTTCTTAATTCACTTTTGAATTACTGTTTAACATTTCTGTCATTTCACAGGCCTTGAAGTAAACATGCAGCCTTTTTTCATGTTACGCTATTCTGTGATTGGTTAGAGACTGTTGTATTATTATTTTTTGTAAAACTCCAGAATTAACCACTGTAGGAAAATACAGTGTGAGGTTATTTGTATTGAATATTATACCACTTAATAGATTTTATAGAAAGGGTTAAAGCGGTACTATCACTTCTATGGAATTTATACCTTTTATTAAAACATTGAAAATCGCTTCAAACTTGTGTTAACCTTTTTGTTATTAGATGCTCTGTTTTCTTTTAAACTTTATAATAAAAATTTAGCAAAATACCTCATAATACAGATTGATACAGACAGTTGTAGAATAAAGAGATGCCGATTTCTACATTGAAATTTCTTTTTCACACTTCTCAAATATAGGAATAATTAAACATAATATTATAAATAATCAGAAATGTCCGTTTCCCATTATTCAATATGAATCCCAAATCAGCGCTGAGTGTCTTATGTGTTATCTGGCTGAAGCATTGATTTTAAAGGAACACTACAGGATTAGAAATACAAAACTGTATTCATAACACTACACTGTCCCTCTGCCCATCTCCCTTGGATCCCTAACAAATAAAGTTTAAAAAACCTTTTTACACTTGCCGAGGTTCCTCAGTGCTGGGTCGGACTTCTCCTACTCCTCCAGCCAATGGGAGAACTTAATGGCAAGCATTAGGCCATTGCATAGGAAATTATTTAATCAAGTGGTTATAGAAAACCACTAGCGGCAGGCTTAACTCTGAAATGTTTGCAGCTACAGGGCTAAAATGACAGGGACACTGCACCAGGCCACTTCAATGAGATGATGTGGTCTCGGTGCCTATAGTGCCCCTTTAATGTTTTAATACAAGTCTCCTTTTTGCATCTTGGAAAATGCTGATCTTTTGGTACCTTTTAGGGATTCAATCAGTCCTATTCATAGGTCTTAAAAGCAGATCAAAAGTCAGATACATTAAAGGAAAAAAGGCACAAATTGCTATTAGACTCTGTGGCGAAACCAACCTCGCCACTGTGAACTGGAGAAGCCTGGTTGCCCGCCTGCTGCCTTTGGATTATGGACCGGCAGTTAAACAGTTAATTTTACTGTGCAGAAAGATTTATTCCTTCCTTTCTGCACAGCCGTTCAGTAGATTCTATCTACTGAACAAACAGCCTTCTATTAGCCTCCCCAGAGCCATGGGAAGCCGGCCGGCACCGTTAATTGGCCACCCAGAAGCTGGAGTGTGCCCTCCATCTACCTTCCTGAAGCCGCGGTTAACCGCGGCTTAACGAGCGTGTGCCGGCAATTGACCGCAGCTTAATTGACTGTTACTGGGTGGTCGCGGTTACACCTAGCCGCCACACGATGGCGGTGTTTTGGAGCTCCCCGGGCAGCCAACGCTTTTCTGCACGGCTTTCATGCACTAAAAGCGGACACTTTTACGTGCAGGCACCGCTGAGCCTCCAGCCCCCTGGTTCCTATTCGGGACAATTTAGCCAAACACCTGGAACTTCGGTAGTTTATTTTATGTGAATGTTTTAACCCAGATAGCTATGCCATTGAGCCTATTCGTGTAATTAAAGACTTTGGCTCCATGGCAATTAAACTGTATTCGTGTGGTCTGAGTGCCATTCACCTAATAATGTGCACTCAGACCTGAGCTATCTGGGGATATGTTACATGTCTGTGTTTTATGTGCAAAACGTAACTTTGTGTATTTTAAAGTAATTTTGTATCTGTGTTCACCACGTGCATAATGGAGTATTACCTCTGTCCTGGGAGATAATTGAATTACTTCTCAATTATCTCCAGGGCAAAGGGGAGGAAGCCAGGATGCATTGTGGGAAAGTATTGTGACTGTATGTCCTAAAATGATACATGTCTGTCTGTTGTTACAGTCTCCCATTTGGTCCCCTAGGGGAGTGTCTACCAGGTGGGAGACCTGCATAAATACTGGGCAGGTAGCCCTCATTAAACAGTTCCTGCTTAACCCTCAAAGTGAAGTGTTGTCTCATTCTTGGGGGGAATTTGACTGTATGCCGATTGCCAGGAGTGTAAGCTGTTCGTATTGCTTTTCCTGTTCGGCTGCTTCCAGGGTTCATGTGTCTCTTGTTCGGGAATTGGGGGATTTGTGCAGTTTACAGTTCGGGAGGTTGGTGATTGCAGTAGCTGCTGGTCTATCGGAAAGGGGATTATCGCCTATACGGTTTTTATCCTCTTGTGAACAAAACGGTCCGTTACAGACTCAAATGGCCCAAATTCTGCCTGATTGCTGTTGGACTGAAACAAATCTTCAGATCTAGATAACACATTTTTAAGCCATTGCATTTCATTTTACTACAGTACACTTTCACACTTTCTACATTGCTCATCCGTGCTAGTGAAGAGACAATATAGTGCGCACTCAATGCCTAATAGTTCATTTTGCATTTGTTAAAGCAACAATACAATTAAGCAGTTTACTTTTCTTAAAACTCAGAAAGCATAGTCAGGAATAGATTATTGGGCCCTGTGTAATTGTGTGTACCTGTAGATATTAGAACTGCATATAATGGGTTATTCTCCTTAGCACACAGAGACTAAAAAACACAATTAGCTAAGCCAGCATTAAATTGTATATACTTGGACTGGGAACCTAAAAACTGTTCCTTTTTTCTAAAGTCGGTATCAAAATGAATAATAGTAATCATAAATAACTTAACTTACAAAACCTGAGATGTACGGGCCTACCAGGATTATATATGCAATCCGGGGTTCATGCCTTCTTATAATTTGTAGGATATTCTTATTTTTGAGACCCCACTTACCCAAGACTCCATCTTGTTTGTTGAGTTCACTGAATTTATAGCTTCATGGGCCTGAATGAATGGTCTCAATGAGAGAATATGAATTTAGATTTATTTTTTCATGGAGGTTATTATAATGTTCCTGTGTGGTCACGATTATAACATTCAGTGCTGTGTTATTACCTTTTGTAAATAACTCCAAATATCATGTGGATTTTAGTCAACTTTTTTATTCAGCCTCAAACACGTACCTGCTTCACTAGTTGATTCCTCAGTAACTACTCAAAATAGTTTCCAACTGTCACAGATATCTTCCAGGAGGCGTGTTCTTATGTTCTTAAACCCGCAGTCATCTCAACACCCCTTTTTGCCCTGCCAAAAATAAATACATAGAATATTGAATAACATAGTAAAATTCATATAAAACAGATACATACAGAAAACAGTAAACACTAAACTTGAAATAGAATAGAATAGCTCATCTGGATATCTGACGTCCATAAAATCCAGGGCATGGCCCAGATTCACATGGACATTTAGGTCTCATTTGTTTTACATTTTGGCAAACTGTATCACTCGTTTGTACTTTTGTAATTTTCTTGCCCATGCCTTGTATTATGATGACCATAACACATTTATCCTGGCTATGGCAGTTGCTAATCAATACTCTATTATAAATATCACATTCTGGAACACTAGACATGCTCAATGCATGTTTAGGATTTTTTGGGCCAAACTTGATCAAAAGAAGAATAGATGTGGTTATGTGTGCCACTAATTACTAATTTCAGAGTCACAGAGTCGCATTCAGTTCGTAAACTGCCGTGTTTGTCCTCACCATTGGAATCGGAAGGAGATTTCGGCAGTCCAGGGTAACGGGTATTGACCAGCGCGTCCTTGAGGTCCAGATGTGTAAACCAGGCGTTATCGCTTAGGAAGTCTTGTAGGAGATTAATTTCCTCCATCCTGAAGCATTTGTACACCATGTAGGAGTTCCATTGATGTAGTCTACTGGTTTCGTCTTGACCAAGGAAGATTTGTTGAGGAAGCCTTCCCTTCCAGTGCATGTTGAAGTGTGCCCCTCCTGAAGAGGGTGCGGGGTTTCTCGTCCACGAGGCGTTCCTGTTCCGCCAGCGTGCGTAATGGAGGTGAAGGGGCGACCTGAACGGCTGTGATAAAAAACTCTATGACATAGCCTTGTACTGTCTGGTGTAGTAGATGGAAGAAATATGAGGACTGTGTATACGATCTGGAACCTGTCGCCCAGAAGCGGTTGGTGGCTCGGTTCCGCTACCGACCAGTCCTCCCAGAAACACCTTTCCCCGTAGGGGGTTGAAGACTTGTTTTAGCGAGGTCTGGGTGTAATTTAGTGTGGTGAGTAAATTCACGTGTTCCTTGATTACTGCAATGAACACTATGTTCGAATAGTAGGTCATGTGCTTTAGTGTGTTGTTGATGCGGCCCAGTACAGATTTGCATCTGTCGGCGCATAGTGCGTCCTTTACGTTGCCCAGGAGACCTATCGAGCATTGAGCCCATTCTTTTGAGGAGGTAGGGTTGAGTTGTGTACCCTGGGGTATTCGGTCTTGAGGCGTGTGCATCCTTCCATCCCTCGAGGGTTGTGCAGCCAATAGTGTTCGTTCTTCGGCTACTCTGGTTTAGTGCCGACCCCTGTTACCTCCGCCTCAGCCGCCGTCACAGAGTAAAGTTCCCCTAACGTACTTCGAGGAAGTGTGGGGAAGGTCTTGCCGTTCCATTTCCTCAGACGGTGAGCTGTCTCCGTGTCGCACATCTACCATGTCCAAAGTAAGTGGTGGGTAATAGTCTTCTTTGTCGGAAGATTGTGGCGGACGGGGTTTGGGTTCCCGGTGCTCCGTCTATTTGGTCTGTTCGATGGGCGTCTTGCCCTTGATCTTAGTGGTAGGGGGTCTGGAGCCCTTCCTTTGCCGTTTTGACTTGAAGGCTTGTGGGCCTGAGGCCTCCATCAAGCGGTGTGGGGTAGAGTTCATAACAGAAACTTCCCCACTGAGGCCGTTACTGCGGCGTTTATCATTGTCTGGAAATCATGGGGACGTTGAGAGTGTCCACCATGACACGATCACATCCTGTTGGGAGATAGCGGAAGTCAGTGGGAGTAGCGTGTGAGAGCCTTCACGTAGGGGTGTTAGGCTCCTGGTAGAACTGGGGGTCACCCAGGTAAAACGGTTTGAATTGCCTGCTTTAGTTTGTCTGAGAGTATGAATACTCGTGTCAAGTGTAGAGGGGTCACCTCTATAAGTTTAATCTGGATACTGAGAGCCACGGTGCAGGTGTGACTGGCTGGTAGTGGTGTTGGTCTGGTTAGCCGGGTTCACCACAAATGTACGCCAGAGCTGTATGCATGGTTTTTAACTGTAGTGGCTTATTATATATAGGCACGTGAGGCCTGTCATCATAAGGTCTGCTGCCGCAGGACCCATGTCTATTAGGCTGGTTTCATCCCAGGTGGTGTGCCATGGTAACCCAGAGGACACCCACATCATAATTATTGGTACCGTACAAACATTGCATGCCTGTCTGGGGGTCATCCCAGGTGGTGTGCCATGAAAAATTACCCAGAGGACACCCACATTCAATATGCGCACTAGGCACGGTAAGTATACATATATGTATCCCTGTGAAGGGTACATCGCAATACACTCAGTTTCCTTAGTGATCCAGCTGTCAGTCCGCATCCGGTATGGTACTGTTGCCTTAATGTAAAACTGACAGGCAGTGTTTAAACGTCCATACGTGTCTGTAGTAGTCAGTGGTAAAGTTGAGGCGTAGGCCTCCGTGCGTACGATCGGGGTTCACCCCGGGTGGTGTGCCGTGGTAACCTAGAGGACACCCACATCAAAGGTAATGGTCTGACCGTGACCTTGCATACATATCTGGGGGGTCACCCCAGGTGGTGTGCCATGAAAAATACCCAGAGGACACCCACATCAATTTGCACCGACAGGTACAGTAATACAATATGACCCTCCGCAGGGTACAATAATATAATATGCCCTTTGTAGGGTACAGTAACACAGTATGCCCTTAGTAGGGTGCAGTGATATAGTTGATCTTGTTATAGGAACCGTATATGTTTGTATAACAACTGTGATATAGTATGGCTTCACAATAATACATAGATTGTATGCATGCTCCACATATAATCATCCAGTGTAAGGCACCCTGAGAGGTATATCCAGGAGAATAAAAAATAATAATTGTATCAATAAACGAATGTGCCCAGAGCGGGGGACCCTGAAGGGGTTAATCCAGATGCAGGGCGCGGTGATTGGGCGATTCCTGTAGGGTATAGTAATACAGTATGACCCTGTGCAGGGTATAGTTGTATGGTATGACCCTTAATGTAGTATGACCCTGAGTAAGGTACAAAGACATAAAGATCCTGTGTGGGGTATAGGAAAAATATATTGTGTCTCATTTAATGCCTGCATGTAATTATTTGTTTGGTAAAATCTTTTACCAGAAAAAGAGGACATTCAAATATATTCTGGGTACATACTGGGGAATGTTACTTATACCCAATTTAATAGGATGGATTTTATTAAATCAAGGACTGAGTCAGCCCTGCAGGGAATTGAACCTGTGAGCACCAAGAGATGAATATTCTTCTGATGAAGCATTAGCCCACTGAGCTGTCTCACTATACTTCAGACATTTGGCAGGCATTGTGGCAAAATACATCGGGTGAATACA
Organism: Pelobates fuscus; assembly: GCF_036172605.1. Taxonomy (NCBI): domain Eukaryota; kingdom Metazoa; phylum Chordata; class Amphibia; order Anura; family Pelobatidae; genus Pelobates; species Pelobates fuscus. Next base: position 50,004,831 of record NC_086328.1, read on the forward strand.
TGGAGAAAAACTGAAATTCTGCTTGCACTCTCCCATATTTCACTTGGGAGAGCATACACTTGTGGAGCCCGGCGGTCGGGTGAGTTCCCGATCCGCCGAGCGAGCAGGGAAGGCGGCCGTCGGGTATCTCGCGAGCCGCGAGATCCAAGATGGCCGCCGCCCGCATGTGAAGGTGCGTCGCGGATCGCGGTCGCGCGGCGCAAACAAAGGGGGGTAAAAGCAACACAAAACGCTGACCCCAGCCTCCCTCCACCCGTCCCCATACAGTCCCCTGTGGAAATGAAAAGGGCCGGTCCACGAGGCGAGCGTGACACGGGTAGTCGTTGCGCCCGCGGATACCAGGCAGTAAGGTGGAAATAAAAGGGGGGAAAAAACAGAGGGATACAGTGAAGGGACAGGAATAAGGGGGGCCAAGGTAGCAGGTGTTAGCAATAAATAGAGTAATATATAGTGTATGACAATCAGAAAACAGTGTAAAATAAGAATCTACCAGAGAGGTAAAATACTCTGACCTGATGTATGGCTGGAGCAGCAAAGAAAGAGGAAGTGATGTCATAGACAGGGCCTTTTATGGGCACCATATCTTTTCTCTGATTGGTTGTTACTGTTTCTATGCTGCTGGAGTTTTCAGTAAAGAAAGATATGCAAATATGAAGCCTCCTGTCATGTGGTAAAATTGTAAACACCATATGAGTATACTTTGTCAGTGTTGCTAGTTAACAAGTTTCTTGATTTACCTCCAACTGCAAGTAAACGTGATAAGTAAATTTTGTAAAAATTTTCTCCACCCGCAAAGGAACAACACAATTCTTCAATCCGTAGCAAAGGCTGTTGATCAACAACTAATTTGGGGCTAAGCGCTACTACTTCTTTTTTTCATTTCAAATACATTTTATTAAATTTTTTAAAACATTTTAATACAGAAAACAAAACAAAAATAAATCAAAAAAATAGAAAGGGAGTGAAAAACTTGGAGAAGGGGGAGTATCCATACATAAAAACATAAATTATAAACAGTTATTATGCTATTCAATATTAGATATGTAGTAGTAAATAGGACATGTCCATCACTTGAATTACTGCATGGTAATATCGTAAGTTCCAAATTACAAGTGGTAAAATTTCTTAACATCATCTTCTCACTTAGTCCAAAGTATTGAAGTTGATCAAGTAATGATGAATGTTGTCTAAATGTTAAAGTCTTCCATAGACTGGTTAGTATAGATCTCAAATCTCCATTATTCAGGCCATCTACCTGGAACTGGAGCCTTAATGAGGCACTAATTCTGTACCCTAAAGTCAGGGAGCAACCCACTGAAGCTTTATATTTTTGAGAAAATAAGACAGCCAATATTTTGCCTATCTCGATCTGGGAAGCCCACAAGAGCGTAATCCGTGGCTAAAAAGAAAGTGGCTCTACAGCAGATGTCTGAGCTCTACCACAACATCTCTCGCCTGGAGTCCCAACACAAAAGGACTCAGGTGATGGAAATCTACAGTGAGTTATTGCAAGCCAGATGACGTCTGATAGAACTTGTTACAGAGAGATATCTTAGATCTTTGCAACATACCAAAGGTTTCTTCTATGCCCATGTGAATAAGAGATGCAAATTCCTCACGCGATGCTGAGGGGTACCTTTGCCCGTACACAGGTTCGTAAACTAAGAAAGTCATTAAGAACAACCTTTTCTCTTCCGAATGACATAGCGGATGAGTTTCTTTTATATTACCATTCCTTGTATAGTCTGTTTACACCTAATACGAATGAAATGGATGTGGATAAGTCCTCACTAATTAACGAATATTTGCGGACATATGTCACGAAAACAGTGAATCCCGAAAAAACAGCTATATTAGAGGAACAGATTAGTGCAGATGAGCTCTCTGCAGCCTCGAAAGGACAAAAAGCGGTAAAGCTTCTGGCCCTGATGGGTTCTTGGTGGGATATTATAAGAAATTCTCTGCTGTGCTTATACCACGGCTGACAAAGGCACTTAATGCCATAGTAGATGGGCCGGAATTTGGTGCGGAGTTACTGGCCACAATGATATTGATAGCTGTTCTGCTAACGTCTGGGAAAGATCCAGAGAATTGCAGCCGTTTTCACCCAATCTCATTGCTCAATGTGGACGCCAAACTCTTTACAGAGGTTCTGGCAACTAGACTGCTGGTCTTGGTCCATGCAGATCAGGCAGGTTTCATCCCTGGGTGCAAGGCACGGCATAGCACACTGAGGCTCTTTGCTATGCAACATCACGCTAGAGAAATAATAAAACACCTGATACTGCGTCAACTGGCCATATATGCTTGATATTCTGAGGAACATGGGACTGGATGTAAGACTGCTCGCATCGATCCCTGCTTTATGTAGCAAACTACATGCTTCCATGCAGATCAACAGAGCCTTGATGGATGATTTTGGCATTAGCAATGGAACGAGGCAGGGCTGCCCCCTTTCCCCACTACTATTTGCTATCATTGGAATCACTTTTTCAGGCACTGTGCCAGAACCCTGATTTTCAGGGCTATACTTCTCAGGCTTCAAGCTCAATCTGTCGAAGTGCGAAGTGTTAAATGTCACACTCCCTACTACGGACTATGTGGCACTGGACTCCTTGTTTCCATTTCATTGGTGCTTTGGCAAAATGAAGTTTCTTGGTGACAACAAACCCACGAGATTTATATCTATGCAACTTTCTACCCCTGCTGAAAACATTGCTGGCTGATTTAAAGAGATGTGCTTACCCCATGTGTCGTGGCATGGTCGAGTAGCAGTAGTTAAAATGAATATACTTTCAAGGGTGTTATACCTCTTCTAGACTATTCCATTGACCCTACTAGCTACCTTTTTTTCTTCTTTGAAGACGGAGGTAATTGGATATTTTTGGTAGAGAGAACAATCACGGTTGCATCTGCTTTGCCTGCCCAGACACAGGGGAGGCTTGGTTTCACCTGACTTTAAAAAGTACCACCAGGCCACTGTTATGCAGTGGATTCTCGACTGGCATTTGTCTTTTCCACAAAAACAATGGGTGGCCCTGGACAGAGGGGGATTGGATGCTTCCCTGGAATCGGTTGTATGGTTAGGAGACTCAGATAATCTAGAGCACATCAATAGGTCAGCACCGGTTTAGCAAGCGCACTGCTCATGGAGGGCGATTCATGAACTGCTAAACATCTTGCCTACACGTAGCCCTCTGATACCGGTGTCAAATAACAGCAACTGGGAGGGAGGCTACCATTGAAGGCCTGGTCATTCCTATGGGGGAGGTAATTATATCACTTTCCATTGGGCGTTACATGACGGGAGGCTACATGAATTGGACTCATTATTGGAGGGTAGCAAAATAGTATTTACAAAAGTCAGGTATGCCAACACCAAACAATAAAAAGCACGACCTAAAAGTACAAAGGGAGACCAATAGTGCAGACAGAAAACTTAAAATACATAAAAAAGGGAACTAAAAAACACTCACAAACATAGAAGTAAAAAACCCGGTCTTCTTTTAGTGCTTCTTCTCTTCTTTTGTGTGAAGATGAATACTTAAAACAAAGCACAAAAACAAAACATAGTGTATAGCTGTATGATATTAAAAAATTGCTTTATTGTATGCACTTACAAAATAATAGTAGTAAAAGGGCTCATCATTCAAATCAAACTCAATGTCTCCCACCAGGAACAGATACAACCATCAGGATAAGGAGACAAAGTAGATAAGAAGGTCCACGGTAAAATGTTTCAATAATAAAATAAAGCTTGCCACCCTACGCGTTTCGTCTAAATGACTTTGTCAGGGGCTTGTGGCAACAATATAAATATAATGCACACACACATACATTTAAATACCCTGCCATGAAAAACTTTAAAAGTCTTGTAACCAATCCTAAACGAGTCTTCCAAGTAGATCTACCTGAAAATAATCTTGTCCATCAGATTCTGTTCTTTTTTCGCGCTTTGAAAAAGCACTTGCATCCCAAGCCTAGTTTTTAGATAATACCGGAAGTAGCCGCAATTCCGTGTATGGAACGCCTGTGTTCCAAGTCTCGTTTTCGAATAACACCGGAAGTGGGCGCAAGTCTGTATGTGGAACGCAAATGCGTTCCACTTCTTCCGGAAACGATAACCAATCTGTTTTGGAACGCAAGTGCGTTCCACTCTTTATATCGGAAATGATAGTAACTGGAGCTTCTAAATTGGAACGCTTTAGAACGCATTTATTAAAATTTTTACATAGAATAAAAACCAAAGAAAAGTGTCACTTGCGCACTATCCCAAATCCCTATGCATATTTAAATAACTGAAGGTTTTTAGTATTACTCCAATGGCCATTAGATTATAAGCTCACCTGCAACATCAAGGCAAGCCTCGTAAGGAATTCCACCACTAACAATTCACCTTGCTTCATTCAGCTTCCGTTAAAAAAAAATCTTTAATAAAGGACAGGGTTTTTTTCTAAACCTATAACCTCCAGTTATTAACAGGCAATCACTTCCTCCCAGCTTCAAAGAGAGCATGCCACGTGAGATTAAGAGAGGGAGGAGACGGCAGCAAATACAGCTCGGGTAAGAGAGGGCAAAGCGAGCTGCTGCTGTAGACCTCAGCCTCATCCAGGAGCAGCAGGACCCCAAGCAAGCCTCCCTTTTTGACACAAAAGGTATGCTAAAAGGTGGGTGATTGCATATATATAAATGACATCTATGTGTTTATGTATAAATACAGACAAATGGATAAGCGCTACCAAGCCAAAAAAGAATGTATTGAATAGGTAGGCAGCACACCTCAAAATGTAGGGATCCCTCTAGGACCTACACACAAAATACAATGGTAAACAGGATAGGGAGAGGAGGTTGCACCAAAACAATATGACTCTGATACAGGTAGGCAACACAGAAAGCTGATAAAACAGAATGCAGTAAATATATAAAACAGAATTAGGGAAATATGTATAATAAAAAACTATGAATATTAATATAGAGATGTCCAATATAGATTCCAAAAGAACACAAACAAAAACATGCCATAAAAAAAGAACTGTGATCTTTTCATGCCAAATCAAAAGAATTCTCCAGATCCATATATAAAAACAAAGAGAGACCAATAGTGCAATATATCCCAGAAAGTAGTGTTTGATAAAAAAAAGTCTATATGGTCCTACTCACGGTTTTTAAAAATGTATCCAGCTCTAGTATGGATAGAATACAGCGGTACAATCCCTACTTATAGGATACATAAAAAAGTTGATAGTTGCCTCATTGATATGAAGACCATATTCTAAAAATAAAAAGGTACAATAATAGTGCTTACTGTATTAAAAACATCAGGAGTGTAGAAATATAATTGGGTACTCACATTTGTTTGAGCAGATGAACAGCTAAATGGGTAATGTGTGAGTGGTATAATCCACACCTAGGATTCTTTAGAGTAGTCCTCACTGGAACAAATAAAATCAGCCGAGAAATAAAAGTATAAAATAATAAGAGTAAAATGGCACACTCACTGTATAAAAGTAGCCAAAATACCTTTATTAACAATATTAAAATATCCACAACGCGTTTCACCTTTAAGGCATTAGCAAGTGGAGATAAAAAAGACTGACCTGACAAGCAAGGGTTTATATACAGGCATAACAGATTAAAATTTGGCAAAATGACTGCCAAAGAAATGAAACAAATCCCCCTGGCAGACCTATTGTCTCCGGAATAGACTCCATACTGTCTAATTTATTAGAATATATAGACATTTTATTGCACCCCCCAAGTGAAACTCATGAGATCATACGTAAAAGATTTTATGACTCTCCTCTGTTTTTTATCCAATTTTACTTGGCACCCTGATTACATTTTAGTTACCTGTAAAGTTCAATCTTTAAATACGATTATTCCCCATAATAAAGGTTGTGGAGCCATTTTAAATATATTAAAATAAGAAAACACTATCCCAGAACAACAAATCAATATGATTTTAACCAATAACTATTTTTGATTTTTAGATTTTTCTATACAAAAACAGGGAATTAATATGGGGACCAGGTTTCCCCCAGTTATGCAAACCTTTTTATAGCTAAATGGGAATCAGAGGCCGTTTGGGGCGAACATGCCTGGAGGACAAATCTGGTCACCTATTTTAGGTATATCGATGACCTTTTTTTATTTGGAAAGGTTCTGAAGACTCTCTCAAGGTCTTTTTAAACCATCTTAATAGTAACAACAATAGTATCATTTTAACATCGGAACACAGTAGAGAATGTATTAACTTTTTAGAGTTGCACATTTTTTATCTATGAGGGTATTATTATTAGAAACAAACAATGAATTTGAACAGACAGGAATGGTCTACGCTCAATGAATTAAGGAATGATATGACAATTTTGATAAGACCGGCGGATAAGGGAGGTGCTTTGGTGGTTATGGACACAGCGGATTATATGGATGAAATGGATTGTCAACTGACCAACCCCAAACACTATAGGATTCTAGAGTGTGACCCAACAGGTGAGCTACAGGCAAGAATTAAAGAAATCACTGGGGAAGCACTTGATACTGGATTGACTGACAGAAGAGATTATAATTTCTTGAATGTAGAACACCCTAAGATCCCGTTTATATATCTGCTCCCTAAGATACACAAAAATTTGAGACACCCTCCTGGTCACCCTATAGTTTCTGGGTGTGGATCAGTGCTGCAACCACTATCTAAATGTGTTGATGCACATTTACAATCATTGGTTTGCAATATGCGCTCCTTTGTGCAGGATACCACGGATTTTGTTAACAAATTAGAACGGATTGGTGATGGAACTTTATTGTGCACAATGGACATCAACAGCTTATATACATCTATACCTCATGAGGAGGGGATTGAGGCAGTGTTTGGAGCCATGCAGTCACTCGAGATAAGTGAGGCATATAGAGATTTTCTTTTGGAGTTGTTGTCTATGGTGTTGCACAAAAATGACTTTGTCTTTGGGGATACATTTTATCTACAAATACAGGGCACAGCAATGGGGTCCAATGTGGCCCCTACTTATGCCAATTTATTTATGGCAGCATTTGAGGAGGCTTTTGTATATTCTGATCCTTTGTTTCAACGATTTGTTGCTAATTACATAGACGACATCTTCTTTCTTTGGACAGGGAACATCGAAGATTTACTTATTTTTAAATAGAAATTGGACACCAGATTAGACACCATATCATTCACTGTAGAGTATGATGCCCATAAGATGCATTTTTTGGATGTTTCAGTGGAGGTGAGTGATGGACGTTTAGTGTTTGATCTCTACCAAAAACTGACTGACAGGGCTTCCTATTTACATGCCAGTTCTTTCCATCCACCACATTTCATACAACGTTTACCATATGGACAATTTATCAGGACAAGACGCATTGTGTCCGAAGATAATAATTATGACATACGTGCTGAGGGCTTGACAAAGAGCTTTTTCCACTAGGGGATATGAGACTTAAGCTCTGATTGATTGTAAGAACAGGGAAAAATTGTTACCCAGAGAACAACTGTTAGTTAAGAAAATAAGAAGCAAAAATATTGGTACCCCTTGTGTGACAACCTACTCAACACATTCCCAAGAGATCAAGCATATTGTCAATAGGCATTGGAAAATTCTACAATTTGATCCTAAGTTGAAGTCTTGTTTTAACGAGAAACCTCTATTTTCATTTAAAAGGCACAGAAACTTTCGGGACCGACTTTATGCGAAATGTCAATTTACAAGGAATAACGGCTGGAATCGATACATGGCTCAAGGCACCAGTGGGTATGTATAGATGTGGACACTGCATTAATTGCAGTGGAGTAATTACTGGGAATTTTTTTGTCCATCCAAGAACTGGCAAGAGATATCCTATTAGGGAATTTCATAATTGCCAAACGGAATTTGTAGTGGACATGCTCAAGTGTCCATGTGGCCTAGCATATGTGGGGGAGACCACTAGAAAGTTCACTGCAAGATTAAGAGAACACAAGAGCAATATTAGGACTGGGAAAGTTCAGTATCCAGTGGCCCGGCACTTCTCTGAGAAACGACACACAATGTCTCAGTTGAGATACATGATTCTGGAAACAGTGAAACCCCTGGCGAGGGGTGGATCTAGGGAAGTGCTGTTGAAACAGTGCGAATTGTACTGGATATATGAGTTACAGACCTTATATCCTAAGGGTCTTAATGAAGAACGGGACCTCTCCACATTTTTGTGATTCTTCTGAAAGGATTGTGGATATCCACCCTGCTTTTGTATTGTTTTATATCATGATTGATTGTTTTTATTTTCACTTGTTTATTTAGATTTCCATGTGTAGCTCACTGGATGGTCATGACGCTGGGGATATGGATCCTGTAGAACAGTGTTCCCCAACCCCCGGGCCGCGGACCGGTACCGGTCCGTGGATCAAACGGTACCGGGCCGCCCAGGGGTGTGGGGTGTGCGAGCCTGCCGGCTAATGCAGGGCTGGCATTGCCCAAGTGCCAGCCCTGCAATGTGCCTGCGGACCGGAGGGGAGATCAGAGATCTCCCTCCCCGGTCTGCAGGCACTGTGCTGACAGCCGGCAGGGGAGGGGGTGAGAGAGGACCCGGGAGCTCTTACCTGCAGCTCCTCCGGGTCCTCCTCTCGCGAGATTTGGAGCGTTGCCGCGGTAACCACGGCAACGCTCCAAATCTCGCGAGAGTGAACTCTAGCCCTGTAACTGGGCTAGAGTTCACCTCACCACCGCTGGGACCACCAGGGATTCCCCACCGGACCACCAGGGACTAAGAAATGTCCCCCCTCCTCCCAGTAAAGGTAAGAAGGGAGGGGGGACATGAATATATTAATTTTAGTTAAATACATTTTAAAAAAGCCTCCTTACCCCCCATACACACACTGCCCCATACACACACTACACACACTGCCCCCACACACACATACTACACACATTGCCCCATAAACACACTACACACACACTACAAACACTGCCCCATGCACACACTACACACTGCCCCATACACACACTACACACATTGCCCCACAAACACTGCCCCCATGCACACACTGCCCCCATGCACACACTGCCCCCATGCACACACTGCCCCCATGCACACACTGCCCCACAAACACTTCCCCCATGCACACACTACACACACTGCCCCACAAACACTGCCCCCATGCACACACTACACACACTGCCCCACAAACACTTCCCCCATGCACACACTACACACATTGCCCCATACACACACTACACACACTGCCCCACAAACACTGCCCCCATGCACACACTACACACACACTACACACACTGCCCCATACACACACTACACACACTGCCCCACAAACACTGTCCCCATACACACACTACACACATTGCCCCATACACACACTACAAACACTGCCCCACAAACACTGCCCCATACACAGACTGCACACACTGCCCCACAAACACTGCCCCATAAACACACTACACACACTGCCCCATACACATACTGCCCCATACACACACTACACACACTGCCCCATACACAAACTACACACACTGCCCCACAAACACTGCCCCCATACACACACTGCCCCACAAACACTGCCCCACAAACATTGCCCCCATACACACACTGCACACACTGCCCCACAAACATTTCCCCCATACACACACTGCCCCACAAACACTGCCCCCCACACACACACTGCAACTCTCACACACACACTGCAACTCTCACACACAAACTGCACCGCTCACACACACACTGCACCGCTCACACACACACTGCACCGCTCACACACACATACACACAATTTGAGTCTATGTCTTTATGTGACTGTGTTTGTGATTTTCTGACTATGTATGTGTCTGCGTGTTTTTTTTAATATATGTGACTGTTTTTTTTTTTTTTTGTCTTACTAAATCAAAACAAGCGGGCCACGGAAAAATTATCAAACGTTTACCGGTCCGCGGCGATAAAAAGGTTGGGGAGCACTGCTGTAGAACATTTGGAAATATTGGTAAATTGGAAATATTTGAAGATCGACTATGAGACGTCTGTATACCTGGTGCTAGCACAGTGGATCCTATGTTATATTCCCTTAAGAAATATTGGATAATTGAACGGAAATGGATAATGCTGTACTGTATTTTTGTGATATTTAATATATGTGAAGTGTGATGGATCTAAATGGCATAACTTTTTTATATCTATTTTTATTATGCAACTATTGTATGGACCAAGTTGCACTTATATTAACTAAGTGGTTAGTTTAACATTGTTTAGAGGGGTTAATAATAATCCTTGGAAGAGTGCATTTACTCTCACTACATTATTAATGACATAGTGGATGTAGTTAAGATGCTGGGCATATGTATTTAATATGCTCTTGATATATTGCTGTGTAATGATACATCACATTGATTTAATTGATTATTATCCTTGCATATCCTTTTTTCATGAAATCGTGTGAATGATCATTTTCCAGTGTGTTTCTTTAAGATATTGGTGTAGGTGTGTTATTACCAATAGTACTAATATTTGGGTATAATGATTAACCCTACATGTATGTTACCACTATTCCTCTTTTATTCTTGGCCTCATACATTTCATTTAGATAGGGTGGTTTTTTTAGTACTATCCCTTTCATTTTCCTCATGTCAGTTTGAGTGAGTGCCTGCCCTTTACCTTGTATGTTAGCGAGATTTCTATGCATGCGCGATATGTTTGATAATATCTTTAGCCAACAAGCAAGATGGCGACATTTGCGCCTTTATTGCGCATGCGCATAATGGTCACGTGCCGATACGCATTACCGCGCTTGCGCGAGTTATATCAGGGTATGTTTTTTCCAATAATAAATATGGCGACACTGGCATTCTTATTGCGCATGCGCGCAGTTGCCTGTCTTATCGAGTTTGATACTACTCTCGATCACTGATTACTGCTAGGTGCTAATTGGGAACCGGTGGGCATATAATATAACATGATAATACTATCATTCTGAGTTATGTTGATAATAATGATTTAAGGAGGATTTTATATGTATGTGATGAAACCGAATGGGGAGGTGATGATGTCACTTCCGGTTTCGGCTTTCCCTATTATACTGATGGCCATCAGATGTGTATGTGTTATTTAAGGGGATTTGTGGTGAGTCTGGATATAAGCGCCCTTGATAAAGGCAACCAGGAGGTGCTGAAATGTTGGGGGGTTATTTTGATTCCTGTTTCTGCCCTGTTAGGCTTGTGAGAATTTTGGTAAACTATTATTGTTTATTATTTATGCTTTGTGCCTGTTTTTGTATCACTTTATATATTACTGTTATTTTGTGCTTTAACCTAGTATTGGTTATTAAACCAGGTTGATTATTTTCTGTGATTTCTGGTGTGCATTCTCTTTCTTGTTTTGTTAATATTTATATTGGTATTTGAGGGAGTACCAGTGAGGATTAGCACCCAGGTGGCTATAGCCTGTATAAATTAGTTTTTCCATTCTTTATTTATTGCACTGTATTATTAACACTAACACTTTTTAAAGAAGGTCTGCACTAACACCGTTATAGACCAATCGAGCTGTCATCATAAACCAAGAGTCAATTTCTGCGCCCTATTACTGGGGATTGTACCACTGTACGCTATCCATACTAGAGCTGGTTAAAGCTCTAAAGAAACATGAGTAGGACCATATAGACTTTTTTTTTTATCAAACACCACTTTCTGGGATATATTGCACTATTGGTCTCTCTTTGTTTTTATATAAGGATCCCAAGAATTCTTCTGATTTGGCATCCCTACAGAATAAAACTCCATGAAAAGATCAGTTCTTTCTTCTGGCAAGTTTTTTATTTGTGTTCTTTTGGAATCTATACGCGGCATTTCTATATTAATATTCATTGTTTTTTTTATACATATTTCCCTAATTCGGTTTTATATATTTACCACATTCTGTTGTATCAGCTTTCTGTGTTGCCTACCTGTATCAGAGTCATATTGTTTTGGCACAACCTCCTGTCCCTATCCTCTTCACCGTGTGTTTATGTATGTCAGATTGTGTGCGTATGTCAAGGTCTGTGTATGTATTAGTGTGTGCATCTGTGTGTCAAGTTGTGTATATGTAAGTGTGTGTATCTGTGTGTCAGGGTGTGTGCATGTGTCAAGGTGTGCATCTATGTGTGTATATATATCAGTGTGTGTGCACGTGTCAGCATGCATATCTCTCTGCCAGTGTGAGCATCTCTGTGTGATGGTGTGTGCATGTGTCGGTGTGTGTATCTATATGTGTGATGTGTCAGTGTGTATATGAATTTGTGTGTATTTGTCAGTGTGTTTATATGTGTTAATCTGTGTGTTAATGTGTATGTATATCTGTGTACGTAGGTATGAATGTGGCAGTGTATGTATGTATGTGCACACATCCAAGCAAACACAAATACAACATGCCAACACATTCCTGCAATCTAAAACAAATTTTACATACAAACACACCCTGCATTCAAACTCAAAAATTATATACAAACAAACCCCTTCACTCAAACACCAATACACATCCGCATTTCAAAACCAACATTACATCCAAACACTTTCCGGGAATCAAACTCAAACATTGCATACAATAACATCTCTGTATTCTCTCTGTAAAACACTAAACTTATACACAAAACCACTTAATTGAAACATCAACACTAAATTTTCAGAGAGAGGCCGAAAAACTATACTTTAATAAAGATAGAAAGACTCTATATAAATATAAGAAAATTTGGGATCCATGGATCTTATATTCTGAAAGTGTCAACCCAGGTCAGTGATCTTCCGAACCACCCTATCCTGTGAATATTCTACCCCTAGACTGTCCCCCCGTACAGAGCCTTAAGAGCCATGCTTCAGGTTGAACTGCCGCTATAATATCTGCATTATCTTTCCTCTGGAAATACCTGGTATTCGTCCAAATTTGCTTGTTTTGTTTATGGTAGGATTATATTTGTATAATTCTATCTAGTATATGACTCTTATAATAATGCTAGATTAAGCAGAATGTTGCACTTGATTGTATGATAAGAATGTGATTGTATGTCTATTTATAAAAAAAATCTTAAAAAGATTCAATAAAGATGAAAAAAAAAAAAAAAAAGAAACATCAACACGACACACAAAAGCAAACCTGTATTTAAAAGCCAACACTTCATACAAACACACCCCTGCATTCAAATGCAATCACTACATACAGGTACACCACTGCATTCCAATGGCAACAGCACATACAAATACACCCCATGCACACAAACACATGCTTACATTCAAACGCACAAACACTGCTCACAAATACAACCTTGCATGGATGGACAAATGGTAGATCCCCAGCTGGCATAGCATTGTTGGTATTGTATAACAGATGGGGATCTAATTTTTGTCCATTCTTGCATTAGAGGAGAGCCCCCCCCCCCCCCCCCAAAAAAAAAAAAACGCCACTGCACACAATTGTACTGTGGCAATTCCTAAGTTTTGCCTTGCTAGGCCTAATAGCATTTAGCAAAGTTTACAAGTCCACTTTTGAATCCAATTCCCCAACATAAATAGGTAAAATAAACTCTCATCTAATGTATTTGCTTTTTGCTTGTTTGGAGATTTTCAAAGTAGATAAAGTGTCATTGAAAACCTGTACCCTGATGCTCTCTGTTTTGTAAACATAGACTGAGTATGTTTGAAGTTGCAATTCCTGTCATTTGGCACTATGCTTGAACACATTGCTTGAGTGGTTATCTAAATTACTGGTAGGTCTCAGTGCAGCGCTAGATTCACAAGTCAAAATGAAAGTGCTTGAGAATAACCATATTGTAAAATCACTCATTGAATATCAACTGGAACTGTGGTTAATCTTAGAAATAACGAGACAAAGAACAAAACAGGCCAAATCATAAGCAAATATATAGGTCTACATGACCTCTAATGTCTGGAATGCTTGATCACATGCTTTTTTGTAAAAATAGAAAACCATATGTACTGTATATATTAAAACACTCCACAGGGTGCTAAAGGTTATTTAATGTAACCTGGCACAAGAACGTAAAGAGATCCTCAACTTCTTTGCTACCATAAATGGCTTATTTAATGGAAATAAAATGTTTTAAAAAAACAATTATTAAATGTTTTGTTTAAAATGTTCTTGACAGATTGTACCCCAAAATGGGAGATTGAATTTAACAATATTAACAATGAAGTACCTGGGTTTTCTAAACTACATTTTGAACTTTTTATTTTTATTTTGTTCCATAGCATATAATAACGTTCAGGCTCACATACTCTTTGTATGTTATTTGGTCCAACGCAGCAACTGAAAGTGAATGGCATGTATCACCCTAGTGTGGGTGGAATCCCCAGACTGGTGCTGACCACTTGACCAATGCTGTATGAAACTAAACAATCCATGCAATTTACGCCCTTTCCCCCATTACTCTCCAATTCCATTGAGACAAATTAGAAGCAGAGTTATGGTTAAAATGATGATTAGGTTTAGGAAAAGTTAGGTACGACTTAATCTTATGTTTAACCTGCAGGTTGACAAAGGGTGACAAACAGTGGAGTTTTAGTCAAGCTTCACAGTCTTTGTCAGCTTTGTCATTGGCAGTACTCACCTCCTTTCAGTGTCTTGTCACTTACGCAAGCTTCACATCACTGACATTCTGTGTTCATTCTTGTGCAATTGTGAGAGTCAACATAGATCAATTTCCATTTGAAACATTGGCTGAGTGCTTTAATTGAAGATTATACTAGCTTTAGTGTACTAATAATCTTAATTTTAGTAATGACAGGAGGCGAATATTTGCATATCTTTCTTTACTGAAAACTCCAGCAGCATAGAAACAGTAACAACCAATCAGAGAAAAGATATGGTGCCCATAAAAGGCCCTGTCTATGACATCACTTCCTCTTTCTTTGAAGCGAAACAATAAATATCAACAATAAACATAATCATATTACGTCAACAGTTCCACAACATATTAGAATAATTAACTCCAGTAGTTCTGTGATGTAGAGTTACGGGAGGTGAGTCTTTGTCTTGAGGAGAAGACGTTCACGCTGTAAGAAAAAGAAAAAAGGTGAAAGGACTCTGGCGTGATAACTTGTCCGCATACAATAAACATTAAGAATCTGATATACCAATGGATACTAGAATGAGTAACATATCAATATATATCAATTCTATTAATTATATTAATTCTAAAGCACTGACAATTAAGAATCTGTAAACACAACGTAATTCAAGGTACATGTCTAATTATTCAACCTATAGTCTCTCAAGCCACATATCTAAGTAGCAAACATACAACCATAACGTACTTACCATCCTGAACATAGAGGGCATATTCAGTTCAACACGAGAAAAAACATGGGAGGGATCCTATAGGGTGGGAAATATTCGCCTCCTGTCATTACTAAAATTAAGATTATTAGTACACTAAAGCTAGTATAATCTTCAATTTTACCACATGACAGGAGGCTTCATATTTGCATTTTTAAAGCTTAGAATTGACCAGTGTGAAGGAAGTACGAGATGTTTGCCGAAATAGAGCGTTCTAAACGTACCCTCTCGCGCTCAAATTGCGCATCGCGTAGTGTCGGTTAGGGAGGCGACGTCCGAAAAAGACTTGTGGGGCCAGCGCTCCCTCGACCGAGTGGGCTCCGAAACAAGGTTCGACGCCCGCCAGATGCAAAAGCTATCGGCTCCATCTGGCCAGTGTAGCAGTAGGCACCTCTCCATGAGGGTCCACGTAAGAAGTCAGGAGTAGACCCGTCGCATGAATACGAAGGGGGAATGATTTCGGTATACTGTATTAGCGTTCCGACCACACCTAGTTTGGTGTCTGACACAAAGTATGGGTATGACACCGAAGATGAACTGGACTTAGTTCATCTCGATATGGAAAAGTAATCCCATCTGGCGTAATAGAGAAAAAAAAAACATTCATATCGAAAGCCCTAACGTCCATCACCCGTCTAAATAAGACGAGGCATAACAAGAGGGCTAGTTTGGCTGAAAGTTGTTTCCGTGACAAACAAGGATTGTCCTGCTATTCCCTCAAGGAATCACAGCATCACATCCACCTGCCAGAGGTGTGAATACTTGGGTGCAGAGTCTCGATAATTCGGCACCCCGTAGTAGTCGACAACCCCGTGGATCTTGACCTACTGGTCCGCCCTGTACCGGAACGTGCGCCACCGATATGGCGGATCCGATCACGTTGAGGGATCGATATGACCGCCCCACGAGACCAGGAGTGACAGATAGTAAGGATCAGCGTGACAGGTGCGGTAAAGGGGTCGGAATCCCTTTCCACCCACCAATCACTCCTGGCCAACCAGGCAGAAATATAGCATTTCCTGGAGTCGGGAGCCTACGAGCCCCATAGGATTCAGATGATGCAATAGGTCGTGGACTGACCAGTAGCCCTTGAAAACCGTCCAGGCCATTAGTGCCAGTTGTCCTTCCCTGACAAGGGAGTGAGCTTCCCCTTGCGGTCCCGTCGGAAGAAGAGGAAAGTCAGGGAGTAGTAGATGGTCTTCGCGAGATATCCCCAGGCGATCCGGGAACCGCGGTTGATCTGCCCGAGGGGTGTCATGAGCAGGAACGATATCTTGTGGGTACGTGTGTATCGAAGCACCTTTGCTATTGTGGAGAACGGCTGGGACACGTTTGTAGGGTACATCCACCGCTTCGTATCCGGAGGAAGAGTCAAGGACCGTTCAGCCAATTCAAGTTTGTATGTGAAATAATCACCATGGAAATTCCATCCTCATTTCTGCTGACAGTGAGATCCAGTGGTCGTAAGAGTGGCCGGTGCGTACGTATCTCGCCATCAGCTGTTGCATGGCCTGTAGTGTAGTGGGCCAGGGAATATCGCTTGTATGAGGGAGGAGAGGAATCCCTCAATCCGGCGAGTATCCCGAGAGGAATCGTATCCAACCCTGGAGTGAGTCTGACCTCTATCATTATAGAGGCGATCTTTGCCCTAGACCGACGCGGAACGTGGTTCTCCAAGCCGATGTCGAAACCGAGGAATTGGCCCAACTCAGATGGAGAAGCGATCTATGTTTGTGTACTACCCAATGTGTAAACCAGTAGTTATCGCATATGTCTGGAGAACCCCGGTGACTTTGGTGATCGTCTCCCAATTCCGTAATACAGAGAGAGGCTGCCGGTCGTAAAATTGGAAACAGTTAGCTATGTAGGTCGACTCACTAGTAGAGAAACGAGTAAGAAACTATATGAGGACTGTGTATACGATCTGGAAACTATCGCCCAGAAGCGGCCGGCGGCTCGTTCCGCTACCGATCAGTCCTCCCAAATACATCTTTCCCCGAAGGGGAGACATGAATAGATTGACGTGCACCTTGAGTTCTGCCATGAACACTACGTCAAATAGTAGGCCTTGTGCTTTTGGGCCGAATTCTTGTCGCTCCTAAGTCCCATAATGTGTTGTTGACAGGATTGCGTCTGTCGGCGCATAGTACGTCATCTATTGAGCTCGGGTGCAACTACCACTTTGTCTGGAAGCAGTGGTCTGGGGTATTTGGCCTTGAGGCGTGCGCATACTTTCATCCCCAGAGGGTTGCGCAGCCAATAGTGTTCATCCAGGAACGGTCCGTCCTCGGTCACTCTGGTTTAGTGCCGTTATTGCTATCCCTGCCTCGGCCGCTGTCACAGAGTCAGGTGTCCCTAACGTACTTCGAGGAAGTGTCCTCCATCAAGCGGTGTGGGGCAGAGCCCATAACAGAAACTTCTCTACTGAGGCCGCTACTGAGGCCGCTACAGCGGCGTTTGTCCCCGCCTAGAAATCTTGGGAAGGTTGAGAGTGTCCACCATGACTCATTCCCGTCCTGTTTGGAGACAGTGGTAGTCAGTGGGAGTAATGTTTGAGGGTCAACATGTAGGGGTGTTAGACTCCAGGTAGAACTGTGGATCACCCGGGTAAAATGGTTTGAATTGCCTGTTTAGTTTGTTTGAGAGTATGAATACCTGTGCCAAGTGTAGAAGGGTCACCTCTATTAGTTAAATCTGGCTACTGAGGGCCGCGGTGCAGGCGCGACCGACTGGTAGTGGTGTTTGGTCAGGTTAGCCGGGCCACCACAAATGTCCACCAGAGCAGTATGTACGGTATTAAATTATACAGGCTGATTATAGAGGCGCGTGGGGCCTGTCTCCAAAAGGTCTGCAACCGCAGGACCCACGACTGTTAGGTTGGGTACATCCCAGGTGGCGTGCCATGGAAACCCAGAGGACACCCACATCAAAGGTAATGGTCTGTCAGTGACCTTGCATGCATATCTGGGGGGTCACCCCAGGTGGTGTGCCATGAAAAACGTACCCAGAGGACACCCACATTATAATTATTGGTACCTTGCGAGTATTGCATGCATATCTGGGGGTCATCCCAGGTGGTGTGCCATGTAAAAACAACCCAGAGGACACCCACGTTCAATATGTACACTAGGCACCATAAATATATATATATATATGTATCCCTGTGAAGGGTACTACGCAGTACACTCAGTTTCCTTAGTGGCCCTGCCGTCCACCGTATCCAGCATGGTACTGTTGCTTTAAAGTAAACTGACAGGCATTGAGAGTGCTGTATATGCACGTAGTCAGTGAAATCAGGGCTGTATTCGTTTATCTCTTGACAATACAGGCCCTTGTGCATATCATCGGGGTTCACCCCGGGTGGTGTGCCGTGGCAATCAGAGGACACCCACATCATTTGAAATGGGCCGCCAGCGCCCTTGCATGCATATTTGGGGGTCACCCCAGGTGGTGTGCCATGAAAAAATACCCAGAGGACACCCACATAAATGTTGCACCCTTGGGTACAGTAATGTAATATAACCCTGTGCCGGGTAATCAGTATAATATTCCCTTTGAAGGGTATAGCAGAATATGATCCCCTGAGGGGAATAATGTTGCATCTGTCCCTGCAGGGACCAGCGAGGCAGTATGCCGGTTAAGGTATGTATATCGTATATAGTACAGCCTTCATACCAAAGAGAGCTCAATTGTGCCTGCATTGACTATCTTGTACCGAACAATAAAAAAACAGGACCGCCATCAGAATGTGATCATACCTACTGACCTTGCACAGGGTGGAGAGTAAAGCCTGCCACAAACTTCAATTTGTACCCTAAAAACTGGTACATAGGTAAAATAGGACACTTATTAACCTCTTAAGGACCAAACTTCTGGAATAAACGGGAATCATGACATGTCACACATGTCATGTGTCCTTAAGGGGTTAAACTAATTGATAACATTTAACATAGATAAAGAGTGTTATCTACCAATATTTGGTAAATGGTCCTTATATATTGTAGGTTTTGGGAACAGGAAAAATTCAAGTTACCATGGGTACCCATGCTGGGGTTCGAACTTGTGTTTTGTTGGACCGACTGTCTGCTTGCTTATACAGGCAGACAGCTTATCTCCTGAGCCACCATACCTGCTAGGTATATATATATAGAAGAAAAGTTTCACTAATCCTATGTAAACAGTCTAAATAGAACCATTGCGGTTTCAAGTTATATACACTATGAGTTTCATAACTATAAGTTTCATATAGTTGGAATAGCTGTCTGTTTGCTTTGCAGGAAACAGCAAGTCAGATAAGCCATCCCAGCTGTCCGGTTTCCTGAGACTGAGAAGAGGTGGGGGGGGGTCCCTGAGGGGGGGGGTCCCCCAACTCCGTTGCGGCGATCGGGTGATTCCCCGACCGCCGAGTGAGGAGAGGCAGCCGTCGCGGGTCTCGCGATTTTGCCGCGAGAACCAAGATGGCCGCCAGCCGCGTGAGTAAGAGAGAGAGCTACCCGCTCGCGGCTGCGAGCGGGAAGGGAATAAAAGGGCGGCAAACTGAAAATTTTTAACCCCCGCTACCCTCCACCCGTCCCCACCCAGCCCCCTGTGTCAGTAAGGGCAGGTCCGCGCGGCGAACGCAGCACGGACAGCCGTGACGCCCGCGGACCGGCAGTCCGAAAAAAACAAAGTAACAGAGGCACCAGAAACCAACAGGGCGACTGAGAAGTGAAAAACAGGAGGGGGACAGGTATAGGTAGATAGGGGTGAATAAGGAAGAACAGTAATAATACAATAGTAAATATAACAGTAATAATAATACAATAATAAATATAATAAAAACAGGAATAATACAATAAAAAGACAATATAAGTACATAAACCAGAGAGGTAAAATTACTCTGACCTGTTGATGGCTGGAGCAGCAAAGAAAGAGGAAGTGATGTCATAGACAGGGCCTTTTATGGGCACCATATCTTTTCTCTGATTGGTTGTTACTGTTTCTATGCTGCTGGAGTTTTCAGTAAAGAAAGATATGCAAATATGAAGCCTCCTGTCATGTGGTAAAATTGACATACACTCCCTATGAAAGGCACAAAATGTAATTCCTGGCTACCGTCATCTTAGAAACAAAAATATGTCAGCACCATGAAAGAAGACCTGGCGCCCAGAACGAGCCCAACACCAAATTCCTGACAGCTGCTTTAATCATTAATATGAAATTTACATTAGAATTATTATACAGTTATGCACTGCATTTAAATTTGATTCTGTTATGGTTACATTAAGAGTAGATATTATATTTAAAATTAAAATAACATTTATGGTAAGAGTGTGAATTAGATCTAGCATAGACTTAGAAGTGACTTGGAAGTGCAGCTAACCAAGTGATCATCTAATTCAACCAGTAAATATAATGTTTATCTCTCTCTTTTTCTCTCTAACTCTTGATTTAACCATAGCACTGTTTTTTATTGCTTTTTGGGTGGAGTCATGGAAAAGGGCTAGGCTATGAAGGTATGGAAAAGTTTACAATATCCTAACTTTTATACAACAGCATCATCAAATATGGGCAGCTTCAAGAAATAGAAATAGGACTGTCAATACTATGCATTATCCGCTCTTCCTTGTCTCTAATGGGGGAATTGAGAATACCAACATCTGGTAAGATCTGAAAGAAAAAGTATAAGAAGGGATTTGGGGAAATTGGCATAACAATGAGATATGGGAAATTTGGCAGGAGGATTGAATTTGGGGAAGTACCATGATTATGGGATTTTGAAGGAAAGGACATGGGTCAAGTGGTGGAGATAAAATGTTTGGATGAGTTTTTGGGAAAATATCAAGGAAATACTAGATGAGGGAAATAGGAATAGTGGAACTAGGAAAACATTATGAGCCAGAAAAGTATGAGGCCATTAGAAGCATGACATAGCAAATGCAATGGAAAGAATGGTAATGCGGTTATTGTGGACGGATGGTTTGTCAACACATGGTCCTTAGACCTAGGCAACAAATGTTCTTGGATGAGCCACAACACTTCTGATTTTGTAGCAAAGTCCACCAGGATGAGAGCTAAAAAAATACTTGGCTGTTGGGCGACATATTGGTCTATAGAGATCTAAAGCTATGTTTTGGTGCAAAGCTGTTTATATATAGAGAAGCAATATTGTCTGCATAGGAGATATTCTCCTTCTACGTTCTATACCCGGTTCCTGAACCCCATTCATGTTTGCCCTGTTCGAGAACTAACATCTCCCGAACACCCCTGGCTCATTAAAAATCAAAGGAAACTACAGAATGCTCTCTCACGTGCTGGAAAAAACGGCTGCCATTTTGTCACACGAATGCAGGCAGCAGGACCTGTTCATCGAGTGTCTAGAACTGCAAGACAGACACTTGACCACACGAACACTGGTGAAAGTATAAAAATACCTGCTTCTTTCAGTGACAAGCCAGGAAAGCGCTGTTTAGTAGGGTTTGTTCACATGACAAACATAACAAACGCTTGCTATGAGCCAGGGGAACCGTTTGACTTTTTGTACGTTTTGGAACTTGACCAACCGCTACCCTTGAAACTCTGGAACTGATTTGGGCAGGTGCCTCATGCGGGGTTGGTCAAAACTATAACTTTAATATTTTATGCTTTTATGCTAAGTCACTCTGACACAGAAAATTGAAGACATTTTGTGGGAGTTTTCTGGGCATGTTTTACTGCCTCCTGATTTTGTATATAAGTGGGCCAGTTGGCCATAATAAACACATTCATTTCTACCCTTCATCAAGTCTAGGCTGGCATTTCGGAACTTGGAGCTGTAATCACTATTTCGCTTAGGACTCAGGAGATTTATAATGGATATACTCTGTCGGAGTGCTACGTTATCAGGATTAAAAACATTATTGCTGAAGAATTATTGGGTAGGCTGCAGATCTAAAAGAAAACAGAGGTCAAAGAGTAAGAATTGAAGTAATTCAAGTGCGTAGATAGGAAAAATGGTACAAAATAAAGTCCAAATGTGGATAATCAGTTAACAAATATCAATGAGCAGTGCAGTGCGGAGCATAGCTCATCAGCTGAAAGAGATCAGCTTATGCTCTTAGCCAATGAGCTAGGCCCTGCATTGTAGGATGTACCTCAGGAGAGTTAATAGAAGCTCCTGCTTAGTTTCTTCTGACTCTCCATCCTCAGCATAACCTCTATGGCGCTTTAAATATTTCTTCAATCTAAGCAAAAATTTTATAATTTCAACTATCATGTAGCGACATTATTGTGTACATCTGGGGTATTAAAGGTACACTATAGTCACCAGAACAACTACAGCTTATTGCATTTGTTCTGGTAAGTAGAACCATTCCCTTCAGGCTTTTTGCTGTAAACACTGTCTTTTCAGAGGAAATGCGGTGTTTACATTACAGCCTAGTGATAACTCCACTGGCCACTCCTTAGATGGCTGCTAGAGGTGCTTCCCTGGGCAGTGCTGCAGAGTAAGCCAATCCTATGGGGGAAAATTATGACTGGCTCAGAACACCACTTCTGCTGATGTCAGCAGACAGGGGCAGGTCAAAGGCAGATAGGGGCAGAGCCAGCAGCTACAGACTTGAATACAAGTAAAATTTTGGGGAGGCTAGATTGCTGTTTTAACACTATAGGATCAGGAATACATGTTTGTGTTCCTGACCCTATAGTGCTCCTTTAAACTTAAAATTTATTTTTGAAAACCCACATATAGCTATTGCTGGCTATCTAAGATTTATTAGTCACATGTTAGTCTGTAATGCATGTGTGTGCAATGTAATTTATTTTGTTGTAGGAGTTAATGTTTGATCCATTAATTGGATCATTTAGTATTATAAATACTGCTGAAATTAAATGTTTACTGCTGGTTTTCATACTATTAGTGATTCAACTTGTCTATCTTCTGAACTATTGTGTTGCATATCTTGATAAAATTCCCTTGTAGTTTTTTTTTTTCAAGTCTCCGACTTTGTACTTGAATATTATTGCACAAAATAGATCATTACATCAATCTGTTACATTCCCGAGAGGTATTGACATAACTGAATCCATGTGTAATCCGCCAACTGATTTTTTTTTTTTTTTTATTAAATTCTTCAATAGAGTGTTACCAAATGTTTGTGACAATTTACTTTTCTTTGGCTGTAGACCACTGGTCATTGTTTACTGGTCAAAGGCACAATAATTTTGTGTATTAATTCTGTTGGACTACACACTGGTTTTCATGACCAAATACTTTTTTTTTTAATTCTTTATTTTGGTTGTGCACGGAATGAACAAACAGCCGGCATGTGCCACAACAGCGACATCCGGTAGATTAGGTAAACAATGGTATTACACGTTATGGCATCTAATATTCAGGCACATTTTTTATAATATTTAAATGATCTCTAATACAACAGTTAAGGTTCACGTTTGGTTTGGAATATGGTAACATACTGCACATGTCATGGAGACCTGGTTAGAGAAGAGACATGAGGAAAGCATGGTTTGGGCATGAGAATGTACACGGATTATTAAGTGTTAATAAAATAAGCTGAACAGGATAATAGTACTCATTACGAATGTAGAGTGAGTTGCACGCTGTAGTCTAAAAGTGTGTAACATAATGATTATTAGGCTATGCTCGTCTGTGAGGTAATAAGGACATGTAAATTAACAGAAACTGCACAGGTAGTTTACAGTGAGTATGCATAAGTGGATCTTGCCTGTGGTTGTTTGAATAAGAGAGGCAGAAGTACACATTAATTACGCACTGGTTGTGGAGGCAGGGTGAAATAAAATGCATAAAAACAGAAAAGCATGTAAATATAAGCTTGGAATAACCACTGGGTGGGAATCATGTATGTTTTAACGTTGGGTTAGCAGTAAGCCGTTATCACCATCAAGCAATCAGCAGGAAAGTTGGCTAGCACTTAACAGATGCCTATAGGTAAAGAAACCCAGTTTTCCCCGCAGGTAGTCTCTATTATGGGGCTCCCCTTTTGGGCCCGGACCCTGTGACAGTCCATGTGGCATGTTTCCAGAATGGGATCCCTGTTTTCGGCAGGGATTAGCCCCTGCGGGTTGCCTTGCTTGCTCACCCGGTTTCCAGATCGGCTGGCCCCTGGGTCAGGACTTTCTCGTTGGTTCTGAGGTGTGTGGGAGCGCTGTATAGGAGTGCAGATGCGAGGGGGTAACTTGCGTGGTATGTGGCGTCGTACCGCAGTGCAGTTCCCTTCTCGGGGGATCCGTCGGCGAGCATGTCGCTTTGCTGTGTGCCTTTCGGGCCGAGTAGCTGTCGCTTCGTCCTTCTTCCCATGCGTGGTAAGTATGTTGAGCCTTGAGATGTTTTTTTTTTTTTTTCATGCTTGTGCTTCCAAATTTTCTCGAAGTTGCAGGGTTTGACGCTTGGCGGCCATCTTGGGCCCGACATGCGGTCTGCAGTACGGGCGGGAGATGTCAGGGTGCAGGCTTGTTTGGGTCTCGAGGGTGTAGACCGGGATCACCCCCCCGGTCCAGAGGGGGGGGAACGGGGCCGGCATCCCCACGGGTCCGACTCTGAGCCCGGAACAGTAGGCGGCAGGGCAGCGGCCGTCCGCCCCGCTCGCCTCCGGAGTAGGCCTTAAGAGAGTCGGGCAGGATTCCTCCTCCAGGGGACTGTAGCCTGTTGGGCCAGCCTCACCCTGGATTCCAGGGCTCCCTGCCCGTCCAGGGCCACCACTGCCGGCCAGTTTTGCACCAAATTTCGTGGAAAAATCGCTGTTTCTCATATTATGCCGCAGGAGCTGGTCTCGCATGCGACCAGCCAGCTCGGCGGTCCGGCCCCGCCCCCCATGACCAAATACTTTAGCACTTTTCTGAAAATGTAATGAGGAGATGTAGACACATAGGACCTAATTTCTTATTAGGTTGGTGTACTGTCAAGGCAGAAAAAAATCTCATTTATACAGGTAATTAACCAAGTATACCCCTGCTCTATCCTCCTTAATTCTAGTATGGTGATTCACATAAACCTCGTCTGTAAGGGGAGAAAAACTCCTAGCCTAAAGACTCATATGCCTCAGGTCCTAGATTAAGTCCTAGATTAGTTTTCATCATGTTCTCGGTTTGCAAGTAATGCAGTTCTTCTCTAATTTCTTTGTACTGCTAACTTATTGGCTTAGATCACACAGCCCTCTATACTCAATCCTTAAAATACTAAAGTGCTCTCTGGTCACCCTCCCACTACCCCCTCCCCTCCCCTGTCCCTTGTGCGACATCAGCATGTAAAGGGTTAAATAATCTCTATTTAGTATATGTCCCTTGGCGCTGGGTCAGTGCTCCGCCTCCTCTGATGTCACCCGATTGAAGGGGCTAATGCGCATGCGCTGTGAACCCATTAAGTCCATCCCATAGGAAAGCATTGATTAAATGCTTTCATATTGGGATTTTACTGATACTGGATGTCCTCATGCAGTGCTTGAGGACATCCAGCATCATTTAGGTGACCTAGAGTCTGCTAGGACCAGGAAGTGCCTTTAGTGGCAGTCTGATTGACAGCCACTAGAAACTGTATTACTCATGCTAGGTAATCATTGCAGTTTCTCTAAAGTAGTATGGAGACTTCAAAGATGAAGTGGTCTGGGTGCCTACCATGTCCCTTTAACCCCTTAAGGACCAAACTTCTGGAATAAAAGGGAATCATGACATGTCACACATGTTATGTGTCCTTAAGGGGTTAAGGTTGTCTGTGGGTGGGTTTTTCAAGAGACCTTGAGTTTTATGGTTAACCTACACCTTTGACTAGCTCGTTGTTCTATTGCCTTGGATTCCTTTTAAAGAGCATTTTTGGGTTGCGTACTCATCACAGAGGTTCATGCTTCTTCCTTTAGCATCATCCTGAGAAATCCACTCCTAAATTAAATGTCTAAATAGGGGTACAAGAGCATATTTCTTGCATTAATTTAAATATGCTTATTTGAGACTGTTATCATTGTGTAATGCATTTTAAAAGAAATAAAAATATAAAGTTGGAATTGTTGCAGTTTGATATTTGATGTAACAGTCATGCATATTCACACATTATTGGAATTAAAAAGTTACCGATCTGTGTGATGATATCTATAAACCTCATTCTGATAATAGTTCTTGAGAATGAACTATTTGTCAATCAGCAACATGATGGTGACACTATAGCTTCAATCATCTAACACTCACAAGGCCCAGTGGAGTTTGCAGACACAGCCATGCAAATAATAATAAAAAAAATATCATAGTAATTAAAAAGGATCTGTATAAGTTAAGTTATGTATATGGTTTGACAGTATGACCAGGGGCGGACTGACCACTCGGGCACATTGGTCAATGACCGAGGGCCCGAGGCAGTCAGGGGCCCGGCCGGCTAAACAGCCATGCACTCACTTTGGCTGGGGAGATCAGAGATCTCCCCAGCCAGAGAGGCACAATTACACAGAATTTGTTGCCCCAATGTGTCCTCTCACCTACTGAGTGATACCTAGCAGCAATCCTGCTGCTGCCAGGTCTCCTCCATCCTCTCTGTGCGGAGCTCCATGTGAGGGGAGGGGGCGGGGCATGGGAGAGGGGAAGTGACATCACTTCCAGAACTCCTCCTGAATCTGCTTAGTGCCTGAAGCTGAGGAGCAGCCTGACAGAAACAGCAGGTCTGTAAACCCCCCATACAATTCTACCTCCACCTCAGCCCCATGCACCCTCCACCCACCTCAGCCCCATGCCTCCTCCACCTACCTCAGCACCCATTTCCGCAGCACTCATCTCCCTTTCACCCACCTCAGCCCCCATCTCCCCCAGCACCCACCCACTTCAGCCCCATGCCCCCTCCACCCACCTCAGCACCCATCACCCCCTTCACTTAGCTCAGTCCCTCTCTCCCTTAGCACTCACCTTAGCATGTCCCCTGCACCCACCCCACCTTCACCCACCTCAGTCTCCATCTCCCCCAACCCCCATCTCAGCCCCATGCTCCCCTCCACCCACCTCAGCTCCATCTCCCCCAGCACCCACCCCCCTTCACGCACCTCAGCCCCAGCATCCACCTCAGCCTCATGCCCCCTCCACCCACCTCAGCACACATTACCCCAGCACCCATGTCCCTTTCACCCACCTCAGCCCCCTCCACCCAGGCCAGCACCTTTCTCCCCAGCACCAATCTCCCTTTCACCCGCCTCAGCCCCAAATCCCCCAGCACCCACCCACCTCAGCCCCATGCCCCCTCCAACAACCTCAGCCCCATGCCCCGCCACCCACCTCAGCACCCATCACCCCCTTCACTTAGCTCAGTCCCTCTCTCCCTCAGCACCCACACCAGCCCTATGCCCCCTGCACCCACCCCACCTTCACCCACCTAAGTCCCCATCTCCCCCAGCTCCCATCTCAGCGCCATGCTCCCCTTCAACCACCTCAGCATCCATCTCCCCCTTCACTCACCTCAATCCCTATCTCCCTCAGCACGCACATCAGCCCCATGCCACCTCCACCCTCCTCAGCCCTCATCTCCCCAGCACCCACCTCAGCCCCACCCTTCACCTCCAGCACCCACATCAGTCCCATCTCTCCCAGCACCTACTTCAACCCCCATCTCCCACAGCACCCACCCCCTTCCACCCACTTTAGCTCCCATCTCCCCCAGCATCCATCTCTGCCACTATACCCCCATGCAGCTACTAAAGTCCCTATGCAGCTCTGCACCTACTACAGCCCATATCCCACACACTGCAGCCACTATCCACACACACAAACTGCAGCCTTTATATCCCCTACACAGTAAAGCCTCTATTATTCATACAAACACAAACTACAGCCCCAGTATCCCCCAGGCGCCTACTACAGCCTATCCCACACACATACAACAGCCTCTACCACACACACTGCAACACAACTAGCCATTTCCACCCACATACTACACTGCAAACAGCCTCATACACACACGCAAACCCACCAGGTTCCTCACTGTATGCACACAGTCCAACAAGCAACATCCCCACACATGGAACTTCACACACACGCAATTTTTAAAACCACCAACATATTCTGTAGCACAGTACAATAGGTAAAAGAAGACAAACAATTCTAACATAACACATTGACATACAGAAACCAAACATCACAAGCAGCATCCCACACACTGAACCTCACAAGTAGCCTACAAACACATGTTTGGAGGCTACTTACATGGACTTGTATGATTGAAAGCAAATGTGGGGGACGCTGCTTGTGATGTCACCAGCAAACACAGAGAAAGCATATAATTGCATTGGCTTTATTTGTTTATTTTAGTGGGAATAGGGGGGTCGAGGAATGACAGTCAGGGTTACTCCTTTCAAAAAAAGTGTTTTATTAAAACACTGTTTTTGGTTGGATTAACCTCTTAAAAGCAAAACCTTGTGGTAGTCATGACTGTGTGATTCTCACACAGCCATTATGGGTGCAGAGCAACATGCATATAATATCTGTGTGA
This sequence comes from Pelobates fuscus, assembly GCF_036172605.1. Taxonomy (NCBI): domain Eukaryota; kingdom Metazoa; phylum Chordata; class Amphibia; order Anura; family Pelobatidae; genus Pelobates; species Pelobates fuscus. Next base: position 50,033,611 of record NC_086328.1, read on the forward strand.
GAGCCACACAAAGAAGGGGGAGAAAAATAGCAGTATCTAAAAAACTTTGCATCAGAAGGGGGCCTTTGGTCTCCCATTGCCCGAGGGCCCTGTAAGTTGTCAGTCCACCCCTGAGTATGACTATGATAAGAATAGCCTTTTTGCTCTTAGATTTCCACATCCCTTCAAAGAAGTCCCAACTAGTGAAAGTAAGAAACATTATGCATGTAAAGGCAAAAGCTACATTACATTAATGAAATGTCCATGTTTTTATATGCTAGTATTATAGCTAGGCATAATAATAATAAAAAAAAAAAAACATGGCTTTTCTTTTACGTAACCTAAATTTTCTATAGAGACTTCAATTGCCAGCTGAACACCCTTAAATTCAAGAATACATAAGACAGTGCATCCATCAAAACCTTTGATATTTTGGATTTCTAGTGCAGGTTTTTGAGGAAACCACATATAACTGGCAATGTAGGTCCAGCCAGCAAGTATGTCTGTTCAGACTGGACATCAGTGCATCCTGCTACAATTCACTCTATTTGTTCATGAAGGAGACCCTGTTAGCATGGAACCGTGGTTATGCGGTTCTGTATACATTTGTACAGCTATCTTTTTCCAATATATTCCTGCAGCACAGTTGGGCTTCATGGGATTCTAAACAGCTCATTTTGAAAAAAAAAAAACCAATGATTTCAGACTCTTTTTGTTCCTGCAAATGTCTTTATAGAAACTACAGTGTATGGTATTTTAAAGCAAAGGAGGGATTTTGTATATTTCAGTTTGTTTCTTTTTTTTTTTTTTTTTTTTAGTTTTTTTGCCTATGGTTTTAATGCTTTAAAAAGAGAGTTCTAATGTGGTTTGTTCCTTTAACTAACCAGAGGACAGCAGTTGCTTATGAGTTATCTCTGCTGGTAATGAAAATGTAGCCGTAAGGTCTAAATATTTACTAAAATTCAGCTAGATCTCTCCCTTGGAGGGAGACAATTGTGAGTAGTACTTATAAGAGCATATATATCTCTTGTTTGAATAAAATTTGATATATTTTACTAATTTAGCAATTATTGGAGAGAAGTTTTGTTTGGAAGAGGTTAAAACACAAAACATAAAATGTTGGTTATACATACTGTTTTATACATAATGCTTCATAATACTTTGTAAAACCCTGGACGATAATCCTGTTTTCATTCCTCTGTCCCAACGTGCTTTTAACCTATAATGATGATAAATAGAGAAATCTGAAAAGCATAGAGTGGTCATTTTTATCAGGAGTATATTTGCTCCAGATCATGTTTCAAACAGAAATGCAAAAAAAATTGCTAAAGCATTTGTTCATTAAAGAAAAAAAATGTAATAATAATAGTCACCGAGTGATCATTAAGACATAGTAGGTCTACTGACAGATGGGGATTTATTTTCCTGGAAAATAATATTTAAAAAACATAAATCCTTTCTGAGACATGAAAAATCCTAAATTAATTTGCAGAAAAGATACAAAATACTGACAAGAAAATATAAGATGAAATGTCTTTCCAAGAAATTTGTGAAAACAATGAGATTCCTTAATGCCATGTTTTCCACATTACTCAGGGTCCCATCCCCTCTCAGGAGCCAGAAATCCTCAATAAATGGATATTCTTATAGGGAGCTCAAGACCCCACTGAGATAGACAAACAAAGGGAATGGACTAAAATGAATATAAAATATAAAAGCATATAAAAAGATTAGATGGTGTGGTGGGTTTTGAATGTAGAATGTATCCACAGATTATGTGGGGTGAGTACAATTGAATTATCCATCCATTATTTTTTTTTATTTTTTTTTTTAAAAGAATGCAATCATCAACATTATTGTCTTTGTTACATTATAGCATTTTATTACTGTCTTAAACCATGATTTAAAAAAAAAAATGTGTTTAAAGAAAATCACTTGTCTACCTTTTACGCTCCCTTTTCTGGCAACCATATTTATGCACCTTTGGTCAGATTATCAAGTGGATTTTCATTAAAATGAATAATTATAATAATGAGTGCATGAGAAAATGTTTCAGTTTGTTTGTCAGTGAGTGAGTGTGTGTGTGTGTGTGTGTGTGTCAGTGAGTGTGTAGCTGTCAGTGTGTGTATGTTAGTGAATGCATATGTGTCAAATCAGTGAGGATGTGAATCTGTGAGTGTGTGCATCATTGTGTGTTAAATGAGTGTGTGCCTGTCAGTGAGTTTATGCCAGTGTATGTGTATGTGTGTGTGCCTGTCAGTGAGTGGATGTGTCAGTGAAAGTGTGTGCCAATGGCTGTATGTCATTGCATGTATCAGTTAGGGTGCGTGTCTGTTTGTCAAAGTATGTGCTGGTCTTAAATAGGAAGAGGTGCAGCCTTGACAAGAAGGTGTGGGACAAATTTAGATTAGGGGATAGCCCAATTTTAGGCATGCCGAGGGCAGCACAAATGCATGATACACCACTAGGCCTACAAGGACCCTGTAGAGAGCATGTAGCAAGGTCCTGTAGTTTGGGGCTGATCAAAGAGGCCCCTTTTTTACAGGAAGGCTGGCCCACTATAGGCACAGCCAGTGGCAAAAGTTGACTCATTGGCAACTTACCCCTAATGCCTGCCCACCTATGAAAATTGTATACCTCCCAAAGTCTGGAGGTATAAATCTGGCTGAAGTTCATGAGAGTTGAGATTTATTCAACTTTGGTGGATCTCTATGGGGAATAGAAATCTGAGTTATACTGTTGTAACGGCTACCCAGGTAGTGAGAGGGTATCAGCCGTTGGTGACGTCCTTTTCCCTGCAAGCTGCTGTGTCAAAGTAAAGCTGGTATAATCCCATTCACGATATCCAGAGGGAGAGTCAGGTTCAGCTGTAAAAAGAGCAGAGTAATATTCCCAAATAATCCCCTTCCAAGAACGAGACGAGGCTACGTTTTGAAGGGTCAAGAAGAACTGAGGACTGGAATACCCAGCCTGCTTTTTATTACAGTTGCATACAAAAAGAACACACCCAGGGGGAGGCATAAAATCACCAATCATATACATAGTACAACCCACACATCCCCTCCCCTCAGATAAACAGTTAACATAATTATACTGTACACATTTTTATCCAAGTTCTGGATGTACCCCAAAAACAAGGGGTACACCGCTTGATAGCTCTTATTCAGGGGAGCAACATATCCGAAAATCAGTCCATTCGGATGAATGGTTCGGGAGTTATAGGGTTCCAAAGTTTTGACCGACCGCACAGGCTTACTAGCCGAAAATAGTTCCATACGTTTTGGCCTTGCGGTCGGTCTCCGTTCGTGTATCAAAACCCCACGAAATCCTTGTCATCCACAGTTATCGTGGCGTTCGCCGGAATCCCCATATCAAGTTAAATATAACTACCGAACGGCCGGTTGTTCGGTAGTTCCAGCACAAAGTTCTGGGCGCATGGAGGTCTCAGCGGTGTTCGCCTGCTTGCGTGTCCATTTTTAGTTCCACGCGTTCATGGGCAAACACCGCTGTTCATGCGCAAAATGGCCGCGAACACGTATAAAGTCCCGAAATGGCGGCCACCTATTCAGAGCACAATTTGTGTGGAATCATACGAACGGCTGCATTCTCCGGTAATGGCATTTCTCATGCAATATATATACGAATAACTCCAGCTGTGTTCGGTTATTTTAACAGTCCAGGCATACAGCATAGTCCTGTTACAACTGTAAATACAAAATAAAGATGGGAAGGTAGTATGGTCATCTGGCATTTTCAGTATGAGGGCAAAATTACAGTGGTCATGTACAGTAATGTGCAGCATTTACTGGCAGTAATGGCTCTAGACTTTGCAAGTCGTTAGACAAAATGCAAATATGAGATCCCCATTGACATATAATAAAAATAAAAATAATGAGTTTGGATTGTGTGTGTGGGCACAAATGCCAGAGAGGTACATACAAGGTCCATTACATTCTACATTTGTGCCTGTTCACAAGAATTACTCTTAAAAAGTAGTATCAAAACCACTACAGTCCCCTGTAATAGTTATGATGTGAGGAGTACAGTGGTCCCATTCCCCAGTATTAGGGAAAACCATTTTTGTTTAATCTGGCACTGTTTATTTGGCTAACTCAGTACATAAAAGTTTAAATAAAATAATTGTACCTTATGTTGTGATATAACTCATGACAACCTTTCATGATTTGAAAAATAATTGTGCAGAAATGGTATTAGCAAAAACAATTGTACACCCTGTTCCAAATTATTATGCAAATTCTATTTAAGTGTCACAAAGATTAAATATTTTGTTATTCAGTTTAACTCATGGATTGCATTGGGTCTCAGGGCTCTTTTGATCACGGAAAACAATCTCGCACACCTGTGATAATTAGATTGCCAGGTGAGCCCAATTTAAGAAAAAACTACTAAAGGAAGGTGTTCCACATTATTAAGCAGAGCACCATTTTCATGCAATATGGGGAAGAAAAAGAATCTGTCTGCTGCCGAAAAGAGTGAAATAGTTCAATCCCCTGGACGAGGTATGAAGACATTAGATATTTCACAAAAAAGTAAGCATGATCATCGCACTATTAAGAGATTTATGGCTGAATCAGACAGGTTTGTGCAGATAAAGCCACATTGAGGAAGGTTTTTGCCAGATCCATGCATCGGATCAAGAGAGCAGCTGCTAAAATACCACTACATAGCAGCAAAACTATTTGAAGCTGCTTGTGCCTCTGGAGTCCCACGGACATCACGGTGTAGAGTCCTCCAGAGTCTTTCAATTGTGCATAAATCTTCTATTCGGCCACCACTAACCAATGCTCACAAGCAGAAACAGCTGCATTGGGCAGAAAAATACATGAAGACTTATTTTCAAACAGTCCTGTTCACTGATAAGTGCCGTGCAACCCTGGATGGTCCAGATGGATGGAGTAGTGGATGGTTGGTGGATAGCCACCCTGTTCCAACAAGGCTGTCACGTCAGCAAGGCGGTGGTGGAGTCATGCTTTGGGCCGGAATCATGGGAAGAGAGCTGGTCGACCCCTTTAGGGTCCCCGAAGGTGTAAAGTAGACCCCTGACCAGGACCGCCATCAGGGGGTGACAACTATGAAGGTTGTCACAGGCCCGGCAGCCATAGGGGGCCCGTCCGCCCGAGCCCCATGTGTAGTGATGGAACTGCCGCCAGTGCATCAAGCATTTAGGGCCACCTGATGAGCCCTTTTATTCAGGGGCCTGGGCAGCGCTGCAGCCGTGTAGCTTCCTCCCAGCTTACTCCGCGTGAGAAGGAGGAAGCAGCCTGAAGGCCACGAGGAGAGGAGATGCAGTCTCTCCCATCATCCCCACCCTCCTGCAACGAAGAGATAAGAGATGTATGTGAGTATGTATCTGTATGTATATATGCCAGTATGTATGTAGGTCAGTATGTGTATGTATGTATCTTATGAGGAAATATACAAGAGATAAATCTAATCCTAACTTTGTCAGCTTCTGTAAGCAAAGTAATTAGTTCAGTGTAGGGTCGGAGGTATA